>NC_141895.1:1256250-1569687 GCF_030686135.1 Camelina sativa | reverse complement strand
AATCATTTCTGCGCACTCAAGCCCTTCTTGGCTTTGTCAATGGAGCTGTCAAACCACCTGCTGAGAAGATTCCTATTCGCAACAACAATACTGGCAGAACCGAAGACATACTCAACCCAGATTTTGAAAGCTGGTCCAGATCTGATCAAGTAGTTAAGGCATGGCTGCTTGGCTCCATGACAGAGAACGTTCTGCGACTGGTGGTCGGCTCTGCAACTGCTCAAGAGGTATGGGAAACCTTAATCTCTCACTTTAACCGGACATCATCCTCTAGGCTATTTGAGTTACAAAGACGTCTGCAAAATGCTGATAAACTAGATAAAAGCGTGTCAGACTACCTTAGAGGAATCAAGGATATTTGTGATCAACTAGCTTCTATAGGAGACCCGGTTAGTGAAAAGATGAAGATATTTGCAGCTTTAAGAGGCTTAGGTCGTGAGTATGAGCCGATTATCACTGTTATTAAGGACTCAATGGATCGATTGCCTGCACCTACCTACGACAATGTGATATCTCGTCTTACCGGATATGATGATAGACTCCAAGGTTACTCTGTCTCCGCTGATGTCTCACCACATTTGGCTTTCAACACTATGAGATCGTCTAAGTACTCAAACAGAGGACGTGGAAACAGAGGTAGAGGACGAGGTAGTTACTCCACCAGAGGTCGTGGCTTTCACCAACATTTTTCATCCTCCACAAGCTCACCTCGACCTGTCAGCACAAGTGAGAAGCCGGTTTGTCAAATCTGTAGGAAAAGAGGACACAATGCTTTTGAGTGTTGGTATAGGTTCGACGAAGAATATCAACAACCTGCAATCAATGCAGCAGCTTTCTCTGCTCTCCACATTACTGATGTTACGGAGGACAACAGTTGATATCCAGATTCTGCTGCAACGGCTCACATCACCAGCTCCGCTCAACGTCTTCAACAAACTCAGCCATATCATGGGACTGACATGGTAATGGCAAGTGATGGAAATTTCCTTCCAATCACCCATGTTGGTTCCGCCAATCTTCCCACAACGTCATGTAACATTCCTCTCAAAGACGTGCTGGTTTGTCCTGAAATAGCAAAGAATCTACTGTTTGTTTCAAAGTTAACTAAAGATTATCCATGTGCTGTCACCTTTGATGATCTTGATGTTATTATTAAGGACAAAGCAACGCACAAAATCCTGACAAAGGGAAGGGAAAATAACGGTCTTTATAAGTTGGATGATCTGAAGTACCAGATGCTATACTCTACAAGACAGATCAAGACAAGTGATGAGGTGTGGCATCAAAGACTAGGACATCCAAATCAACAAGTGCTTCAATTTCTCTCTACAAATAAGGCAATTCAAGTAAATAAAAGCACCAACAATGTGTGTGAATCATGTCAGCTTGGGAAGAGTTCAATATTGCCATTTAGTTCTTCTACTTTTCTTGCTTCAAGACCCCTAGAAAGAGTGCACTGTGATCTATGGGGTCCTTCTCCTGTTTCTTCTGTTCAAGGATTCAGATTTTATGCAGTTTTTATTGACAATTTTTCCAGATATTGTTGGCTTTATCCTTTAAAGAAGAAGTCTGATTTCTGTTCTACTTTCATCAAGTACCAGCTCCTTGTTGAAAATTTGCTGCAAACAAAAATTGGAACATTTCAATCAGATGGGGGAGGCGAATTTATAAGTAACAGATTTCTTCCTCATCTGCAAAATGCTGGTATTCAACATTTCATGTCATGCCCTCACACACCGCAACAGAACGGGATATCAGAGAGGAAGCATCGACAGCTAACAGAAATGACACTCACCTTAATGTTTCAAAGTGCTACTCCACAAAGTTTTTGGGTGGAAGCTTTCTTCACATCAAATTTCCTCTGTAATCTGTTACCCACAAGTGCTCTCAAAGATCACAAAAGTCCTCATGAAGCTCTCTTTGGTAAAACTCTCGAATACTCTGCTCTAAGAACCTTCAGATGTGCTTGCTTTCCCACTCTAAGAGCATATACTCAAAACAAGTTTGATCCAAGATCCCTTAAGTGTGTTTTTCTAGGCTATACAGAGAAATACAAAGGATACAAATGCTTATATCCTCCAACTGGGAGAGTTTATCTCAGTCGTCATGTTATCTTTGATGAAACATGTTTTCCCTTCGCCAGCACATACATTTATCTTCAACGGTCATCACCTACACCCTTGTATGGTGCATGGCTCAGAAAATTTTCAGATATCTCTGAAACGTGTAAACATTCCGAGACTGTTACTCTACTACCAGCCTCTGCAATTCCACTCACTACAGCGGCTGCTACTACTGATGCTATCAGTCCTACTCCATCAACTACAGTGCCTGAATTGCCACTTGAGGTTGCTGATGGGAGTACTGAGTGTATAACAAGCATTGACCTTGTTCCTATTGGCAACAACTCCCAATCATCGACCTCAAATGTGCAGACTTCAGACACCAACAACGATCTCAGTGACAATGTCGATCTCCATGCTCCTGCAGAAGCTCCAACTCATCCCATGACCACACGATCAAAGTCAGGCATCTCAAAACCGAATCCTCGATATGCACTTCTCACTCACAAGGTATCATATCTTAAACCTGAAACAGTAACAGCTGCTTTAAAAGATCCAAACTGGACAGCAGCAATGAATGAAGAAATGGATAACTGTAAAGAAGCAAACACCTTCTCTCTGACTCCTCCAACACCCGATATGCATGTCTTAGGGTCCAAATGGGTCTTCAGAGTCAAGCTCAATGCAGATGGTTCACTAGATAAGTTCAAAGCCAGACTAGTTGCTCAAGGATTCAAGCAAGAAGAGGGCATTGATTATCTAGAGACATATAGTCCAATGGTTAGAACAGCAACAGTTAGAGCTGTTCTTCACTTTGCAGCCATCATGAACTGGGAAATTAAGCAAATGGATGTAAACAATGCATTCCTCCATGGAGATCTTACCGAAACAGTATATATGAAACAGCCAGCTGGATTTATCAACAAGGATTTTCCTGATCATGTGTGTCTCTTACATAAATCCCTCTACGGCCTCAAACAGTCCCCAAGGGCTTGGTTCGACAAGTTTAGTAACTTTTTACTAGACTTTGGCTTCACTTGCAGTCTAAGGGACCCCTCCTTGTTTGTCTGTTTCAAAGGTAAAAAAATCATTATGTGCTGCTTTATGTTGATGATATTGCAATTACAGGAAATTCATCAGCATTACTCTCAAACCTGCTTGATGAGCTAAGCAAGCAGTTCAGAATGAAGGATCTTGGAAAACTCCATTATTCCCTTGGCATTCAAATTCAGTATCATGAGAACGGTCTGTTTTTATCTCAACAAAAATATGCTGAAGACCTCCTTGCGGCAGCAGCTATGTCATTTTGTTCCCCTGTTGCCACTCCTCTTCCTCAGCAACTCAAGAAAACACCACAGCAACATGTTGAATTCTCAGATCCTAGATACTTTAGAAGCTTGGCAGGTCGTCTGCAGTATCTCACATTAACAAGACCTGATCTGCAATTTGCTGTTAACTATGTTTGTCAAAAGATGCATGCTCCATCTGTCTCAGACTTCAATCTTCTCAAGCGAATTATCAGGTATATCAGAGGCACTACAACCATGGGGATTTCGTTTGACAGATATACAAATTCCAAGCTGCACGTATACAGCGATAGTGATTACGCCGGTTGTAAATCCACTAGTCGCTCCACTGGTGGCTTTTGTACTTTTCTTGGAAGCAATATGATATCCTGGTCTTCGAAAAAACAAGACACAGTCTCCAAGAGCTCCACTGAAGCTGAGTACAGAGCCATGTCTGAAGCAGCCTCTGAGACTACTTGGCTGGTAAACTTACTCCAAGATCTAGGTGTTTCTCTTCCCTCAACACCAGAGCTTTACTGTGACAATCTTTCAGCAGTATACCTCACAGCAAATCCAGCCTTTCACGCTCGCACAAAACACTTCGCCACGCACTACCACTACGTTCGTGAGCAAGTAGCTTTTGGTAAGTTGATTGTTAATCACATCCCTGCTGATCTACAGCTTGCAGACATATTCACTAAGTCTCTTCCTCAATGGCCATTTGAAATCCTCATAACCAAACTTGGCGTTGGTGTTCCACCCACTCCAAGTTTGCGGGGGAGTGTCAAGAGCAAAGCTCAAAACGACATAACTCTGCAAAAAGGCCTGCTAGGTCCAAGGCCCAACACAACCCTGAAGCCCACAATGATTCAACGGCTATCTGCAGATCAAGACAAAAAGAAAGGATTTGCAGAGAGTACTAGTACGGCAGTAACGACACAGAATCATATGATGACAATGAAGCCACGTAACATCATTGTGCCGGAGCAGCAATCATTGGAAGACTCTAGACTCTAGGTTAAAACTCTTGCAACCAATGTAAAAGCAAAGCATAGAGTGTAATGTCGATTTCAAGGGAATGAATAACAAAGAAACAATCTTTCATATATTCTCTCTTCTTATTTCTTTCAGTGAAGTCCATGTATTTCAAGTGGCCGCGAATCAGATGGTTAATCACAGAGGAACCCACATCGTCTTCTTTTTATCATCAATCTCCTGACGAAATGCAGAGCGCATCAACCAACCCTTTCACCAAGAGCTGGTGTGTCTCCTCGGTTGGACGAAGGAAAGGAGCGTTTTCCAATATGTGACCCGTACAGTGCAAATGCGTCGTCGAGACGATGTTGATCACAAAGGGCACCGATGATGTGGTTGCAGCAAGAGATGTTGGGTTTGAGGTTGTAGTCGTTGAAGAAGTAATGTAAGTGATGTAATGCATCGTTGTAGCGCTTGGCTTTGCGCATTGCACCGATTATGGCCTCGCAGATCTCGACGGTGACGTTTTGGCGGCTTTTGGTGAAGATGGCGTAACTTGAGAGCTCCGCCGCGTAGTCGAGGTTTAACATCTTGATCATTAGCTTGACTCTGGTGTTTAGATGGGTGGTGCAGCATTCCCATTTCGTAGGCGCCACCAGGTGTGGTGACGACAGATCTCTCGGGAGAGGGAAAGGGACGTCGGCGGCTGAGATAGGAGTGGGATGTGGGAGAGAGGAGACTTGGCGGTGATGCTGGTAGATCGGAGAGGAGAAATAGAGGGTGGATCGGATGCGGTTACACTCCTTTATTTTTATAGTACTATAGTTTAGCTTTTCCTCAATAGACCAGTAGTCCCTATTAACGTATCTGGTGAATTCTTTTGCTTATGGATGCAGTATTTCAAAATGAAACCAGAAAATTATGCTGTCAGTTGAAGAATCAGTTGATGAAGCAGGAGCTCTGTGATTATGATCAGAACATATGCATGAGTGACATCACTAACAACAGTTTCCAACATCCTTGCGTCACAAAAACAGAACATTACTCAGGGTACAAGAATCCTTTGGGATGAATGAGTTGATGCAGAAGGAGTTTTATGGATATGATCAGAACATGTGTAGTATGGGTAACATCAATAGCAGCAGCTTTCAACATCCTTGCCTTTCAAACACAGAAGCAGTACAAGATTGCGTATGCTTTTTCTCAACTGTGGCTAGCTTAAAAATTTATTCTCAAGATTGTTTCTGCAGTTGGTATTATGGTATTAAACATTTCCTCTTTTTATGTATTTTACTTGTCATTTGTTATGTTTTAATGTTTCCTATGTTTTAAATGAAATGCAATAATTTTATAAACATATATCTCAAATGCAATAATTTCATATTCTAATTTAAATTTTTTATTTAAAAAAAAATAATAATTAAGAGACTCAAAATAAGAACTTACCATTAGGGGGAAAACTTTTAATTAACAAACCCAAAGTTCTTAATCATCTCAAACTACAAAATAAATGAATAAACAATTTAAGAGCCTCTAAAATATATTCCCCCATTGGGGTTGCCCTTAGGTCATCCCCAATGGGGGTTTTTAGAGGAGTTTTAGCTGATGTGGAGCAAAAAAATTAATCAGTTAAAACAAAATGAAATAAGAGGCTCTCTTATTTAGTAGACTCTGTTATGGTTTAAGAGACCATACGTGTCACTTATTGGTTGGGTGAACAAATAATAGAAGTAGATAATTTTTTTTTCGGCTCTTCTTTTTTTTGCGTAGACATCTCTCTGTCTAGCTTTCTCTCTCGATCGAAAAGCACTATGGAAGGAGATTGACTGAAAGCTATGCAATCAAAGGAGATTGGGTCGGCTGGGGTCCTGCTTGTGATATCGGAGGATGGGCAATCGGAGGATAGACGAATCGACTCCGAGATTAAATCGTTTGAGATTTGATTTTGGGGTCGATTGATTTTGTTGAGATTGAAGGGAATCGGAGGGTAAGTTTTCAGTTTAATAGTATCTATTATGATTAGTTAAACAAATTAGGGTTGATTAGGGTTTTTTGGATTTGTGTTCGGAAATTAGGGTTCTTTGATGGTTGTTCAAAATTTTAGGTTTGGTTTGGTTTTCTCGCATTTGACAAATTCAAGTTAAAACAGTGAGAAAGATGAATCTCTTCCTTGCTTTTTTCTTGTGTGCTTGTTTGGTGGCCTTGGAGATGATTGATTCTTGTGCCTCTCTATACAGTAGTTTTGACTATGTGTTGTCTGCATTTTTTGTTTAACGTTTTTGATTGATTATGTGGTTTGGCTGAAGTGATAGTATTCCCTTGATAGTGGTTTTGGTTTCAGGATGCTAATGGCATTCATTTGATTTTGATGCTGCAGTTTAAAGTTGGAGCTTCATTTGTGCAAACCAAAATGAATCTCGGGTTGAGAATCTTTGTTGTTTCTGCGCTTCTTGTTACTGTGGCAGCAGAGGTTTACATTGTGACTATGGATGGAGATCCAATTATAAGTTACAAAGGTGGAGAAAATGGTTTTGAAGCAACTGCTGTCAAATCTGATGAGAGGATTGATACATCAAGGTACTTATTAGATAGTTTCTCTTCTTATATTGTATTAGTACTTTGTATACATTGCTTGCTAGATTAATAATCTGTGTTTAGTGAATTGGTGACAATGTATGCTCGTCACTTAGAGAGGAAGCACGATATGATTCTTGGGATGCTCTTTGAGGAAGGATCATACAAAAAGCTTTACAGCTACAAACACCTTATAAATGGATTTGCAGCTCATGTTTCTCCAGAGCAGGTGAAAAAATCGATTTGAGATCATTGCTATATATATATATATTCTTGAATTCATGTTCCCTTACACTGCTTTAGTGTGTGTGTGTTCAGGTGATGGGGAAACTTGGATCAGGTTCACAAATAAGACCGAGTGGGATGGCTCAACACCAACAGAGACCAACTCAATCGTCTCTAAGGCCAGCTTCCTCTCCAAGTACCCAGTCTTTACCCAAGTTTGTTTTATTTTTTTTACGCTTCTTGCTATTGTGCCTTGACAATTAGGAAGTTCAGCTTTGTGTCTCATTGCTAACAGAAAAATTTGCCTTAGATGAGGTGAGAATGATTATTCACCTCATTAGCTTAAATTTTTTGAAGTATTAACAATCTGTTTTGGTCACTTTCTTTAGTTTGTTAATTACTCAAGTGTTTTGTTGTTTGGATAGAGCTTTAGGTGAATGTTACTTGTTCATGGAGATACATCAGAGCTTTAAATATGCAGTAACTTTGAGCCACCTAACCTTGCATATCTTTGTTTTGGAGTTAATAACTGATGAACTTTGGGTCATTGACATTTATCTAGGTTGAAGTCTCTTTAGTTTACGAGTTATCAAACAAGTTTTGGGTTATTAATTTATTTGGTGTTAGGAACGGTTACAAGTCGAGTCATTCATTGATGATTGCTTTTTGTTTGTTGGTTATTAAATACGGTAAGTAATAGATTAGGGAGATACACGTCGAGTCATTCTTCACTATCAAAATTTATTGTTTGATGGTGTAGGGTTTGTTGGTTGTTTTAATGTTATGAATGTGTGGTTGTTGTAGTTTAGGTAAGAACTTAAATTTGAAAACCTAAACCCACTTGTTTTGAAAGTAAACTAATGGTGAGCTTTGTATAAATAAAAGGTTCACTTGATAGAAAAACACTAAACACACAACATCAAGCCTTTATCACAAATCACACACAATTAGCCCATTCCTTCTCCTTCTAACACACACACGAATAAGTAGGCTATGGATTCAGACACCTCCATGAACCCCTCTCCTGGCTTCTTCGACCTTCTACAAAGTCAACATGAAACCTACATGCTTGTTGACTCTCCTTATGAGAGTCAATGTTCTGATCAACCACCTGCAGCTACACCCCCTGCTGGTAACCATAGAGCAAGGCATACATGGTTACCAGTAGATGATTTGATGCTTGTTAGCGGTTGGCTGAACACGAGCAAGGATCCTATAACCTCAAACGAGCAAAGAAGTGGAGCTTTCTGGGGAAGGATAGCTGATTATGTTGCAGATTGTCCGAATGTTGTAGGCCGACCAAAGAGGGATTCCAGTCATTGTAAGCAGCGGTGGGGTAAGGTCAACGACACAATGTGCAAATTCGTTGGTTGCTATGATGCTGCGACAAGGGAGAAAACAAGTGGGCAGAATGAAGATGACGTGATGAAGCTAGCAAACCAGATATACTTTAATGATCATAAGAAGAAATTCACCTTCGAGCATGCTTGGCGAGAGCTAAGATATGATCAGAAGTGGTGTGCGTCCACATCTGCTAAAGATACAAGAGTGAAAAGGACACGGGTGGATGCTACAACAGATCCTTCAAGTTCGCAACCGGTGGATGTCGAGGATGATCCAATGATGACTCGTCCTCCTGGTGTTAAGGCGGCAAAGAGAAAGGCCAAGAAGAATAACAACACTCAAGCGGATGTGGAGGTTGATCCGAAAGCTTGGTTGGAGTTTCAGATGCAAGAGGTTGCGAGGATGTATGAGATGAAGGAAAAGGATTTTGCTAACAAAGAGATAGAGTTTGCTATGAAAGAGAAGCATAGTAAGCATGTGATGCTTGAAAATCTCATTGCTAACAAAGATTCATTTAGTGAATCAGAAAAAAAATTAAAAGACAAACTTATTGATGACATGTTGTCATCAATTTGATGATATTTAGTGTTTAAAGAGTTGTTGAACACCAAACTCACTTCCTTTTAATCGGTTTATTTTATGCTTCCTTGTAATCGGCCTTATGTTATTTTGTTTGTCTTGAATAGGTTCCTTATTAATGTACTTATCTTGGTGTTGTTATGTTATCTTGGTGTTGTTATGTAATCTTGGTGTTGTTATGTTATATTGGTGTATTTATGTTATCTTGGTGTTGTATTTATGGTTTCAGGATAAAGGCCAACTATGGTGCTTGTGAGCAAACAACAATAATGACAAAGAGACACCACTTGTGAGCTTCAAGGTCAAGGACAAAGAGACACCACCCGTGAGCTTCAAGGACAAAGAGACACCTCCATTAGCTTCAAAAGAGTCAGTTTCCCATGAGCAAACAGCAAAGAGCAACAATGACAAAGAGACATAGACTTTGTGAATTGTTTCATTGTTTTTTTTCTCATGACATAGACTTTGTGAATTAGCTACAAACACCACCCGTGAGCTTCATTGTTTTTTTCTCTTGTAAACAGCAATAATGCAACACACCAATTCACAAAGTCTATAAAAGGAGTGTTTACGAGTTATCAAAAACTCACCAATTCACAAAGTCTCCAAACACTCATATACTCTCCAAACACTCATATACTCTCTATCTTATCAAACTTTATCTTCTCTTTCACTTACATTCTAAAAATGGCATCTTCTTCTCACAATAATTTTGATGACACCATTGATGATTGCTTAAATCAAGTTTGTGATCAAATTTCCAATCAAGTTTGGCAATCTCTCCTTACTCCACCTATTCAACATCAACAACCACCCAAACCAAAGAAAACAAGAACTTTCATTGAAAGAAACCGTGAAGTCGGACACGCCCACTTGTGGAACAATTACTTTAGTGAAAATGCGATCTACTCTCCTCGTATTTCCCGGCGCCGTTTTAGAATGAACAAGCCCTTGTTCATCCGAATCGTTGAGCGACTCGGGAATGAAGAACAATTCTTTTAGCAACGTAGAGATGCTACAGGAAGGCTTGGGCTTTCAGCGCTACAAAAGTGTACTGCAGCAATTCGTATGATGGCATATGGTTCGGTTGCTGATGCGTTTGACGAATATCTCCGAATTGCTGAAACCACGGCGTACTCATGCTTGGATCATTTTGTTAAAGCAATCATAAATTGTTTCGGAGATGAGTACTTACGAAGACCGATACCAGAAGATCTTCAACGACTACTCGATATCGGAGAGCTACACGGATTTTCCGGGATGATAGGAAGCATCGATTGTATGCATTGGGAGTGGAAGAATTGTCCAACCGCATGTAAAGGTCAATATACACGTGGTTCTGGCAAGCCAACCATCGTTTTAGAGGCTGTAGCTTCACAAGATCTCTGGATCTGGCATGCTTTTTTCGGACCTCCAGGTGCATTAAACGATATATATATTCTTGACCGCTCTCCCGTGTTTGATGATATTTTAAACGATCGAGCTCCGAAAGTTAAATACAGTGTCAATGGACACCAATACAAGTTGGCTTACTATCTCACGGATGGTATTTATCCAAAATGGTCTACTTTTATCCAATCTATTCCACTGCCACAAACTCCAAAAGACTCCTTGTTTGCTTCGCATCAAGAAGTTGTACGTAAAGATGTCGAGCGTGCTTTTGGAGTTTTGCAGGCTCGATTTGCCATAGTCAAAAACCCGGCTCTTCTTTGGGATAAGGTAAAAATTGGAAATATAATGAGAGCATGTATCATACTGCACAATATGATAGTAGAAGATGAACGAGATGGGTACACTCAGCACATACAGTCCAACCGCACTTCAGAAGTGGACTCGGACTTACCAACAACGAGGCCTTCATGTGTCTCCTCTATGATGAACATTCGTTTGAAAGTTCGTGATCGAGAAAAACATAAACAATTGCAAGATGATTTGGTTGAGAATATTTAGGTAAAATTTGGAGGATACTATTAATCATTTTCACTTTTTATGATTTGTACTTCTATTTTATGATGTTTTAATGTTTTCTATGTTTAATATGTTATGCAATGCAATAATTTTATAAGCATCAATCTTAATATGCAATAATTTCATATTTTATTTTAATTTATTTATTTTCAAAAAAAAAAATCAAATTAAGAGACTCAATATTATAACCCACCATTGAAGGGGTACATTTTAATTACAATACCCAAAATTCTTATTTAACCAAAAAACAAATTATATTAATTAAAAAATTTAACAACCCCAAAACTATATCCCCATTGTGGATGCCTTAGGGTTCCGAGAAGAGTACAGAACTAAAAACTCTGTTTCTTTCTAAAAAAAAAAAAAACTCTATTTGTTTTCAAGTAAAAGAAGCTATTTAGCACCACTAATCAAGTCTACATGCAAATTGAATTAGGTCTAAGTCTAACACAATACAATTGATTAGTGCATTATTGGCTCATTCAAAGTGGCTCTCATATAGCTATCCCAAACTTATATATAAAAATTCCAAGCACCGATCACTTCATCTTTAACGAGACCTTATTCATTACCCACTACGATTTTATAGAAAACGAAACTAGTAAATTCATTTTATTAATAATTACTTTATTAAAAAATTTAAGTAATATTTTTGTTAAATACAAAAATCCTGCAACACATTCTGCTTCTGGAAGAATGAAATCAGTCTCCCAACGAACAAGGTCTTTTCGTTAACCAAGGGGAGTGATGATGTAAGATAATTTTTGAATCTAAATGCTTTCTCTGAGTTTGATAGGAAGGTCAAGATCAGGTTCCGTCGCAGTCAAGGCAGAGAAGTAATCATCCACCATGTCCTCTGATACGTTCTCCAAGCTTGGTGGATCCCACTGCATACCCACCATTTCTTATCATAACATGTACACAGTGATGCGTTACTGAAATCAGTGAAATAGTATGGTTTATTAACATAACATAAAATACCTTCGGGGCTTCGTCCTTGTCTATTAATCGAGCTCGTATTCCCTTGTCACACCATTGAAACAAAAACTCATTAGCGACTACTCCTTACTCTGTTTGCAATGTCTTAAGACTTTTTTATACCGGAAATTCACATACCTCGCAAAAATTGCCAGACATTGGCCCGATTGTTCCTTGTAGCGACATTCTATACTCTCGGATTAAGCATTGGTCAAGTGTTTGAAATCTTCCTTCCCGGATCTATTAGATTCGTTTAAAGAAGCTATGAGAAAAGGAAATTTGAATTCTTTGAAGATGGGTTTTACAAGCAAATTTGATTGTGAACTTACAGATCTCAAGGCCACCTTCAAAGATAACGGTGATGTTTCTTTAAGTCTACGAAGAGTCGTACTGCACCATGTGTCTTTTCTTCTACTAGCCTCGATTTCCTGGCGACCCAAAACACCGTTACTTGTAGTGACTCGTGATGGTCATACTCGCAGAATCATTTGTTGCAGAGACTTACCAAAGAATCAATAATTTCTTCTACTGTGTCATGGCCGAAGCATTTTTCAAGTAAATCAATCCTAAGACAAAATCAAAAACAAAGCAAGCTTAGGACTTTGACAAAAAAAAAAAAAAAAAAAAAAAAAGCAAGCTTAGGACTTGGGAGGTAGTATGAGGAGAAACAAGGAAGGAGTTGTGTATCTCCAAGTTTCAGGAAAACAAACCTGCCAAGAACACCAGTCTTTTCTGGATGAGCAACTTCTGAACATTTTTCTAAGCATGACTCAACAACAGATGGATCATCAGTGAGCAACTTCTTGAGCTGTTCTTCCATTACAGGAACCTCCTGTTGTAAGAGAAGAAAGCCTTATTATCAAGCATGTTAGATAAGTTAAATGAAAACAGAAAAAAATCTCAAATTATATAATCCAAGTTACCTCACTTCTAATATAATGTGTGGCAAGGCCACATGCCAACATTCCTGCCCCACTGAGCTTTAAGCCAGTCAGACCTAGATACTCCCCTGCATACATCGACTCCATTAAATCATCCATCTTAGGGAGCAAATGTATACTATGAAACAGGAAACTTTGAAGCAAGTTAGGCTGAGTTGGTAAGTTATAGGCAGAATTTGATATTTAACTTTCCTGCTGGATCAGTGATTTCCTTGGTAATTGTCCAAATAAAAATTGCTTTACGGAATCTAATAACATTGTTAAATGACAAACCTAGCGACAATTTAAGCAGCTCAAAACGTATCACAAGCGCATACCTAAGCGACCAGGTAAGTGGGAGAGATTAAAAGAAGCGCCAGCATCAGGATGAAAACCAATGATTGTTTCAGGGGTAGCAAAAATCTGCAATATCCATGATGAGCTAGGTATTCAATTCTCCAAGAAGTTAGACAGCGAAACTAAACTAGAAGAATCCAGCTGACCGACTAATTGAAATGAGGAAATAGATGATGAAAGTTGGAGAAATAGCATAGACTACATAGACGGAAATTTACATACAGATCTATCAGTAGCTACACGAAATGTCCCAGGTATGGAAACTCCAGTTCCACCTCCCATGGTAACACCGTTAAGAATTGCCACCTGTATGTATGCAGGGCAACTCATGGTGTCATTCTACTTCTACTCATCGTGGTTTGGTGACATCGTTATTTACTATTGGCTGCAGAATGATTTAAAGGTAGAGATCACTTACATGCGGCTTTAAATAAGTGCCTAGCAAGTATATAAAACTATACAAACTCCAGAAAAACTCCCTAATAGCATCCGGGCTACCTACATAGAGATTTAAGGAGAAATAAATGAAGCAATGAGCAGTGAATAAAATAATACAGAGAGTAAATAAGATACTGCAGAACCCTCTCTAATCAGTAAAAAAACTGTCTTTCCAACCCCAATACAGCTAACAAAAGTAGCACAAAAACCATCTAATCTTCATGAACAAACAAAAACTCGCAATTTCAATTCTATATAGCTTCCCAGGAGGAATCAAACATCAAAACGTATAGTGAAACTTCATGTACCTCTCTTCATTAAATGGTAGAGAGACACAATATCGCCACCAGCACAAAATGCCCTTCCACTCCCCTTCAAAACAGTTCAAGTCAAAATACAAGTTAGGAGCTTTTTTTCACCTCTAATTTAGATACTTAATAGGAAGAAGAAGCAACAAGTACTACCAAAAAAAAATTACCTTCATCATCACAAATCCAATATTTGGATCTTCTTCCCAGTTCTTATAAAGTTTCTGCAACCTATATCCCTATTCACACAAAAATTACACAAGTCAACGTCATACAGTTACACAAATCAAACCCATCAGAAACAGAGAGCAAAATAGTGAGTACCATGTGAGTGGTGAGGGCATTAAGAGCAGGTGGTCTGTTAAGAATCGCAGTACGGGAAAAACCACTTCCTTCAACGAGAACCTAAATCAAAAAACAATCATTTCAATCTTCCTAAAACAGAAAGAGAGAGAGAGAGAGAGAGAGAGAGAGAGAGAGAGAGAGAGAGAGAATGGTACAAACGATAAACACCTCCGAACCTGGTTATCAAGGTCCTCGGGAGTGACCTTAAGCGAACAGAAGCTTCTCCGATACTCAATTCTCCATAGCTTATCTCGAACGATTCGCCCTAACAGTCCCTTTGCGTTATGCATCAGTCTTCTTTCGTCTTCGTTGTAAACAAGAAGAAGTGAAGAAGTCTCTCTCTCCGAGGCGAGTTTATTCGGGCTCCTCCGAGGCAAGACACTCTAGACGAAACAAAGGTTTCTGACTTACTCGTGGCTGATGGGCCGATCCGAACCTAAATTTAATTCACTGGGCTTCACTGATTACCATGTCCGCTTACTAATATTATATTTATCATACTACCCTTACGTTTTTTTTTTTCCGAACAAAACCCAAATTTGGATATTTTTTGACATTGAGTGAACGCTTTGCCTTAAAAAATTACAACGTCGTCGTTTGGGCGTAGTGACGCACATGACTTCTTCTTTTTTGTTTTTGTCAATAAAGAAAGCAAGGAGGGTACCTCTTTTTTTAAGCAAATAGAAAGCAAAAACAATTCATGTGATTATTATGATGAATGATGATGTATGCATTTTGTAAAAAGAAAAGATTAGAATTATGATGCGGTACGGTCACATGTTTAATCACTTGTTTAAGCGGAAAAGGTTTGTTAAGTTGAAACCCTTATAGAAAAGGTTTGTTAAGAACACAAAGATTTGTTTATAACTCACTTTATTAACTTCAGAAGTTGTGTCACATCTCAACACATCCTTATATACTAATTTGCTAATTCTAATCCTAATAAAAATCACTCATATTTAAATATCTCCTAAATACACTTTAATCCTTATCTTTATAAACACAATTATGCTAGGACTAGGATTAACTTCCATCTTAAGCTTCTCTCAAGCTTACTCCAACAACCTTTACATTTTTTTCTTTTTAAATATTTTTTAACAAAATCCCATCTTTGTTCCTTGGTCATCCCCATCGCGGCTTCTCTCGCAAAATCCCTAATCATGGTAAAATTCTCTTCTTCTTCTTCTTCTTCTTCTTCTTCTTCTTCTTCTTCTTCTTCTTCTTCTTCTTCTTCTTCTTCTTCTTCTTCTTCATGATTAGATTGATCTAGGGGTTTCTCTGTCACACAGATCCGTTGATGGTTTTTATTTCTGTGTACAGCCTCTAAATAAGCGAAAGATGACGACGAAGATGGAAACTGAACCGGCTCCGAGAAACAAGAAATCCAGAGCGACAAAAACAACAAAGGAAGAGGTTCAGTACGTGGAGGAGAAACGTAATCTGGTATTATTTTGCTAACCTTGCTATAAGATATAGTCATGTATAGTGCTTCTGTATGATTCATCACTTGGATTCCATGCAAAGCAATTTGGGGGGCTTTTAGGTTTATCTAAGCTTTTATATGCATGGGAACTATAGTTGTCAGTGGAGGGAAATTTTCCAAAAGGGTTCTTTGAGTGTGGTGTATCTTATTTTCAACTATTTTGACTTCAAAGCATAGGTCTTTTTTTATATACTTATTGATGCCGTGTGAGTGGCAGATTTACATGTGCGCTTGTTTGTGTGTTTTCAGGAAGATTTGTGGAAGGTTGCATTTCCCGTGGGAATTGAGGTATATTTGTTTCCGAGGGAGGAATTTATTTGGCGTGTCAGCATCAGACTTACTGTCTCCATTATATATTATATTTTTTTTTTTTCTTGTTTTGCTCATGGTTGTTAAACTGTGATTGCAGTGGGACAAATTTGATGCACTTTACGAATTCAACTGGGATTTCAAAATTCTTGAAGTAAGTTGTTTTGGTTACATTCTCCCATTTCTTTTTCTTTTTTTTTTGTCTGAGTCTATGAGGTTCTTGTATTTATGTTTCTTCTCCTGTGCCAGCAAACATGAGAGGAAGGATTGCTCCTTGGGAAGAAATTCTTTGTTTTTGTTTCTGCCGAACGTAAGCTGTTTCTCTTACTTTTCTTTTTGTTTCCCCTTGTTTTTTTCAAGTCTCTTTCGTACTCCAAGTATATATGCTCTCTTCCTCTTTCTTTCACGTTTTAATCGTCTCTTTCTATACTTGCAGCTCAATTAGTCTCCTACAAAGATACAAGGAAGATTAGAGATATCCCAACAGTGATTGCTGTTAAGTTATTGTTTAAAATCTCCATCAATCGCACTGATCATATATATATATATATATATATATATTCTTCCATCTCTCTTTCTAATATTCTATATTTGCAGATTGAATCTGTCTTTCCACCTTCTGATAAGATAGGAGCAGTATCTATTCAAAGTGCAATGGAGGAAAGCTTTCCAATGAAGCAGATGAAAATGGACTGGATTCCTTACATTCCTATTGAGAAAAGGTAACACATGCATATATGTGACACATTTCTTCGGATGGCTTTATCATTGGGAAGAGAGACATATTTTACGCCACGTGCTATTCTTACTTTGGATGTTTTACCAACAGTTGCTAAAATTTATTTTGCTCTTTGTTCTTGTTGCAGAGATAGACAAGTTGACAGGATGTACTTTCAAATTTTTATCTTGGGCTGTAAACAAAGGAGGTATGAAACATATAATATTCAAAAACGATGTTCAATTGGATTTTAGTTTACATTACATATAATAATAATATTGAAACCAGAACATGGAACAAGGCATCACGTATCTACACTGCTTCATAGTGTGACGTTTTGGGTTGCATTGTTCTACGTAATGACTTTCTCTGTAGGGTTTATGGATGTGTCTTTGCCATTGCAAATCTGATGTGTTTGAATCTACCAGTTCTAGTGTGCTCAACTTAGCTTTGTAAATCATCTGCAGATCTGCTCTCAGACAGTTGAAGGAAGAACGTGCTAGGATGTTCGAGTATTGCATTCCCTGTGAGTTTTATTACTCTGCTACCAAATACTAGTCAATAGTTGCAGAGTGAAAAAGCCATTTACAGCTGATGGTTGGCGTTGGATTATATGTATATTTTCTGATTGTGTATGTTGTACGAAACAACAAAATTTTCACTTTGCAGATTTCTATCAACCAATTGAGGAAAATGAACTTGAAGAGAGTACCGTAGTCTACATGATTTTCCCCACTGAACCGCCGGTAAGTTTTATGGCAAGCAATGAATGTTGTGTTTTGGTAAGGGCACATTGTTTTTGAGTACTTTCTTGATAATCAAGTTTTCAATCTTTCTGTTTGTTCCAGCTGCCATGTGAATTTGACTGGGAGCTTGATGAACTTGAGGTGTGTGATTGGCTTTTCTGTTACCATACCAAAAAATACTTCTTCTTCATTTGGTTCGAGAGAGTTGTCATCTTGGCTCTGCCATTTCCTTTTGTGTTCAAAATTGCATTCACTGTATTCTAAATCTGGAGATGGCTTGTTGTGCATCTATTTCAGGAATTTGTTGATGGTCAGATTGAGAATGAAAAATTATGCGCGGAACAAAGGGATGAATTCAAAGTAAGTTTGAGCTGTAACAGAGTTGTCAGTTCTTGACGCTTAAGTATCTGCATCTCTAATCACTATTTTTCTTTTGCGTTCGTTATTTTTTCTCAGGAATTTGTGAAAGAGCAGGTTCGAGCGGCCAAGAAAGCTAACCGAGAGGTAACAAATTTTTAACGGTGAGCTACATTCAAATGAAACGGTTTGCTAAATGTGCCAGTGTGATGGTATTATACTTGAAGGCAAAAGATGCTCGAAAGAAAGCGAAAGAATTGGACGTAGATACACAGCGAGCCTTTCAAAGCATGAGGTTCTACAAATTCTACCCTCAGCCTTCACCAGATGTCCCTACATTCGAGAAGGTAAGACCAAGAAATGAAAAACAAAAATCCAACTTCGTCAGTTAATTTAATATTGTTCTGTTAAGGTAAAGCTCTGAATATGTGAATCATCTTTGTTGCAGTCGCCGTTCATTAACAGATTCTACGGGAAGACTCATAAAGTCCTTTGAAGAATAGGAGCGCGTGACTATTATCTCTTGCAGGGGCGGAGGCAGTGTGTGTTAGCATGTGGTCAATTGACCCCTATGGATTTACAACAACAACGAAAAAAAATACTGTATTTTTAGAAGAAAAATCAGAAAAAAAAAATCATGAAAATATGCATATTGACCCCATAAAATAGTTACAAATATGTTTATTGACCCCCACACAAAAAAAATTAATAGGTTTTGGTTATTAAAAAAAATATTGATCTCTGTTCGAAGTAAATTCTTTTAGAAGTGATGGAGAAAGTGTTTTGAGTATTTGAGAGAGTAGTTTAGAAATAAAGCTTTTATTACTTTGATTTTAACTTGGAACAACTTCACAACATCTTGGTTAAAAGTCCCTTCGGAGACATCCGATAAAATTGGAACGATACAGAGAAGATTAGCATGACTCCTGCGCAAGGATGACACGCACAAATCTAGAAATAGTCCAAATTTCCATTTAATTATTTGTTTTTTTTTCAAAAAAAAAAATATATTTTTTGGTTACAAATGAGCGTAGGAGGAGGTATTTATAGCCTCCATATTACAAAATATCTAGAATATTTTAATTCTTAATCTAGATTATTCTATCAAAATATCTAGATTATAATACTATAATTATCTATATAATTCTAATTAAATATCTAGATTTTTTATGTTTAAGGAGGTGATACATTTTTCTAGAACTTCTAGATATTTTTTTAAGGAGGTGGAGATCTTGATATTTCTAGAGAAAACTCTGAATTTGGATTTAATTAATCTTGATTAAAAATCAAGTTTAACTTTCAACACCCCCTCTTAAACTTGATTTTGCCACTCCAAGTAAGCTCCTCATCTTGATAAAGTCTTCACGTTTGAGAGGCTTGGTGAAAATATCGGCTACTTGATCATTTGTCTTCACATACTCCAATTGCACATCCTTCTTGTTAACACACTCTCTAATGTAATGATAGTGTGTGTCAATGTGCTTACTTTGATCATGGAAGACTGGGTTCTTTGCCAAAGCTATTGCTGACTTGTTATCCACAAAGATCTTTGTTGGCTCTTCTTGTGGCAAGTTTAACTCCTTAAGAAGATTTCTTAACCAAATAGCATGGCACACACATGAAGTAGCCGCCACATACTCCGCTTCACAAGTGGAAAGCGTGACAATTGGTTGCTTCTTCGACATCCACGTGAAAGCCGTATCTCCAATGTAGAACACAAAACCACTTGTGCTTTTTCGATCATCTACGTCTCCACTCCAATCGCTATCGCTATATCCAACAAGCTTATAATCATTTGAAATAGAATAGTACAAACCAAAGTTCATGGTACCTTTGATATAGCGAAGAATCCTCTTTGCCGCCTTAAAATGAGTTGTTGTTGGATGTTCCATGTAGCGACTAACAACTCCAACCGCATATAAGATATCAGGTCTTGTGCATGTTAAGTATCGTAAGCTTCCAACTAAGCTCTTAAATAGTGTTGGATCCACTCCTTCTCCTTCCTCTATTTTTGATAACTTGATTCCACATTCCATTGGTGTGCTCACCGGGTTTGAGTCGTCCATCTTAAACTTTTTAAGTACCTCCTTAGCATATCCTTCTTGTCTTACTTCGATTCCCAGGTAGTAAGACATCAATCCAATATCTGTCATCTCGAACTCCTTCGTCATCTCATTCTTGAATTTGTCGAACATGCTTGGATTGTTACCCGTGAATATCAAGTCATCTACATACAAGCACACAATCAATATATCGCCATTTTGAATTTTGATATAAAGTGCATGCTCATATGGACACTTGATGAAGTCTTTCTCATTGAAATACTTGTCGATCCGTGTATTCCAAGCTCTTGGGGCTTGTTTTAACCCATAAAGTGCCTTCTTTAACCTCAAAACTTTGTCTTCTTCTCCTTTGACTATGTAGCCTTGAGGTTGCTCAATGTAAACTTCTTCTTCAAGGTCTCCATTTAAGAAGGCTGACTTGACATCCATTTGATGTATCTTCCACTTGTTTTGAGCCGCCAATTAAATAATTAGTCGAACAGTTTCAAGACGAGCAACAGGAGCAAACACTTCATCATAGTCGACTCCAGGTCTTTGACTATATCCTTTAGCCACCAATCTTGCCTTGTATCTTTCAACTTCCCCTTTCGAATTTTTCTTTGCTTTGTACACCCACTTCACATCGTTCGCATTGTATCCATTTGGAAGTGAAGCTAACTCCCATGTATCATTTTTTTGTATAGCCTTTATCTCTTCATCCATGGGATTTCTCCAAGTCTTTTTTTAATAGCTTTTTGGAAGTTCAAGGGCTCGCACTCCGCAAATAAACAAAACAAGGTAAGGTTGTCTTGATTCTCGGTTACCTCGTAAAGCTCTTGTAGACTTCTAAAGTGTGGAGTCCTTTCGCTAGAACTTTCTTCTCCTTGAGAACTTGTTGGTGAAGTTGGTGGTGTAGTAGGCTCTTCTCTTTGTGGCTTTGGGTCATCTTCTTCAAAGTGTGGAAAGAAGTTATAATCTTCATCATTTGACTTCCATTCCCATTCTCCTTCTTCGTCGAACACGACATTTCGACTTATAATAGTCTTCCTTGTATCGGGATTGTAAAGCTTGTAGCCTTTCGAGTTGTTGTCATAACCAATGAAGATGTACTTCTCACTTTTGTCATCTAGTTTGCTCCGCTTCTCATCTGGTACATGAGCATGAGCTATGCTTCAAAAGACTCTTAAATGAGAAACACCAGGCTTTCTTCCGCTCCAAGCTTCTTGTGGTGTCTTACCTGAGACACTTCTTGTTGGAGATCGGTTTAATAAATACACCGCACATGCGACAACTTCCGCCCATATCTCCTTCGGTAGTCTTTTACTCTTAAGCATGCTCCTCGCCATCTCAAGAATTGTTCTATTCTTCCTTTCTGCTACTCCATTTTGTTGAGGAGATCTAGGCACCGTTAGTTGTCTTCGAATGCCATTATCTTCACAATACTTATGAAACTCCTTGGATGTGAACTCTCCTCCACGGTCAGATCTCATAGCTTTTATCACAAGACCACTTTCCTTCTCAACATGGGCTTTAAATTTTTTAAAGTTCTCGAACACCTCGGATTTTTCTTTCAAGAAATACACCCATGTTTTTCTTGAAAAATCATCAATAAAGATAAGGAAGTAGTTACTTTTACCAAGTGATTTTGGCTTGATTGGACCGCACACATCCGTGTGTATTAACTCCAATGGCTTTTGAGCTCTTATGCTTGACTCCTTTGGAAAACTCATTTTGAATTGTTTTCCAAGTAGACATCCTTCACACACCTGATTTGGATGATTGATCCAAGGTAGCCCCCTCACCATTTCTTTCTTAGAAAGTAACTCCAAACCTCCAAAATTTAGATGTCCGTATCGAAGATGCCAAAGCCAAGACTCCTCTTTGTAGCACATCTTGAGACATTGTGCGATGTCATTTTGAATGTTAAGAACAAACATTCTATTTTTAGACATCGGCACTTTAGTAATGAGATTACTTGTTTGGTCTCTTATAGAAAGGTTATTATCTTTTAATCGAATATCATAACCTTTCTCTAAGAGTTGCCCAAGACTCAAGATGTTTGTCTTCATGGTTTGAATATAGTAAACGTTGGAAATAAATTGATGATCTCCATTCTTCAATCGAATGAGAATGTTTCCTTTTCCTTGTACCTCCATCTTTGATTCATCTCCTAAAGCGACGTTTCCTTTCACTGACTCATCAAGCTCCACGAACATGTTTCTTCTCCCGCACATGTGATTGCTTGCACCACTGTCGAGGTACCATTTATTATTTTCTTCTCGTTCATCCTTCTTGTAATTAGCCATTAATAGCATGTCTTCTTCTTGAAATTTTTCTTCAACGTAGTTGGCCTTCTCCTCGACTCTTTTGTTACTAGGAGCTTTACATTCAGAAGCGTAATGTCCAAACTTTCCACAATTGTAGCATTTTACACTTGATTTATTGTACCTTGAATTTGAGCTTCCTCTCCCACGACCTCTTGATGAGCTTTCTCCTCTTTGACTTGTGTTGTCTTCATATGGCCTCCAACCACGTCCATTTCCATATCCACGGCCTCGACCTCGTCCTCGTATTTGACCACCACCTCTTCTTTGATAACTTTGCCCAATTTCTTCTTTAATGTTATTAATTTGCATTTTTAGTACTTGTTCGGCAATGTCTTCTTTCTTCTTCTTCTTTTCTTCATAAGCTTGTAATGACCCAAGAAGTTGCTCCATTGTCATGGCCTCCAAATCTTTTTTCTCTTCAATAACGGTAACGATATGCTCAAATTTTGAGTCTAATGATCTAAGAACCTTCTCCATAATTCTCACATCATCTAGCTTCTCACCGTTTCTTTTGAGATTATTAGTAACCATCAAAACTCTTGAAAAATAATCTGAGACGAGTTCACCTTCCTTCATTTGTAAAGCTTCAAATTCTCCTCTTAGAGTTTGAAGACGCACCTTCTTGACTTGATCAACACCCTTGTAAGATGTTCGAAGCTTCTCCCATGCTTCTTTGGCCGACGTAGCTCCAACGACCTTCTCAAATGTGTCTTCATCTAATCCTTGATAGATTAGACAGAGAGCCTTCTTGTCTCTCTTTCTTGAGTCTCTCAAACTATCCTTTTGGGTTTGAGAGAGACTACCTTCGTTCTCTGGTTCAATGTAACCTTTCTCGACTATCTCCCACACGTCATGTGCTCCTAGGATAGCAATCATTGGTAAACTCCAATTGTCATAGTTGTTCTTTGTGAGCACTGGGACTTGGAATGGAACACCATTACTTGCCATGTTTAGGATCTTCAAGCTCTGATACCACTTTGTTGGAAGTAAATTCTTTTAAAAGTGATGGAGAAAGTGTTTTGAGTATTTGAGAGAGTAGTTTAGAAATAAAGCTTTTATTATTTTGATTTTAACTTGGAACAACTTCACAACATCTTGGTTACAAATGAGAGTATGAGAAGGTATTTATAGCCTCCATATTACAAAATATCTAGAATATTTTAATTTTTAATCTAGATTATTCTATCAAAATATCTAGATTATAACACTATAATTATCTATATAATTCTAATTAAATATCTAAAAAAATTTATGTTTAAGGAAGTGATATATTTTTCTAGAACTTCTAGATATTTTTTTAAGGAGGTGGAGATCTTGATATTTCTAGAGAAAACTCTAGAACTTGGATTTAATCAATCTTGATTAAAAATCAAGTTTAACTCTCAACAATCTCGAGTAATTCCTAGCTCAGCCATTGACTCTTGTCTATTATACGAGTGTAACAGCAACGTATGGTTGTTGAGAGGGAGAGTGATGATTTAGAGTATGGTTCTATCGATTCATTCTGTTAATAAAGTGAGAGTTCTCTTCTTCTTTCTTATTATTATATTTTAAGGTGTTAATTCACTTTTATATGGAAAGATGAAAATTTTAATTACAATTAAAATTTTGTAAACTAATATTCTTTATAAATTCTTCCGGTATTCTTTCTGTCCCAAGTTGGGCACTTTGTTTAAGCAGAAATAGTTTTTAGTGGCTAAAAGGAAATTTAAAAAAATGGAGAAAGGAGGAATGAATTTTGAGTGGCAGAGAAAGAAGGTGGCAGCTTTTTTTTTTTTTAGTTTTGGTTATATCAATTATTTTATTTATGTCTTTGGTCCAAAAGAGGAAACAAGACAAAGGACTTAAAAATGCATTCATTTCTCCTGAAGAATCTCAGCAATACATATATGTGTGATCAATGTGCTGCGTGACACTGCTTTGCCGGTGACTTCTTTTCATAAAATCTCCACGGTGAGACCATGAACAGCTAGATATGTGTGGATGAGGCCGTGATTAAGATTCTTTTGGATCTCTAACTCGATTTTATCTCACCGTTCTCACGCAATCTCACCACGCTGATTTCTCATAATCATTCATATTCACTATATGTTTCTGTATAAATTGTGTAGTGGTCATCAAATAGTCTTTTTCAACTACTTAACTGTTCGTGACTCCTCTCTACCAAAAACATCAATCTTCGAAACATGCATGTTTTTTCATGTGAAAGAAAAACTTAAACTAATATGACAATAGTGTCGCTCAATAGTTGGTTTATCAGAAATCCTTTCATAGTATATTTTAGATTAACACACTAATCAACTCAAAAAAACAAAAAAAAGCATTTTCAGTATAAGAAAACAATGTCAAAACTAAACGAGTGTTATTACTAGCTTGTTTGTGTCTTTTGCTTGTGTCATCATATGCCGAGGGATAACAATTTTTTTTTCTCTTTTTCTCTTGGTCTGATGAGGATTTCAATTTACTTAAGCACAAAATAATCATTCAACCAAACAGAAGATTTATGTTGTTATAAAAACATTACTTAATATATTTCAAACACTCACTCGCTAGCTAGCAGCATATATATCTAAGACATAACTCCGCAGGTAAATTACATTGCTTCTCAAACCATAATTAACAACATCTAGCTACCATAACCCTAGATATATATATATATATATAGATATATATATATCTTACATACATGTGTCTTATTATCACAAATCCTAATTAACTCTCCATATCTCAAACCTTTTTTTTTTTTTTTGTTATTTCAAGAACACAAGACTAACACATAACATCCTTGAGAAGCTTGTACCTGCGAGTGGCCAGTCTAGGAGAAGGCACGCCGGTTTTACCCTTGTCGGCTGCTGGAGGAACACTACTACTAGTGGTTTGGTTAGTCTCTTGCTGTTTGATTTGGTGGCCTGAAGAGTACTCCGACCGGTACGATCTCTTAGACGATCCACCATTAACACCTTGTTTCGCTCCGTTTCGACTCTTTGCTTCACACTGACACCAATCACAGATCTTGATTGGATCAGCTTGCTCTCTGTAATAGCTACTACAGTACCTGGTATATATCAAAGATTTATGATCACGATCATGAATTGATGATGATGGTGATAGTCCATGTATATTTAAAGTATATATGGTCGTTGTTGAGAAAGTTCTCGTATGAAATATATACACATCCTATATGTATATACATAAATATCATATATGCATGCTAGCTTTAGATTTGATGTATGATTATGATGATCATCATCTGATAAATAGATATAGAGCACGTGGCATATCTCACCGTCCACTGCGATCTAAATCTACTCTATGTTGTTAATATGCATGATGATGATGAGTATAGTACACACATAAGTACATATGGTATGGATAGATATATATATATATATATTTAAATAGACACAAATTATATGTAATAAGAAGAACATACGAGTGTTGAAAGCGATTAAGGCACTTGCTGCAATGAAAGAGCTTGTCGAAAAAACCCACATCACCACACATGCAACACACTCTTCTTTCTGGATCCACCATTTTTTGTTTCCTTAGTTAGCAGATGAGGGAGAATATGAAGGAGGAGATGGAGAGAAAATGAGAGAGGGAGAGAGAAAATGAATAAATGACAAGAATTGATTCTACTACAATGAAGGGGAAACAAAAAAAAGGTATATAAATTGGGTTTATTAAAGACTTAAAATATTCGCAAGTCGGTCCATAAGAAATAATAATAATTTTTATAAAATCAAGGAAAATAGTAATCAATAAAGGAAAAAATATATAATAGCGTAACAAGGCAGGTAGAGAGACCGCAGGTTGCTTTGCAGTCGTTTTCAGTTGGAGCTTCGGAGGTGGAGAAACAAAGAACCTTAAATTATAAAAATCGAATATTAAATGACTATTTTACCCTTGTGTTCTCCATCTATTCTCGAAGCCTTTTTAAGTATATTTTGGGAATTTCGTGAATAAGGGAAACTTGTGGGATGTCATATCTTTGACTTTATATCCGGAGAGAGCGTGATAGACACTCCCCGTTTGGTTAGAGAAAAAGAAGGAAGGAAGGGCTCACAGTTTTTACCAAATAGCGACATCTTCTAACTAAATTATATTAGTCATTTATTTAACCAAACAAAGAAAAAAAGAAAAAATTGTCGTAGTTGGTGAAAGAAAATATGATCTCATCGTGAAAATAAAACTGATCCGTATGATATAGTTTACAAAGTTATGAAAGAAAGCTCAAGATGTTTTGTTTATTTCATGTTAGTTTATGAAGAGACCCACTTTTATGAATGCAACCGTATCTTCTACTATTACTACTACTCTACACATATGCAGTCACACGATAATGAATTTAAAGAAAGACTAGTCAACTCATTTAACTTCTCGTGCATTACATTAATTTCTCAAATAGACTTTTAT
Organism: Camelina sativa; assembly: GCF_030686135.1. Lineage (NCBI taxonomy): Eukaryota > Viridiplantae > Streptophyta > Magnoliopsida > Brassicales > Brassicaceae > Camelina > Camelina sativa. The sequence continues at coordinate 1,542,929 of NC_141895.1, read as the reverse complement.
CGAATCCTAAGTCTTTTGGTTCGTATGCTTTTTAGTTTTTTTTTTTGATATCATAGCCCATAGAGGTCTAAAAAATAAATAAATGTGACTGATGAAACTTCTTGTCTTAGCAAATATAGTACCGAAATTAATATATTCACATGATCAATCTATATTATTATTGTTGAAATATATTTTGGTTTATGTCCTTTTTTATTTTACTTATTTAATTTTTTTTCTTTACAATATTAACCCCTAAAACAATTCTATAAATAACATTGCAGAGAAACTCAAATACTAAACTTTCTTAAATTGACCAACATTTGTTACATTTATTGCCAAAAAATCTTAACAACATATATACATTATGATTTTTCCAAAAACAACTCTACCCATTAAAATTTTAACTCATTAAATCTCGAAAATTATTTTTATAGATGCTAGAATCTCTCAAATTTAAATGATATACAACATATTTGTCAAAAAAATGTTATAATCTCCATATAATTAACATTAATAAATTTCCTAAACCAAAAATCCAATTTTAGAATGATTAGAAAACCAATGTTCACAAATATTTAACTTTAGCAAGAGGACATACAATTAATTCAGTATATATTTTATTTAGAAACTGAATATCTATATATAATTAACATTAATATAAATATAAAATATTATTAATTTGGTCTTGAAACACGGGTTAAATCCTCATTTAATTATTTGGCCAATACTGCTAATATTAGAATATGAGAAATATTAAATCAGGTAATTTAACTAAAATTTTGTAAAATAATTAAATCATTAGTAATATTGTGGCTTAATGAGACAATAGCTTATAAATTACATATTTATGTATTTAATTCCCTTATTATTGTTGTAATAATTAACAATACAGACAAAATTAATTAGACAAAATAAACTAAATCTAATAATAAAAAGTTATCTTGCGGTATACCGCGAGTTAAAATATTGTATTATAGTAAATTTTTCTTTTTTTTCGTCGTCCATGACTAAAATAAAACTTATCGTGTTTGAGTTGCATCATCACACCGTTTCCAGAACACTCTTATTTGATGAATTCTATAGCGCGCGAGAATATTAAACTACATGTATACAGCATTTACTTGTAAAAACCGTGTCCCTAGGATTTTATATATGCAATGAAACCATACTTGTTTAGGCGTTTATAAATGTGATTGGCTCTAAGTTTTTGGAGAACTATATACTATTAAATTATCACACTGACATATACACACGATGGTTTGGTATACGTCGACAAAGTGGAGCCCATATATTTTTATTTTGGTGTATATTTACATTCGGAAAATGTAATATTATGGTAACACATGTTTATTGGAAAATAATAGCCAATTCGAGAACCATGCTATAATAATGCCAGTCAACTCTGACAACATTTCTTCCCAGTAAGTTTCACGCGACAAAACAAGAACACATCTAACGTGTTTGTACAAGAAGAAAAATATCATAAAAGTACCCCTCAGTCTTCAGACGTAATTTATTTTCTTTGATTTCATTTTAGTCTTAGACGTAGCTTCTTTAGTTCACTTAGTTGTTGTCTTGTTGATATCAAAAAGAGAAATTAACTGTAGACAGTAGACTTGCTTACTAGAACAACCTTTCTAAAAAATTCAATTGCATAGTAAAAAACAATAACTGATCTCAATTAAGTAGTTACATTTTTCAGTTTCACATTTAGTTTTTTACCATGTGCCAACAACTTATAGAAAAGCCTCCTAACTAGAAGAATTAGCATATAATTAGACCACTTTCTACTTTCTTCCTTTTTAGTATATCGTTATTTCAAGTTATTTTTGTTTTTGCTAACAAAGTAACATTAGTTAATTAGAGTTAATGATATATATAGTTCATTTGATTTTTAAAACATACATGATATAGTTCATTTTTTGTTGCCCTTTCAATATATAGTTCATATTGTTCAAATACAAGACATGATTTAATAAATTGTAAGAATATACACGACTCAAGCATCTATTTCATAAAGCCACTGAAAGAGTCACTTTCAACTGTTTTTAATTACATCACACAACAGTAATCTTGGTGAATATTGAATTGTAAAGTATCTTATTATATAAACTTTAGTTTTCAAAATTAGTAAGTTATATAGTAGCAACATGTGTCAAGTATATCAATAATATTTTGACATATATGAAAAGAAATTTTATTTAATAATTATTAGGAAAATTAAAAAATCCTAAAAATAAAAAGATTACAATTAATATTTTTAAAAGGTATATAAAACCAAAAGTAATCTATTATATCACTAATTCTAATAGGAAAGTTATCTATTAAATTACTAATTTCAATAGGAAAATATGTGTAATTAATAAGGAAAATATTTGCAATTTAATTGCAATTATTATTTATAATAATCATATAGTAAAAAGAAATTTATACAGAAAAGTGAATAAAGAGTAAAAAGGTTTAATGTGTTAAAATTAGTGATGCTAAAAAAAAGTGTTAAAATTAGTGATTAACATAATATAGTAAAAATAAGATAATCAAAATAAATTAATGTAATTTTCTTAAGTTTTTCAATCAGTGAATGATTTGATAGCTTATTCAATATTATGTTATTATATAAACCTTGGTTTTCAAAGTTAGTAACTCATGTGATCGCGACACGTGTCAATTTTAACAATTAAAGATTTTGTCTTGTGTTATACAAAAACTTTGTTTTAACATAATTGTAAATTATAAGAAATTGAAATTTTAAAAAATTTAATAAATACAAAAGATAGTTCACATATATATATATATATAAAATAATACTAATTCTAATTTTAAATTACTGATTCTATAAGAAAAAGAATTTAAAAAATTATACAATTAATTACTATAATACCATAATTAAATAAATTATACTATCAATTATTAATCCTAAAAGAAAAATGATTCTAGATACTCACCTTTACGTAAACAAATATTTTTTCTCATAATGACGTCTTTAAATTTTTGATTAATTTATAATAATGTTAGTATAATTTTTATTTAAAATTAGTTGGCCAAGTAGTAAAACTATTATGTATGAAATTATAAAATATGAAACAAATATATTTAAGATATTGTTACTTTTTTAAATATAAGATAAAATTAGTTTTCAGTTTTTTCTTTGAGAATTATATTTTATATATTTTTAGTTTTTTAACAATATTAAGTAAGATATAAATTTGATAATACAATGGATATTTTTTTGATATGAAAATTATAAATGTTACTCATTGGGATTGAGTGCATATAATTAAAATCTAATTTTATTATCATGTAATATACAAACAAATTGTATTAAAAGATGGAGTGTGTGAACTCTAAATCCGGTTTAAAAAAAAAATGAAATAAAATTAATATTTTGAACATAATTTAAAATTTGACATATTTTTCTTATATCACCGTTAATATGCGGACCTAATCTAGTATATTATAAGTACATACAACACATTTATTGTAATTAATGGTCTCACTGATATACGTATATACATTGAACAATGAACGGTATAGAGAAAGTACAGAATATTCATAAACCCTCTTCTATGTACGTGAATGTGAAAAGCCATATGGATAACTTAGAAACGGACACAGAAAGGCTCTGTTCCATGCATCGTAATATCTTCCATGCGTTCCTCTCTTATTACCCTTTTTAGGGGACCATTTCCTCTGAACACCTTTTCTGGCCAATTTATTTCAACCTTACACGCGTCCGGATCGAAATATCTCAACTTTATTAGCGTTGTGTTAACGGCAAGTTCACTAGAAGTCACAGCGCGTGTGTCCCACTCTCTCTCCGTGGCTCAAATCGGCGATTTATGGGTCCGGCCAAGTAGTAACGACCGTTCACCCGATTCTTTGTGGGACTCACATCCACGATCCACCTGTCACCATCTCAAGGCATTAACACCATCCAATACTGTCTTAGATATTCCATAAGAAAATATCAGAAAATTCTAGATTTAATTAACCTTAACCTAAAGTAAAATGATTCGGCTTATTACTAACCAGCATCTAATCAACCTGCAGAAAATGATCAGAATTTTAGTGGGTTGGCACGACGTAGTAAAGTTGATTTAGCAAAAGTTGTATTAAAAGCAAGAAAAACAAGATAAGAAGTTATTATAAGAGGCTATATATGTACAAATATATTTTCGTAAATATATATTGGTTGATTTTATATGGAGTATAAATGTAGACATTATATATGGACGTTGAAGTTTACTTTAAATTGATGTACGAATTCTAAACATTTATGTTTTGGCATTATAGATAATGATTCGAATATACCGCGTCGTTTGTTTCATCCATAATGAAAAGAATATAAATGGGTTTTAGATATACATATCACGGCCCAATTCAAAATTGTGGCTTTGCCGGAGATTTTCCGACGCACCGTAACATTCCTATGGCTATGGCGTATAACGACGCCGTACGTGTTTTCTGTCTTATGTCCGACACATTTTCTGTGCTAAACAATGTCCCCAAGCGGTGGTTGTCGCATTCTATGGAGACTAGTCCCCACGGCCCATAATTCACAATACAAACAGAAGCCCATTCCACATGATCTTCTCACTAGCTTTGTCTTCAAACTGTTGAGCTTGACGTGTAAGAAATATAAACGAATAAAAACGAAAAAGCTTGCGTAAATCATCGACGTGTACTAACTATGCTTCACTAGGGCAAGTCGTTAGCTTCAGATTCCACAAATTTAATGAAATATTTTGTTCGTACTGGATTACGGTGGTCTCGTGTATGTATGTAATGCATAGCATATGCATACACCTAAAGTAAATGAAACCATAGTCTGTTACTAGTACTAAATACTACAATGGAATACTATGCTTCGAACTCAGTCTAATGTATATAAATATATATATATATATATATGTACGTCGCTATGAATTGTGGAATGAGTCTTTTATTTTGTTGTTTGTACGAAATATCTCTAAGGTGGTCATTCATTTTATTAGCCACAAAACATGAATATCTCAATAGTCAATACACTACTCAACAATTTATTCGTATTATTTTTTAAAAAGGGGAGACAGGAAGGACAGTGGATGAGCATAAGGTCATCATTTTTGCATGTTATTCGTCAGAAGAGTAAACATTATCTCAATTAAATTAATACTACTTATTTTACTTAATTAGAGGTGAATGTGATTAAGTGGTGAATAAAGTACAAAGTCTAGCGAGTTAACAAACGAATATTAAAACATTAATTTGTCATTATGGGCACATGAGGTCGCACGTGTTCGCTTTGGGATCACCGCCGTCACGTGATTCAAGAAAGCCGAACTAGGAATTTTGTTGAAGTTGAAGCACGATGATGATGATGATAATATTCGTATGTATCATCATCAAATGAATAAGCAAAGAGAGATTCTTATTCCAAAGGAAGAAGAATAAAAAAGCAAGTGGAACCACACTAACTAAGTAAGAAAGCCTCTATCTGGTTGACAAAAAAAAAAAAAAAAAAGAGAGCCGCTTGGGGAGAAGCTAAGCGCACCCGTACGTCAATGTACTTGCTCTGTGTACCTATCTAGTTTTCTCAAAGATGAGACTGAACCATGACAGGCTTAGGCCCACCAATCACCGTCACATTCTCTCTACACTCGTTTTTCTCGCTCTTTTTTTTTTTCTCTCTTTCCAATTAGTTCACAACTTCACATCGTTTAAATATTTATTAAGTTAGTATATGTTTTCTTCTGTTTTTCTTAAATAAAAACCGAGTAGAATTTGATCAAACTCTATAAGTGAATTCATTTTGGATAAATCAAAATTTGTTTAGCTAAAAAAAAAAATTTTGTTTATAATTTGAGTTTCTAATTCTGTTTACTTGTGGTCAGCAAGTTCCTAATTCTGTTTGGTCAACTTATATTCGCTGGATACATTACATAGTTTGCCTAGTGGTTCTTTTGGAGACTTCTGATAAAATTAATATAATATATATACAGTTCCCTAGTGGTTAATAAGTGTGTATGTAATTTAGAGACAACCATTAGTTCAAACTTCGGATTCATGGCAACAAACAAAAAAAATGAAAGTTTCAAATAAGCTCGGACAGAAATTACAAACACGTACTATACAAATTTCCCTATGTAACTTTTCTCCTACATGCGATTTATACTTTGGAAAATAAATTCTACAACGAAAAAAATTATATATATAGGTGTCTACGAGAGGGAACCTTCTGAATGAGAGAAGATGCCAGCTGGAAAAAACTATTGTCGGTAGTAAAATAAAAAATAATAATTAAACTGAATAAAAACAAGTTTATCTCCCTTTGCTGTTCCTCTAGTTTCGTGCCATCTTGTTTTAGAAGTTAATGTCCACTCCAGTGGACTCTTTAGTCTTTAGTAACAAATGCTAACATCTTGCAATCGCATTTATAAATGCTACTATGAGTGTTAGTTGACCAGAAAATTATACCGTATGTGAGGTAGTAAACTGTATGTTCGAATATTTTTGCAATTACTAAATGAAAATACTTGGCATGATCTAAAAACCTGCCATTTTAGCGCGGGATTATGCTATTAGCACAACAAAATTAATATTATAATTTTAAAAAGATTGTAAATTGACTTCATTAGTTCACTTCATAGTCAAGTAATGATTTTAAAACCTTTATAGTAATTGAAATCTTTCAAATCATTTTCTCGGTTTTTTTTTTCTTTGCATACCTTCTTCATGGCTAGCTTCGTCTTACAAAGAAAAATCTTCTTTATCTTCGAGGCACGTGAAGATGAGAACGGTCCCCACATGCAGCCACGTGGATTTACTGAATTATCTTTCGTGTAATGATAAAATATTTTGTAGCTTCAGAACTTGTTATGGATAGGCCAATAATTAAAACTGTCGGCTCTTATCATCCATAAATCACTAATTTTATCTGCCGAACAACTCTACTCTACTAAAATGTGTAGCAAGAACGTTTGTGGAAACAGACCAAACACACTTCAACAAGTTGCGCCACGCCCGCTACTCTGCGAACTCCGCGTATCTGCAATTTGTAAGTCAATGTTATGTTCTACCTTCAAAGCCTAGCAAATCATATATACTCTTTGAAGTACATAGATTGGTTAAATAATCAGACACATCTGCCCGAATTATAAAGCCTCCCCTTATAATGATTGGCGGTGGCACATAAAAATTGAGCACAAGATAGTGATGCATATGAATGTTTATTTTTTAGCTGAATATGATAAACAATGTTCGTAACAATTGGTTCCCTGTTCTTTATACCATATGCATGTGCCGTGCGTGTTTGTACATTATGAGTAGTTGTATAGCTGAAAAAAAAATGAATAAATTTATAAGAGCAATGCATGTAAATTCATAAATGATAGGAAAAAAATATTTATGTATAGAAACCTAAAAGGAGGGCCATAGGAATTTATAGAACCAAAGTGCAATGCACTTCGGATCGTCGGTCTAACTCATCCATCTCCTTGATTGTCTCCATCCATTTCCCCATTCCCCCATTACATTTTTATAATAATTATTCTTCGATTTTTAAAACAACTTCAAGTAACACATTATAAAAAGCAATAAAAACAGAAAAGTTTTAAAATAGATAACAGAACTAGTATTACAAGATATAAATCATCAAAAACTGATGTATGTTACTTCTTCTGGTGAACAAGATAGTTTTATCACTTCAGGTTCTTAATTATTCTCATGTAATAAACCAGTACTAAAAGACATGCTAAGGTTACTAAAGAATGATATTAGACACATACAGTATGTTGCGCTACTCTACAGAGACTCCCATCTCTCTTCTCTTATTTTCTTTGTAAGCTAAATTGCAAAATGCGAAATATTTATCATGTAAACACAGTCGCGCAAACTAGACCAGTCGTCGTTATTAGAGATTGATGAGAGTTTAGGAATGGAAGAATTGTATATTGACTCTCATAATGATTACATGAATTACATATGCTTATATAGGGAATAGAATGAGAAGCTAATTAACCTAGTTTCTATATATAAAGATACAGTAATTATTAACAAATATACTCTAGAATATTCTAGACATTCCTATATTTCGACAGTCGTGTCTTGTTGGTGAATAATTGAAGGGCCGATTTTGTTCTACTTTCCTTAATTATTTTTGGTTGCCTTGTTGAATTCTAACAATTTGGAGGTTTGCATTATACAGCCAAACCTAACCTTCAGACTTCAGACTAAAAATATACCTAGGCCACGTACAGCTTATATGCTTGGTTACACATTCGAGGGAAAATAAGTTTTACAAAAATAACATAAATAATTCATGCTTACGATTTTTTTTTGTCAATCACACATTAAATTAGAAATTAAATCCAAGATTGGTTGTCCAAACCGGTGGAGAAGAGTTTATAAAAAATATTTCTGAAACTAAAGATCTCGATGAATGAGCAAAACAATCGATTTTGACATTCGACGTACGCTGGATCCTGGTGAGGGAGAAGGCGGGAAGAACTGATTTGTAGTGGCTGAAATCATCTAGAAAATTGGAGAAAACGGGTCATTCATCTGGATCATGTTTACGATTTAAACGCCGTGATATCAAGGGAAAATAAAACAATTTTTTTCAGAAATGGTAGAAATTCTATTAACAAAAACAGTGAAGAGTTTTACACAAAACAAATCTAGTATCCGCTTCATTAATTTTATTTAAATTAAACTCATCATAGTCTATATATATAATCTATATAATATATGCATTTTATGACAGAAAATGTAATTCATGGTTAAATAAATTAATGGAATCATGTTAAGCAAAATAGCCAGCACATGCATATGTTCAAAGAAAAATGTAGACAAAATAGTAGTATATTAAAGTCGATAAAATAAATAAATAGAGAAGAAAATATAAAGAAAAGAGGGAGTGGTCAGGTCAGGCTGGGTGCATGCTAACTCTATGCACGTTCTCCTTGTTGCTCTTCGTCTCTTTCCTCACTTACACTAGACTAAGACTACTCTCTCTCTCTCTCTCTCTCTGTCTCTGTCTCTCTCTATATTAAACCCCTGAACCAGTAGTGACCACATTACCCAGTGAGCGAGTCCGAGAGTCTGAGAGTTAAACAATGGACGTCTACGGTATGTCATCACCGGACTTGCTTCGCATAGACGACCTTCTCGATTTCTCCAACGACGAAATCTTCTCTTCCTCCTCCTCAACCGTCACTTCCTCCGCCGCTTCCTCCGTCGCTTCTGAAAACCCTTTCAACTTCCCTTCTTCCGCCCACACGTCTCCTCCTCTCCTCACCGACTTTACTCACGATCTCTGCGTCCCCGTTCGTCTCCCAAACCAACCCAATTTCAATTTCAATTTCTCCTAATTCTAATTTTCGAATTTTTCAGAGTTCTGATTTTTTTTTTTTCAATTTTTTTGAATTTGCAGAGTGACGACGCAGCTCATCTCGAATGGTTATCACGATTCGTTGACGATTCCTTCTCCGATTTCCCGACGAATCCTTTAACCATGTCCGCTAGACCCGAGGTTTCATTCACCGGAAAACCCAGAAGTCGCCGATCAAGAGCTCCGGCACCTTCCGTAGCTGGAACTTGGGCTCCGATGCCTGAATCAGAGCTTTGTCACGGCTCCGTTCCAAAACCTAAACACAAGAAGGGATACAACGGTGAATCAGTCACGGCGGATGTAGGAGCGAGGCGGTGCACGCACTGCGCGTCGGAGAAAACGCCGCAGTGGAGAACTGGACCGCTGGGACCGAAAACGCTTTGTAACGCTTGCGGTGTTCGTTACAAATCAGGGAGGCTTGTTCCGGAATACAGACCGGCTTCGAGTCCGACGTTCGTGTTGACTCAGCACTCGAACTCTCACAGGAAAGTTATGGAACTCCGGCGACAGAAGGAGCAGCAAGAATCGTGCGTTTCGATTCCGGCGTTTCAGCCGCGGTGAAAATTCGCGTTTTCGTCGTATGCGGTTTGGGGTTTTCTCTTTTGGAGGGTTTTGTGATTGGTGGTGGGGGGTGACGTGTCGTAATCCTAACGGCGATGATCACGTGACCGACGCGAGGGGGGGGGGGGGGGGGGGGTTACGAGACTTTTATTTAAGTTATCAGTATTAGTTTAAAGGATGGAATGGAACTCTCTGCTAATCACGTCATTAATTTGTTAGTATTCATTTGATTTTTGTTTTTTTTTTCTTTTGGTTTTTCACGGCTCTCCTTAAAGTTATATCATTAAATGATTTTATTGGCGGCATTTAATTTTCTTCTTTTTCAGATATAAAAGCCTCTCAACCACCATGGACTCTGCTTTTTTTGTGACTTATGATGTTTTTAATCTCACATTCACACTCATGACATGCTCGTTGATCTTTCATACATTATACATACATCATACATGTTACATGTAATCATCATGGTTTAGAATTATGATTTTGGAGACTTCACCAGGCAAATACACTTCGTTAAAGAAAGTAACCAAAGTCGAATCAAATTCTAGTTTAGGTAATTCAAAATCTAACTTAATCGTCCGCATTTTTCACTATGATTCCTTCATTTGAAAGAACTTCTTACTCGTGATCGTTTATGGAAGTGCGTAAACCTGTTATAAATTAAAACTAAACGGCCATACACCGAAACCAAACAAAACCACTCTAATTTGTTTAGCTTTCCACTTAAACCACAAAACTATCTACTAAACCAAAGCCAAGAAACAAGAGGATATACAAGTTGTATTAGAAAGACAAAACTTGCCAATATCAAGAAACTGCAGAATGTTGAGCTGGATGCAGACTAGTCAAGAAAACTCAAAACATGAATGAAACGACTATACTGACAAAAATTCTAAACAGTAAGTGAAAAGAAAGAAGGTATTGATGACATTTAGCTGTGTGTGTTGTATGTCCTCGTCTTCATTTGCTCTTGACAAAATAGAGCTTACCCATGACATGAAGAACAGCAACAAAGGCAATGAAACCAATGCTCATAATAAGAACAACATTTGGAGAAATCTTGAGACCAGGGGCGTCATCTGTGTAGAACTGAAGCATCGTTCCGGCTGCTCCTCCACCAGCTCCACCACCGGCGCTGCTGTTTCCGCCACCAGCAGGCTTTCTCCTCCTCATGCTTGCAGTTGCAGCTGCACTTCCTCTCTGTGGAGCTCCACCTCCTACCATTTTTGCTTCACTTCTTGTTTCTTAAACTAATTCAATGAAAAAAACGAACAAAGTTAAGAAAGAATGAAGTAGAAATCTCTCTACAGCAAACGTTTGTAAAAAACAATAGAGATCAAAGATGAAATCTAAGAATTACAATGTCAAGGAAACTTCTCCTAAGCTGTGATTAATGTTTAATCCAAATCATAAACCGAATAAAAGGTTGAATTCTGTGTCCAATGTATATAGCTGAAAATCAAGATTCAGATTAACGATGTTATCATCATTCTTGAATAATATGAACCATATTATCAAGATTCATCATCACATCCCCCAAAAAAAGAATAAAAAGCAACATTGGGCATGCAGATCAATAATAATAAAACGTGTCATAATCGTAGATTACAACTGTTGTTACGGTAGCGAAATCAACATCTACATCAGACAAATATATGCATGCGATCATAGTTACAAACCATATGCATCTAAACAATCAAACATTACGAGATGTTCGAATGTATCATAATCGTCTCTTAGATTCACAGTAACGGGATTCGAATTAGAGAATTCACCTGTTCCGGCTTCAATTTCCTTATCGCGTCGTCGACAACGTTTTTAGGGGAGAATTCGCCAATGTCCGTAAATCGCAGACTCGTCGTCGACCATTCTTTCATTCTTGTTCTTTTTATGAATTTGAGAGTTTTGTCTCTCTTCTGTGAGGCCACGCAACTCGTTCGCGTAACGACCAATTGTGTAACGACACGTAATCAGTTGAATGTAAGAACCCTCCAATTTGTAATTGACACGTGGACGACAATCCGTATGTGTGTGTACACACATACACAACAAACTTTGCACGACTTTGCGCCTTTGGTTCTAAAAATATTCGTTTCCTTCAAATTATTGAAATTAACAAAATCCACGACTGAAGGGAAACTATAAAAGATAAGAGATCACATACCATGTTAGAATAATAGGCTGCATCTTCCAATGATTAGAATGAGTTTTCATAACATAGTTTTCGTTCGTTTAGAGACCCATTAGTTTCTTCTTTTTGTTTAGAGTGCATTTGTGTTGTATAAATTTATGCTCTAAAACTTTAGTAAACTGCTTTATACTGTATTTTCTTTTATCTAATAGATAATTTTGGCTGCATCTTCCATTGATGATTAGAGAGATCTATTATTAGTTTTCTGGTTGTTTAGAGACAACTGGTTATAAACACCCTTCAGCTTAAGCCCAACTCTATTTCCAAAAAAAATCTAATTATTGGGCTGGGCCCATTTATTCTCCTATGGATACAAAATAGGAGATCAAAAATTATTAAAAGTATACACGCTAAGATACAGTTATTTATCAAAAGTTTATACAAAATAAAAAGATAAAAATATTTGAGCCCAAGAGAAGGATGAATGAAAACTCTCAACAACGTACTCGTTCTCACTTCTCAGGATAGCTTAATCTCTTAGGCTAATAAAACCAAACCAGAAAATTGCATCCGTCAAGTAGTTTGTGTTTAGGGATACTCAACCAACACGAGACAACATTAAGCAATCACCAAATTACAAGTTAAAACGTTACAACCACTTAATTGGTTTCATCAACAACATTTGATTTAGACGGTTTGAAAAAAGAAGGTTTATTTTGATGGCGATGGATTTTGAAAGAAACTTTGGCGATTTCAAAAAAGGTGTAACATCTAATTGTTTCTACGACCACACCAGAAAAATACAACTAGTTATTTCTTATCCTTTAGCAAAAATTTCCCAAGAGATATATCAAGACAAATCCAATATCATGATTACATTTTCTGGTCCAAACTCCTAAATATACTTTCAAAAGTTGAGAAAAAGATCATAGTTTATATGAGTTAATTACTAAATAGAGATTTTTTTCAATGGCATTTATAGGTTTTGCCATTTCACCTTAAACTTTTTAGATTTGCTATTTTTTAAGATTTAAAAACACAATTTAACACATTATGTTTGAGTTTGATTGGTTCCATTTTTTGTTAGGGTTTAGTATTTGATACGAAGTATGTATTTTAGCAAAAAAAATTATAAAAACAGACATTTTGAAAAATTAGAAAATAGCAAATCTATAAAATTTAAGTGAAAATGGCACATTCATAATATTTGGATGAAGAAACGGCAAAAATCCATAAGAATCACTAGTTTATATACGAAGAGAATTAATGTACACCGGTAAGGCGATGATAAATATATATATATATATATATACATATATAATCGTTAATACTTTTAGTGGTAGGTCATGTACTTAATTATATATGAGGTCGTAGTTAAAGGCAGAAATATCTGCTGACGGCGACATGGCTCCACGGTCCAGAGTCCACAGCAACGAAAACTTTTATTTTTCGATTTAGTAGTACTCTAATCATTCAAGAAAAAACGTTTGTTTTTCTACACGGTTTCGTTAATCCCTATGCGTGAACCTACGTTAATTAAGTGGTTAGCTGAGGAAACCAAGAAAGAAGCTTCGCCAGGCGTACGTTCAAGTAAGTACCGTAGTACGTTGTATTTTAAACGTATTATTATACCTTTTCATACATTTTTGTTTCTTTTATAGATCTCGATTACGATCTACCAGGCGAGACACATAGGTATGTAATGTAGTACTGAAAGTGATATATAAAATAAACAAGAGTGTGTAGTCTCTCACGAGACCGATCTGAGTCTCACAGTAGTAATAGATGTCAAGAAAAAAGTCTCACAATAGTAATATAATGTAAGTGGTCGACAAAAAAAATAAAAATAAAGTGATGTTTGATATGTTGTTAGCCCATTAGTTTTTGTTCCACTTCGAACAAATTCTTATAGAAACTATATTGTAAATTAAAATACTTCCTTTTTCTTCCCAATTTCGCCCAAAAATATAAGAAAATAAGCTAAAAAAACAGCCAAAAGCTTGAGTTCATGGATAAATATACAAGAAAATTTCACCAAACACTCCAAATAAAATTTTTCTCTCACAGTTTGACAAAGTGAAAGATAGCTTTCACATATTAGCCACCTCTTAAAACAAAGACAACTATATCCTTACAAGTTGTAACTAGCTAATTTCAGTTTTGTTTTGTAACCCAATTGATGTACTGTTACAGTTAATTAAAAATATTCATTTAATAATCATCTGATGCACTGTTCAATTAATTTAAAAGGTAAAGAAAAAATTGAAAAAGGAGAAAAGGTAAAAAAGAAAAGAAAATATATTTATATTAATTTTAATTTTTTTTTTGTTGATCAAATAAATGTGAATAAAATTAGAATGATGATTAGTTAATTAAATTTTGTCACACAAACATACTAACTCTTTAGTAAAAAACATATACATATATAGTTATATGTATATCTCGTAATGATCAATATTTATTTATTATATCTTTTTTATGTGAATAACAATAATAATAAAAAGTCATGTAAGTTGGTTTATTTACAAAATGTAAAACTGCCATTTCAAGTTTTATAGATTATATCTTACTTCAGACTAAACTTTATTAAAAAAATTCAAAGTATTCAGAAAACTTTATTCATTGTTGTTGTACGTAGATTATGATATTTTCGATGCAACGTACATTTATTTGTTTCATTGGTGTTGTGTACATATATTGGAAAAGAGAAATTTGGTACACCGATTTATTTGTGTCATTGTTGTTGTGTACGTACACTGTAAGTAAATTTGATGTTATGTACATCTATTTATTTTATTATTGGTGTGTACGTATATTTGATTTTGTTTGATATATGTGATGTACGTACATCAGAAACTTAAAGTATTTATTAAATACTAAGTGATATAGTATAATAAATATTTTTTTGTAGTTACTGTAACAAATAGACTTCATAGAACTCGGTTACTCAAGGGGAAGAAACGTAACTAGATCAAGTTTGGTTTATTTGTTTAAAAGGTATAATTATCCAAAAAATTGGCAAGTGGCTAATATGTGAACCCTAAATGTAAAATGTAACCAGTTCGCGACTAATCCAAATTACCAAAGCTCCAATCCTAGTGGCAAAATAGTTACTAAAATGAACTCCTTAGCTACTACATAACGAGAGTCTTAACTTAGTCGCAACCTATTAGTTGCAGACTTAGCGACTAATTTGCGACTCAACTACCACTACAATAAAACAGACCTTCACAACCCTTTTGGGACTAATAGGTTGTCTGCAATCAGTCGCTACACCCAGACTCTACAATTAATCCCAAAACCGTCGCAAGAATAGGACTGTTATATACAGTCACAAAATTGTCCTTAAGAAGATTTCGTTGCGGTTTAGTCAAAAATGTACAACTACCAATTCTAGTCACATATTCATCTCTAATATACGACTATATTCTGGAGTCCGCAATCCGTCGCAAATCAGCAACCTTGTTGCGACCTACATATTTTGCAACCGTTTTTTTGTGACCATCGGAAATAGTCGCGAAGTAGTCGCAAAACCCTTATTTGCGACTAATGAGCGACTATTATAGGAGTCGCAAATGGCATGTTTTATGGTAGTGACATAATTTGTTTCCTTAATTTGTTTCCTTAATTTGTTTTGCTTTTTAATTTAATTTTCATTTATTTGTAATGAAATATTAGATAGAAGATTCTGATTAGTTGATAAGGTGAATACAAGCGTACCTAAGTATTTTTCTATAAATATTACCTGAACAAAACAAAACAGGATAGTCATAAAAACAAAACATATAATAAATTATCTTATCTAAATTACATGAATCTAAGAAAATTTCGAATCAAATCCGACTCAAATCTTGAATGCCCATGCCTAGGTAAACTAGGATAAAACTAAGTTCGTTTCTAAATTGTACTTAAATTTTTTGGATTTTTGGATTGTATGTTTATAAAGATACATTGCTGCAAACATATTTTAAAAGGTAAATATACAAATTACTTAACTATTTACGTACACATAAACACAAAAATTATTATCTTATACGTACACATGAGTAAATGATAAGTATTAATCTTGAATAATATTAAAAAACAAGTTAGAAAAACAAATTAGAAAATGGATCTTAAAAAATAGAAATACTGAATTATAATTATAAGTACAAAAATAAAAAATAGTCATCAATTTGAATAGAGAGAAAAAATGAAAAAAACAAAAAATAGGGAAAAATAATAGTAAAGTAATCTTAATTATCTAACACATTTTTTTTTCTCAATTCAATCGTTACATTGTAACAAAAGAGATCAAATTTGCTGTAGGGACATTTCAGTCCAAAAAAGTCTTGTGGCTAATAGGTGAAAACTCCATTTGACTTTGCCAAATGGTAATTAAAAAACATCAACTCTGGTTACTGTGTGCAATTTACCCTAAATATAATCAGAAGTCTATTTTTTGTTTTTTTGGGCCAAACACAACCAGACAGTTTAAAAAAAATATAATACTATACAACCAAAGGAAGAAAAATAGCGTTCAGAAATATAGAAACTAAATATTAAGCTCATCGCAGTAATCTGTTTCTATCGGTCTCGCTTTCATGCTCCGTTCGGTTGAATGACAAAGACCCTTTCCCGTTTTTTATGTTTTCCCAATCCCACGTGAGATTGGTATTTCTCATAAGTATTTCTTCCTCGCTTTATTAGTAGTAGGTGTGTATGTAGCATTAGATAGTTATAATTATGATGAACTGAATGAATCGTACAATTTTTACATTGTCTAAAATAGACGGGTTAACACAAAATACACAAACAAACAAGTACAAAACTCTGAAACACTGAAATAAGTTAGACTCGAACTTCCTATAATTTCACAAGATGAAGAATTTTCAAATGGGTATTTTTATGGAAAATAGAAACGACATCGATTTTTGGAGTCATCTGGAAGGTGGAAAGAAGCTACTAAAAACAAGCAATTCTTTAAAAATATATTATTTTTTAAAAAAGTAGTAAGAAGAAAATAAAAAATAGTTTAAAAGATTTGTGTGTCGCCTTTTTGTAAGCCAACGTACAGATATAACAGCTAAGCAATATTTTCTTGCATATTCTACAGTATCATACTAGTTCAAAATAAACAAATCCCAAAAATTACATTAAACAAACAATCGCCGCCGACAGTTTGGTGGAGGTGCGAAGAGAAGTCAGCGTAGTACAAAGTCTCTCAGCGAACAAGAGGTTTAGCTTCGGATACTGCTCGTGTGAATCTCGTCAACACCTGGTCGCCAAGTTTGAAGTACCATAACACGACCCACACGTGCGCCGTTGCTCCTTCTTTCAACGCTAATTGCCTAATTTCTTCTTCCTTGCCATAATAACTTACTACTAGGTCACACATTTTATGTTTAATGTAGAGATCTTCTTTCAATTTGGGTTTAGATATAATAGTGTAACTATTAATAGTAAAAAATGATAGTTGATTTCTAAAGATTGTGTTGAAGAACTTTGTTATGAATAAATACTAACAGGTTTATGAAATGTTGTAATATGAGTTGAAGATTTGATTAAAACAACAAAAATGTACAAGTAAAGACCGGTCTGACTTTTGAATGGTCTAAAAATTCCCACCGTCTAAATAGGTATAAATGTATAATATACCACGTAACTATCAAGATTCAAGAATACATTGCATGTGCAATGCCATATATTGCCTTGAGACATATCAACTTATCAAGTACTGTTGTCTTTATGGAAATTCCTAGTTTATGTAGTGATGTAGAAACTATATACGTCATTCTTTTACAATTTTTTTTTTGTGTGGATAAACTAAAATCCGTATGGGTAATAATAGTCTACTTGTAACATGGACGCAATAAAACCAGAAGTAATAAATGGTTTAAACAATTAAAATCGAGAAAAAAAGAAAAAAAAAACAGAGGAAGGGATTGGTTTACAGAAACGTCAACCAAAAGATTGGTTTCTTGGCAAAAAAAAATGGAAAACAAGAAAACCAAAAATCGGTAAACTACATCCATTTTAAGAAGATAAAGTCAAAGCAGCCAAATTTGCATAAACTTTTTAAAGCGTTTGTGGAGCTGTCGTGCAGTGATTGAGTTTTTAATCTCATGGTCGATGTCTTTAAAGATTACTGACGGCGGCAGAATCGTCTGGTTATGGTAGAGATTATTTCGCTGTCTCCAGATGGCATAAATGACGGATTGGCCAACGAGCTTACGAAGTGTCGTTGGTGCTCGGTCAGTTCCGCTACTCAGGCTATCAATTGCGCCCAGGAGCTGAAACTTAACATCGGTTGGTCCAATTTCCTGCATACGGCATTCTAAATAGAGGTTGCAAAGACAACAGGATAAAAACAAATGGTCTCTCGATTCTGGGAGGAGTGAACATAGGTCACATGTGGTGTTGATGTTCATTCCCCAACTGGCCAACCTTGTTCTTGTAGGGAGGCGATCTTGATTTGCTATCCATAAAGTGAAAGCATGCTTAGGGGTCGCGCCCTTGAACCAAATTGTGTTGTGCCAAGTACTTCCGCTCTTGGTCGAAGGACTTCCCAAGTTCTTGAAGAGGAGAAGCCAGAGCACTTCTTATTTTCCACTACCCAAGCGTAAGAGTCAGGACTTTGTGAAGTGTGAGGGTTAGTAATGGTGGTGAGGTGGACATGAAGTTGGACTGTCTGCTCTGAACGGGGTCAGCAAGTTTCCAACCTTGAGAATCACATGCATCCGCTACTTTTGCAGGTAAGGGAACTCTTAGCTCTCTAGGCCCTTGATTTCCGATGAACTTAATGAGAGGTCCGAAGGGGGTCCAACTATCGAACCAGAAGCTTGCCTTCCTTCCATTGCCAATGGTGCACATGATGAATCTTTCCGCCAATGGTCTCAATCTAAGCAGGCATCTCCAGTTCCAAGAGTCAGAGGATCTTTCCTGTTGATCCCAGAAACTCGTGACTTTGCTGCAGTTGTGGTACTTATGCCAGGCAACCCACAATGAGCCACTCTCCGAGAAAAGAAGCCAAATCATTCGCAAGCACAGAGCTCGATTCCAAGTGGCAAATCTTCTTAATCCGAGTCCTCCTTCAGCCCAAGGGAGGCAAACTTGGGACCATGATATCTTTGCTATTCCAATCTTGTCAATCTGCCCCAACCATAAGAAGCGAGAGCACAAAGATTCAATTTTCCTAATGCAACCCAGTGGTAGAATGAAAGTGGAGATCCATAAGTTAACAATTCCTGAGATTTCAGAGGCAATTAAATGCACTCTTCCAGCAAAGGAGAGAGATTTTGTAGCCCAAGAGTTAAAGCGAGACTTGATTTTCTATATAAGAGGTGCGTACTCTGAGACTTTTAGCTTCCTACTCATCAGGGGCAACCCCAGGTAGCGTATAGGCAAAGTTCCCGGCGTGAAACCATAGCTTGTTAGAGCATCGGATTCAGCTTGAGTCAACCCGGCATGGAAAAGCTGAGTTTTTGCTCTGTTCATGTGCAAACCAGACCATCCTGTGAAGTCCTCTAGGGTTTCATAAATACCGTGCAACGATGAGCTACTTCCATCAAAGAAGATCATCACGTCATCTGCGAACATCATATGGGAGATTTCTACTTCGGAGGTTCTAGGGTGGTAAGATATGTAACATGATGTATACCTTGAACGGAGAAGACCTGAGAAAACCTCCATGGATAAGACAAACAAGTAAGGTGACATTGTGTCCCCCTGTCTGAGCCCCTTGGTGCTTTTAAAGAAACCTCTTGTGTGACCATTCACTGTGACTGAGAAGCTGGCGGTGGACAAGCATTCCTGAATCCATCCTATGAACTTCTCAGGAAGTTTTATAGCTCTGAGGGTTGCAATGATAAAATCCCATCTGATGGAGTCAAAGACATTTCTCAAATCAATCTTAAGCATTGCACTTGGAGGGATCGTTTTCTTGTTGTAACCTTGCACAATATCTGTGGCGAGTAGAACGTTTTCGAGCAGCAGGTGACCTGGCATAAAGGCGGATTGAGCATGACTTATTACCGAGGGTAGGATAGCCTTGAGTCTCCCTACTAAAAGCTTGGATATGACCTTATACACGGTGTTTAGACAAGAGATGGGGCGGAACTCCGAGACTGTTGCTGCGTTAGGAATTTTTGGAAGAAGAACTAAATTTGTTGCGTTCCATTGTTTGATCAGCTGACCCGAGTTGAAGAATCCAAGAACAGCTTCATTGACCTCCCCACCTATGAAAGATCAGCAACCAGCAAAAAAACTCGGAGGAGTATCCGTCAGGTCCACTTGCTTTGTTTCTTGGTAGGGAGAGAAAAGCTGCTTTAATCTCCTCCGCAGAGAAAGGAGAATCCAGAACTAACTGTTGAGCTGATGAAATGTGATGTTCAGTAAATTGGTGATGTCATCCTGAAGAAACAGGGGCTGATCATGTTCTCCGCCTAGAGTATTACTAAAGTAGTTCACGCAGTGGCTTTGAATCTCTTGTTGACTTTCGAACCTGTTACCAGAGCCATCAAGAAGAAAATGAATGTGGTTCAAGGCTTGACGGGACGATGCCATTTTGTGAAAATAAGAAGTGTTCATGTCTCCCTCTCTTAACCAAGTCACTCGTGAGCGCTGTAGGAAAAAGTTTTCTTCTGCCCGTGAGAGGATAATCCATTTCTGTTGCATCTCCAGTTCAATCTCCGCATTCGCAACACTGGGATTTTGGAGCATGCTACTTTGAGCCAAGAGCAGTTTTGCCAGAGCTTCTTCTGTTCGTTTCTCAATATCAGAGTAGTTCTGTTTGCTGAAATCTCGAATGATCCTCTTCAGGGCCTTTAACTTCTGAGATACTCTGAACATTGCGGAACCAGTCACGTTGATAGAGAACCATTCAAGGCAGATCAATGGAAGGAATTTTTGATCCTGCTGCAAAAAATTGTAAAATCTGAACGGTTTCTTTGTCTTGGGAGATGCTGAGTAAAGCCTTATCCCACAGGACACATGGTCAGAAAACGCCGGTTCATGAAAGAGGCCCAGTGAGGCCGGAAAAGTCGTGTTCCACTCATCATTTGCAAGAATGCGATCCAATTTCTTGGCAACAGGAGCTCTTTTTCTCTTATTCCACCATGTGAAGGTTTATCCTCTATAGTTAAGGTCGGTAAGAGAAGCGTTGAACATGACTTCCCTGAAAATTCTAGTGGGTCTGTCTGCAGGTGAACCATCATCAAGTGAGTGCTCCTCTGGGTGCAGAGTCTGATTGAAGTCTCCAAGAATAGCTCAAGCCTTCCCACGCACTCGTGCATCTGAAGACAAAGTGACCAGCTCGTCTCAAAGAGTTTGCCTCGTTGCATCATCGTTTGCTGCGTACACAAAGGAAACCACAAAGACCTCCGGACTCTCCGGGAACTAAACTTCGCAACTGATCATTTGTAAAGACTTAGTGATTGCAAAAACTTTGACACTAGGATGCCAAAGAACCCAGATCTTCCCGAGGTCTGAGAAACCATAGTTATTATCGTAGAGCCAACCTGGCAACATTGCATTGATGAATTTTTGGTGCTTAGGTTGCTTCACGTGTGTCTCCACGAGACTACCAAAAAGAGGTTGATGGCTTCTAAACCATTTCTTAAAACCGCGTCTATGTGAGGACATATTAAGTCACGTGACGTTCCAACAAAAAATGTCAACCGACATATAATTATTTATCGACATAGGATTTATAAGTATTTGGGGCCCTTGCCCCTCGCACTTCGTTGTTGTCTCTGTGACAACACTTCAGTGAACTTCGCTTCATCCTCCAGGTCAAAGTCCTCTTCTGCTGAATGTGAAGAGGGTACATCAGAAGAGTCGTCTTCTTCTTCTGATGTAGGCGTATTTGTTGTTATTGTTATGCTTTTACCCTTCTTACTAGCTAGAGAAGTTGTTGGAGGAAGCACAACTTTACTAGTACTCACTCCCTCAACAAGAATTGTGGGCTTGAAGAGTGTAACTGAGGTGGGATTGGAGACTAGGTATTTAGCTGGATCGGTGGATCTGTTAACCCTCTCCTAATCACCTTCCTTAGTCACTGGTTTGGGAGTTTTAGATCGTCTCCTCCTTTGTTTCTTCTTCTCGACTAGCGGTTTGTTTCTTGTGCAGTCCTCGTTTGTATGAATTGTGGAGTTGTAACCCTTGCATAGGACTGGGGCTGCACGATATTTCCGTAGACTATGCCCAACTTCTCGACATTGAGCATACACCGGAGGCATCTATGGGCTAGATACTTCGATACGCCTAATATCGCCTGACTCAAATTGAACGTTGACGGCCTCCGGTAACGGCTTTTGAGGGTAAATGATTGTAAAGACCTTTGCAACCTCCAAGTTCGTTTTGTTTGCCGTGTTAGGATGCAGAAATTTAGGTTCGCCTACCAAGCTGGCAATATGTTCAAGACCGTCTTCATTGAAAAATTGGAAGGGGACATTTCGGAGTTCAAGCCAGATAGGAGCTGTAGTGAGTTCAGACTTTACTGGAATCACTCCTGGTTCCCACTTAGCAACGAACATTGTTTGCCCTTCAATCTGCCAAAGTCTCTGGTTGATAACCCGATTCCGAGACTGGACGTTAGGAATCCGGAATAAGAAAGCGTGGCCCTCCAATTTGGAAACCGTAATGTCACGAAGTTGCTTACTCCATATACCGTTGACAATGGTATGTATAATACCTTAAGCTGGCGGATCTGAGTAAAAAACTTTCCTATAATGAATGATTCCCATGACTTCTTATGTTTAGTAATCACTGAATCCGGGATTTTCACACACGGCTCACCGGTAGGAAGGTTAAAAGCGTTGCCTTTCTTCTGCAACTTTTTAGAGGTGACTTTGAAGAGGTCACACCAGGTGTCTTCACCAACGGTGGAGCTCTGGTTGATAACTTCTAGGCTTGTCGCAACAATCATGGCGGGTGCAGCTTGCGTAGATGGAGCAAGTATCACTGGGGTAGGCGGAGAAGTAGATGGAGCTAAAGCAGGTACCTCTGTAGCCGCTTTGATCACATCCAGAACGCTTGGGGAGACCAGATCTGTTGGGGGACCTTGGCTAAGCCTGAGGAGGGGGTGGTGGGAAATTGGGCAATTGGAGTGAGGATGGAATTGACGACCACGGGGGGTGGGGAGGGAAGCTTCACCGCGGAACTCGATTCAGAAGAAGAAGACTGAGAGTCGTTTTTTGGGGGCAACGATTTCGCACTTGGAGAGCTGTTGGTGCCCTTCAGGCGCTTTTGTTTCCCTATGGGTAGGAGATAACTCAACGCCTCCAACGAAAGAAGGAGCCGGCGTCGTTGAAGACGCCGAAGGTTAGCTGTGAAAGACACTACTTTTGTCTTTTGAGAGAGAAAGTGAACAGTAACTTTTAATATAACCTTTTAACTCATGTTTTGTTGTACGAATGAACTGCGAGTGTAGTAAATAAACAAATCAAATCGTAAGATAATAAGAAATAATTAAGAAAATTGTATTGTATATATACATATCAATTGCACAGCCCAACTCAGATTCCACAAATCAACCAAATTTTATCTTCTTTTTTCTATCTTTCTGAAACTATATAACTACTTCTACGTCTTTGTCTTCTTCTATTAATATTGACATCTATATCTATATATCCCTACACTGTATTTATTAGAATGACAAGAAGTTATGTTCTTTCTACTTTTCAACAAACTATACGCACCGAGTTCGTTGGAGTGTACTGTTTATATGCAACATATGCACACATATATATATATGTATATATGCTTCTATTAAACTAATATTAATTCTCCTTTTAAAGTGGTAAGAAAAGAAAAAAAAATTCAGATAAAACTCAAATCTTTGACCTACCGTACACATGAAACTGTATTTAAATTGTTACTATATAATATACAACTCATTATTTAACGATTTCATTCATATACACACGAAGGTTAGTGAAAAAAAGAAACTTTATGTTGCATCGAAACTCTTTTTGAGGTGTGTTTCTCGTTTCCGAAACGTTTCGGAAACAGAAACTCGTGGAAACTCGGAAACAAGTTATAGAAACACGATTTCTAAAAATCTCTGTTTGGAAACACGATGAAAACTCCGTTTCCGTTTTGGAAACGCGACGAAAACTCTTTTTTATAATTTCAAAATTTAATAAATAAATAATTTGAAAATATAAGTATTTATGATACATATAATGAAAAACAAAATAATATAATTAGTAGCTTAAAAGTTAAAATCCCTAAATATATGGCGGTGCTGGTCAAAAAATTGATTTTGAACGTTTATTTTTTTACAGTTTTACTTTTAACTAAACTATTTAATATTTCTGTTTTGAATCTGTGTTGTTTCAGTTTTTTTTTAATATGGTTTTTATGTTTGGAGACTTATTATATATATATATATATATATATCTGTGTAGACATATATATATATATATATATACGTTTCCTACACGTTTCCATTACTTAATTTTTGAAAAAAAATCATTTCCCGTTCCCGAAACGTTTCGTTTCCGCGTATCCGTTTCCGTTTCCATGCAACCTTAGAAACTACACGTATAAAATTGAATAAAGTAATAATTAAAAGAAAAGAAGGGGAAGGTACGTAATCGTTACAACAAACATCTCAAAGCTTTATATATAAAAAGCCTCTCTCTTTCACTTCATCACTTCATCAAATCCTCTCTTCCTCTTCGTCGTCTTCGATCAAACTTTGTTAAATTCTTTTCTCCCGACGAAAACAAGAAATATTTCAATGGCGGTTTCGAATTCTCTAACAATCTCTCCAAGAAAACTCCGGTCTGATCTTTATTCATACTCCAACAACCAAAACAATTCCGAGACGCCTCTGGTTATCTCTGTTCTATCGTCACTGATCGAACGAACTCTCACACGTAACCAGAGGATTAGCAGCCGGAGAACGGTTCCGGCGTCGTCTTCTAGCAAGACTCAGATCTTCGATAGCCGTGAAATACCTGACATGACCATCCAATCGTACCTAGAGAGAATTTTCCGGTACACTAAAGCCGGTCCTTCGGTTTACGTTGTGGCTTATGTCTACATTGACCGGTTTTGTCAAACCAATCCCGGTTTTAGAATCAGTCTCACCAATGTACATCGTCTCCTCATCACCACCATCATGATCGCTTCTAAATACGTCGAAGATTTGTAAGTATACTAGCTAAACTTCACTTTCACATATATTTCTTTTAATTTAAAACAAAAAACATTTTGTTTGATTAGATTACATTTTTCTAAATTTGTTTCATTTCTCTGTTTTCAGGAACTATAGGAATTCATATTTTGCGAAGGTAGGTGGATTAGAGACAGAGGAGTTGAACAAGTTAGAGTTAGAGTTCCTGTTCTCGATGGGATTCAAACTACATGTTAATGTGAGTGTGTTCGAAAGTTATTGTTGTCATCTTGAAAGAGAAGTTAGCTTTGGAGGAGGTTATCAGATTGAGAAGGCATTACGTTGCGCTGAAGAGATCAAATCCAGACAAATGATCGTTAAAAATCCTAAACATCATCATCATCATCATCACTTCGCTCGAATCTTGTTGTAGAGAAAGAAACTCTGTTTTTTTCTTTCAAAACAATTCTTAGTTTTTGTTTTGTCGGTTTGTGCTTAGTGGTCTTGACTTTCTGACAAACTTGTTGGTTAGAGTGTTTTGTATATTTTTTGTTTGGGTAGGTTGTAATTGTAAATACTGTATATATATGCGTAGAGATCATTAGCCGTGATGTAAAGTATGAGATTCAATGTCTATTGAATTTGGTAACGTGGTTCAAATCTATGTCCTTGCTTGCATTCATCTAATCAATCATAACAATTTCAGGTATATAACATCATCTAGACTAAAATTCTTAAATTTTGTTTATTTTTCTATCATTTGGAAATGAAAATCTAAATATCTTGAATCGGAATTTAGCAAATAAAGGAAAGTTAGAAAACCACACAAATTATATATATATAGTCCAATAATTAGGCGATATCTAAATTGATAATTTTTTCAAATATGTATATATATTTGTTTGTTTAGTAACATCCAAATATGTACATGAAAGTTAGAAGATAGGATTTCTATGCTTATTTGGTGTCTAATAATTTGATTAAACGGTGGCTTACAAACATGCATTATTACCAATAGCTTTAAAATTCTTTAATAAAGATGTCTTATACTTTCTATGTCTATTATACGCGCACCAACTTTTTCTTATTATAAAATATATCAAATTTATAGTTTCAGATTAGTTGAACCTTTCTCATTTTTTGGGTGTAGGAAACCATACGACCGTGTCTAGTTTCCTATGTAGGTGGTAAAAGAAATGTATTCTCAATTCATCATTGCTCAAACATATAGTATATTGTTTTTGTAGAATCTCACAAGTTAGCATATTGTATATTTTTTTTGATTCTTATGCGAAAAAATAGTTGAAAACCTTGACATATTCTACTAGCTTAACTATTTTACAACCACAAAATTATTTAACACTCTCAATCATATATTGTTTTTTGTTATTTTATTAAACAACTCTAATTATGCCATTTGATAAGAATACAAAGTGTGTTCTAAATTTTTCTTATTATTACTTTTCAAAAAGAGCAGTGTAGTGTGGTTCACGAGCATTCACCTAACCAAAGGCATCGATCAATCATTAAGCCTTAATCCTTTGCACCAAATATTTAAAAGAATAAGATTAGGATCGATGTGTTGATATGATGTCTAATAATTGCCTCACCAAAGGTATACACACTAATATAGTAGTATACCCTGACTTTGTCTTTATTCGGTATTTTTATTATACGTATTGGTCTAACTTCTATAGTAATGTTTAACAAAATTTCACAATGGTTCGAATTTCCACTACTGGTCGCACCTACGTTAGTCATAGTAAATTTAGGAGAACTGGTTTTTTTCTTTTCTTGGGACATAAAATTAGATATGCGATTAAACGGATATAAAATTTAGATATACGGATTTGGGATGATGGGCTTACGGGTTATATTTAACCGAACATATTTTTGTCCAAGTTGTCAAATTAAAAGCGTTCACAACCCTTTTGCTCAGCAAAACATATTATTGGGCCAAAAGAGACCCAAACAAAATCTTGCCTCAACCTTCTCGATCGGGTATTGATTACCAGCGCAAACTGTTAACTGATTATTATTGTTTTTTTTCTTTTTGTTAAAGGGTATTCAATTAATAATATATGCTCAATGGGCTATTTCCAGATTAGGCCCATACAACATCACCTAAAAGTCCGATCCATATACATCAACCCAGACTAAACCATTGGGATACAAAACCGATCGGATTTACAGACCGAACTAAACCGGTTGATGAAAACCCTAATCTACAAACGAAGAACTCGCTGTAGCCGCCGCCCAACAGATCTGCAGATACTTACCGGAACAGGACCTCCGGTAAGCCTGGACGTCGTTAGCCGAACGGAGATGGTGATCCAATTTCCATCCCGCCACCGTAGAGCTGTGTTGAGGAGGAGGAAGAGAACCGAGCTCGTCGTCGTCGAGGAGGCTTTTTGCTCAGTCGTGAGAGAGAAAGATAGTAGGGAGTAGATGAAGAGACCTTCGACGGTGGCTTAGCTTCGCCGGATCAGAAACTACCTCCCCTATCGAGACTAATCCCGCGAAACCTCCAGAATCCCCGGTCCCCAAATCTAACTATCTTCATCGCTCGTTCCTCGCCGTGAAACTCCTTCTTCCACTCTGCGTCGCTACACTGCCGGTAGAGCTCTTACCGTAGGAGTCTCGCAGATGCTTCTCCCTTCCACTGCTCCCTTGATCTTGATCCAATGGTGTTGCCGAGAAGATGCAGAGTCGCGGATGAAGAACCATGAGCTGTAGGGTCCTCATCGTCACCGGAATTGACTGAAGACCCGCCGTCGGCGCACGAGGTTGTGATCAGAAGACTCTCGACTTTGAGAGAGAAATCGCCGCGAGTAAGACTCAGGCGACTTCTCTCCACCTAATTTTATTTTGTTGTATCCTTTCTCAACTGATTATTATTGTTGATCATGAGAGTATGTATATAATTTATAAATAATCAAACCCTAGAAACTGGACTATAAACCATCGGTCTTGTGTGAATCGTTTTGGACTATCGGTTTCATGTGAATCGTTCAGATGAGCGACGTTTAATAATTTCATGGATTCCCATGTTTAATTACGATGCGGTATGAGGAAATTTACCAAACTAATTCAGCTTTCATATAGCCTAATATCGACCACGTTTTTACCCCATAATGTCACAATTTTATTCTAATTTCGAACTTAACAGCTTAGATATCTCATCCAAGTTAAGAAAGATGAAAAGAGAAACTAATATCTCAAAATAAACCTTTGTTGAACTTGAACGGTACGTAGCGGTTTCTGTTATAGTTTTTGGTTTCTAAAATAACGATAAAAAAAAACTCATCATATGTATTCATAAGCTTTTTAAAGATTTTGTTTTCCTCAAATCTAGGATAACTATAATTGTCTTTTTAGTAATAAACCTAAAGCTATTTAAATTTCTTAATCTCTCTAACAACCAGAAACTAAAAACTTAAAACCTAAAAAAAACCTAATAAATTATATATAAAACTCTAATAAAAAATCTGTATCCATTCAAGATCTAAACCAAACATGGCTTCCTCATCTATCAAATATTTTTCTTTTATCATTGCTCTTACAACTTTCTTTGCAATCTCATTGAAGCCATGTTCTTCCCATAATAAAACCCACTGGAACACCGCCGGTATCACGTGGTATGGCGACCGTGAAGGTCCTGGCAGCACAGGTAATTAATCAAACCATGCACTGATATCAGGAAAACTTGAAAATATTTTTACATATTTACATACGTACGGTTCGTAAAATCTATTATACACAGGAGGAGCTTGTGGATTTGGTGATGCAGTGGCAAAGCACCCGTACAAATGTATGGTTTCAGCCGGAGGACCTTCATTGTTCAAAGACGGAAAGGGTTGTGGGGCATGTTATAGGGTATTTTACATATAACAGTTATTATTAATCGGATATCATAATGTAATGTATATAACTATATATATGTACTAATCATGTTTATATGTTATAGCTTAAGTGCGACCATCCGTTGTGCACGAAAAAACCGATCAAGGCGATGATATCGGATGAGTGTGCGGGCTGCACGAAAGAGGCTGTTCATTTTGATCTTAGCGGTAAGGCATTTGGTGCATTGGCCAAACGTGGCAAGGGAGATCAATTACGAAACCTTGGAGAACTAAAAGTTAGTTACAAACGGTACGTATTGTCAAAAACCGTTTCGGTTCATTTTGGTCGGATTAATTTTGGATACAAAATAGCATGTATCGACATTTCATTTCATTATATATACGTACGCATAAGCCGAACAAATTTTGCATGCATGTATCGACGTTCGCTGATAAAAAAGTAGCCTTAATTAATTCTAATCAATATCTCATACATATAAATATAATGCAGTGCATGTTGCAAACACCCGAAGACTAAGATCGCTATCCATGTGGACGCCGGAGCAAATCCTTACTACATGTCTTTCACCGCTAAGTATGCAAACGGTGACGGGAACTTCGCCTGCATCGAGGTCCAACCGGCCGGAGGAAAGTACATAAAGATGGAGGGAATGAGATCCGCCGTTTGGAAACTAAACTCTGGTACTCCTTTGAAAGGACCGTTCAACATCAGGCTTACCTCTGCCGTGTCTGGTAAGAAGATCGTCGCCAAATGCGTTATCCCGGAAAAGTGGAGTCCTGGTGCTATTTACCATTCCACGGTTAACTTCCCCGTTCCAAAGAAGCAGAAGTGATTCCTTTTTTCTACCCCCTAAACGAATCATAACGTTTGAAATTTAAAAGGGGTTATTTATATATAAACTTGTAATGGGGATGGTATACTATATACTAATTTGAAAAATAATTCATATGGGCTTAGAGTTGTTGTCGCTCAGCTAAAAAGGCCCATAATTTTGTAAACGGAATCCGAGTTTGGTTTACGTTTCAACGTGGAACATATAGTAGATTCATAGACCGGATCGGATTGGTTTTGGAGAGGCGTTTAATATTTGTTGTACTACATGTGAATGGAGAAGTTGCACAAAGCATTGATTAACTGTTCTTCACAAGTTTGGTAAATAAAGACTTCGTAAGTACACTCATAAAGTCTCAATAAATTTGTGGTAAACCACCTAACTGTGTAACAAAATACTGAGATTAAAGGTTTCTGAAAAACGCGTTTTATATTAGAAACACACAAATATGAACGGAAACTAACGTATAATAGAACGTTATCCTTTTTTATTAGAAGAAAACAAAAACACAAAAAATCTAAATTGGTAATATGGGTTTGCCATAATTATGGCATCTTGACTAGTTCTTATTCCTAAGACAACGCTATTTTCTTCGTATTTTTTATAATTCCAAAGTAAGAAAGATCGAAATTAAAGGGTGAAAAAATATTTGTTATAAACTATAATTAATCACACGTTTGCATGTTTGATTGCTTATCTATCGTGATTAATAGCTTAAATTTCATCTGTTATACAAAAAAAAAACACTTTGAACCTGTTATAACTTGTAAAATTGGTCAACTAACATTGAATTGAACCTTAAAATCTCACTGTAAAAGGTTGGTCAAAAATTTAATTTGTTAAAAGTTACTGCGATCGGTTAGGGTAATTATAAAAAACAACCGTAGTTTGGGGGGGACTAGTACGTGGCTGTCACGTACTGTAAAAAACTCACAGCAAACGGATGTTAACATCCTCTCATCATTTTTAAGACAACGTTTTGTTTTGCTGGTTCGTCGTTACAACAAACCACATCTCCTCCTCAAGACTTTCGTACAAACAGCCAACTTTCAAATTCCTAATATACCCCTTTTAACTTTTTAATTACTAACTTATTTCTTTGTATAATTAAGAATTAAAAAAAAAGACTCAGCCTAGAAATAGATCAAAAATAAATTACAGCTGCTATTTTTGGTGTAAAAACAGAAAAACTTACAACTACTTAAAAAAAAACAAAACTTAAATAGAAGGGTAAATCGGGAAATAGTCAAGGAAAAAAAAAAAGAGAAGAAGCAGTTTGCAGAAACGGGCAAGGCTCGCATGTTACACTGTCGCTTCTTCAACTTCATGCATACGCTTTTATTAGATTGTTCTCTTTTCTTTCCGTTTTCCAGTTCGAAAATTAAATTTAAGTTTTTTTTCTTTCTTTCTTCTTCATCTTCTTGTTAAACAGTAATAAAAGAGAGAGAGAGAAAGAGATAAAAATAAAAAAAAATTTAATAATAGTTTTGAGTACAAATATTAAGTTCATTGGTGGAGGAGGAGACGAATGCTTGTAGATTCCACTTCTCTTTTTACTTTTTTTTTTTTGTTTTCTCTCTTCTTCTTCGTTCTCTCTGCTCTTTCTTTGTTATTGAAGATGGAGAATTACAAGTGCAGGTATTGCTTTAAGAGCTTCGCTAATGGAAGAGCTTTAGGTGGTCACATGAGATCTCACATGCCGAGTCTTCATGTTGATGAAGAAAGGCCGAGTCAACTCAGTTACGAGACGACTGAGTCCGATGTTTCTTCGTCGTCCTCCAAGGAAAAGAGAAATGGGAAGAAGAATGATGATCCGAAGTTTGCTTCCACAAGCTCTCTTCTTCTTCTTGAAGACGGCGACGGTGATGATGAGAGCGAGACAGAGTCTTCTAGGAATGTTATCAACCTGACTCGGAAACGATCTAAGCGAACTCGTAAACTCGATTCGTTCGCGACGAAGAAGAAGAAGGTGAAAACGAGTCAACTCGGTTACAAGTCTGATCCCGAGCCTCCTCATAGCTCAGCTTCTGATACGACGACGGAGGAAGATCTCGCCTTTTGTCTCATGATGCTCTCGAGAGACAAATGGAAGAAGAACAAAAGTAGTAATAATAGTAAAGAAGTAGTGGAAGAGATCGAGACAGAAGAAGAAGAAGAAGAAGAATTAGAAGGTTACAACAACAGGTTAAGCAAGATGAATCGAACGACAAGAACAACAACGACGAAAGGGAGATACAAGTGCGAGACTTGTGGGAAAGTGTTCAAATCTTATCAAGCATTAGGTGGGCATAGAGCAAGTCATAAGAAGAACAGAGTAAGTAACAAAACAGAGCAGCAACGAAGCGAAACAGAGCATGACAATGTGGTTGTTGTTGTTGCTGCTGCTGAGAAGAGAATCCATGAATGTCCTATTTGTTTTAGAGTTTTCGCATCGGGACAAGCACTTGGAGGTCACAAAAGATCTCACGGGATTGGGAATTTGTCTGTCAATCATCATCAAGCTCATCATCAAATCGAGTCTGTGAAACAGAGGATGATAGATCTTAATCTCCCTGCACCAACCGAGGAAGACGAAGTCTCTGTGGTGTTTCAATGAATGCTGAATAAAGGTAACAGACTTTGCGTGATTCGGGTCGTCCAATTTTTCGTAAAGTTTGAATCTTTTTTTATTTTCTTTTTTTGGGGGTTTTTAATGTGTTTCTTTTAAATGCAAAGGAGGCTACTTTTACATGTTCTAACGCCGATTCTTTTTTCTTCGTATTGGCCTCACGTCGTGTTGGCCTAACCACATAAATTGAAGAACATTCAAATAAGCTTCTACTTAGTTTATAGACTATTAATGTTATAAAGTATACAACTTTTAATGTTTGTGTTGAAAATTTAATTTTTGGCTCTTCTTGTTGCTTACTACTTTGTTATTGAAAGCTTCTTCTTCTAATAAGTCCCCACTTGACTTATCTCATTCATTCCTCTTTGTGTTAAAAGAGTTAGTCAAGCCTCTTAAGAATTAACAATCGCTTTCACAGTCCAAAGATAATTTAGTCTAAAAGTAAAGAAGACGTTTCAGTTGTAAAGTCATAGTTCCAACTTCCTACTTAGTTTTAAAGAGTTATGCCTTCTTTTTGTTTAATCATAATTAATTAGGATATTCCGAGTTTTACTTACAAAAACATAACTTCACAAAGTTCTTAGTGAGATACTTGTCTTGAGCTCATCTTTGTAATGTTTAAACCATCAAATTTAAGGGATGATATATAGAATACTACTTGGTTGCACAAGTAGATTTGTGTTTGGTCTACCACAAATGTAGAATTATTCTTCGAGTATGCTTTATTCTTTACTTATGACTTGAAGCAAAACCCACTAACTTTCACCGCCCCAATAGAATCCAACAAATTGTGTGACTCAGAGTGGTTGTATCCAAGTAATTGCAAGCTTGACTAATCTCACATTATTAATTTGGTAAGACTAATCACTTGGGATTTGGTGAGGTTAGTTCCCTGAAATCATTTTCCATCTGATCATTTATTTACTATTTTCCTAAATTTGGAGGCATTAAAGTGCTTGATGAATCAGAAGCTGGAATGAAAAAAAATATATGCGAGTGAGGAAAATAAATAGAGAGAGTTGAATCGTAAGTAAAAATCTCATTTTATTAAATGCATCTCACCTCTGTCTAAATTTGTGAGCCCATTTGATGACAGCCGTTGGTACAAAGATCCTGAGACTGACACTAACCTTCACTAATATTCTCGCCTATGAAAAAAGAATAAAGCAAAAGCAAACCCAAATCTTCAACCAAAAAAAAAAAAAAACGGTAAAACAAAAAAAAAGTTGAACTAGTTTGGTCTACTCAACTTATGGCTTACTTTACAATTATGCTGCTGTTGATTGGTCAAGCACCATGCTCGGGGAAGACTTAAACACAATGACTTTAAATTAGGATTTGCTCTAGACTGAAAATCTTAACAAAAAACGGTATAACCATATTTTAAAATTGATTAATTTGTATTCGTAAAATCACCTTTTCAACTCGTACTAACACTAGTTATTATTCTAAGTTGACAACATTTTTTTAAAGAAGGAGACAAAACACATTGGGTGTGGTTTAAAAACAGAGAAGCACAAAGAAAAGATGTTTGGTTGGGCGTGATTAAAGTGTCTCTCTGACTCAATGGCTCAATGCACCAGGTTCAGCTTCAAGTCCTCTTCATTTAATTTTCTTCTCTATTTAATGTTTTCGAGTGCTCCTTTTTTTCGTTCTGCTTTTCCAAACTTCGGTTTGTTTAATTTAGTACAGAAAAGGGAAATCAACTTATAATAATAATGACTTTCACTTAATACAGCCACCGTTATAAATCTCTCAACTTGCAAGAAGTTTCAATAGTATGAGATTATATTTGATATGAGAACAAATATATCTCAATTAAAAGAAAACAAACCAGTGTGGCTTCCACGTAACACGACGAAGCTTAATTGGTCAACGGATTCATAAAGTAACTTTCAAGAACATTAACCCACTTCGAATTACGATTTTAATTGTGACTCAAAGTATTGATTAGTGGATAACGTGTCCTTGCTTTAATACTTTGGACCAGTACTTATAACGTATAACTGGTGACATGACATGGTTACAAGTTTTCTAGTGAAAAAGAAGAAAAAAAATAATATAATAAAACAAGTAGAAGAGGTAAAAAGTATAGTTTGTATAGAAATGGTAGAGGTACCGACTAATTTTTACTGGTTTTATTTTTGGTAACAAATTATGTGATACGTCAATTACGGATACGGTAAAATAGTTCATCGATCAAAACCAATTATTTAAAAAGAAAAAAAGGGTTCATAACCAGTCAACTAAATCGGACAGCTCTCTAATATTTTACCTTTACCTGTTATTGTCACTTTATCCAAACTAGACTAGTTTCATGTCCATAGATAAGTAGAACTTTATTTGCCCAAAAAAAAAAAAAAAGATAAGTAGAACTTGTTTTCTTAATCGAATTTTTCCAATTTTTGTCTTGAAGTTTCCTTTCTCGTCTCGAAGTCTCCTTCCACAAACCCTACATTCTTACTATATCAATATCAATCGCCAAATCTTTTCAAAAGCAAATGTAAATGATGTCGATAGATAGTACGTAGGCGTAGTTAAATACCCATTTTTGTAAATAAAATGGCAGGCACAATGTAAAATTAAATCATGAATTTAATCATAGTAGGAGAAATTCCGAATGAAAACGAAAACTCTTAAGTAACCTTTTACATGATCTTACATCCTCATTGTAAATCTCCCATCGTAAATTTCTTAGTTGGAGGCTTGGTGCTGGCGTCGACGGAAAACTCTTAATTAGCCACCGGCTCATACTGGTGGAACTCATGACGTGTATATGGATGTGGAAGAGTAAGAGTTTGATGGTGCGATATTAAGGTTGATTTATCTGATTTAAAAATACTTCAAAAATGTGTATAACTAAATTCGTTTTAGCGCATCAAGAGACTACTTCCTAAAAGGCTAATTTACTTACATTACATATCATATTAAATTGAGTTTACTTATATATATAAACCCATGGCGAATATAATAAAGAATAATCGGTTCTATTCTACACATTTCTGCTTCGAATTAATAGACTTTACTATGTGGTGTATATAGAGCACATTCCTTCATCTTAGAGTTATACCACATTAACCAAACAGGCCTGTAACCAAACATGATACGTAGTGTATATAGAGCAAATTGTCTGTAAGATACACATCGTGACTAAAGAATATTTCATCACATGGTAACTCAATGTAGTCAATTTTAAGATCAAACACCAAGACATAAGAATTCCTCACATACATATTGCTGTTTCACTTGCCAAATATATTGTAAATACGTAAATGGGTGCAAGATATGATGATAATACTTATACTAGTGGTTGTAATTGCAATTCATGATTGAGAAAGAAAAACGCTTTCATTCTACAAATCTTATATAGTATGAGAATGTTTTCTCCTAATTTTGCATAACAGGATGACATTTGGCAGCGTATATTTTCGACACATGTCTTTATTTTTGAATTATTAATTTCTTTTAATTTATTTTCCTCAAAAGTACATACATTATTTTCATATTCATTAAATTTAAATAAAATTTTTGTACTAAAAAATATATTGACATTTATGCAATATTCTTTTAGTAATTATATATAGATATCATTTATCAATATTTTATGTAATTAACATAACATTATAATTTCGCATATGTATCATTTTTCAATACTTTATATAAGATTACCATAACATTATAATTTTGCAAATAAGAAAGAATTAAATATTAATATTATAAATTTAGACAAAATAAATTTCTGATAGTTAAAGATTTAAATAATAATATCATAATTTTAGAAAAATATAATGTGATAGTTATTAAATTCTTTACTAATTTCAAGCTATAAAAATATTAGAATATTATAATAATTATTTTTGATAAAAAAGTATAATATTTGTTTCACAGTTTTTGTCCCAAAATATTAAATCAATTTATTCTAAAATATTTTCAAGATATTAAAACAATATAATATTTAATTTTTCTTTAATAGTAATCATTAACACAATTTATTGCATATTAATTCTTGAAAATGTAACTCCCATGATGTTGGAAAAAAAAAAAAACAAATATTTCATCATATGAATACACTTTAATGTATTAATTGCAATACAATTTGTGTTTTACAAAAAAAAACCACAGACAATACCTATGGTATATTTAATTTTTGAAATGTAACCTAACTCCCATAATATTTGACCCACAAAAAAAAATGAAAAACCTCTCATACTTCTACAAATTTATGTATAAATAGCTAGACAAAGTCTTCATTAAACCTAATTTCTGCCTCTCACATAATTTTCTAAATTTTGTAATATTTAATGTTTTCCTATATGTGACATTTGTAGGTTTTGAAATAAATAAGTTGAGTCGAAATTTTGGAGCATATATAGAAGTGAACATGTTAAATGTGGTAATTCATTAGAAAGAGTTAAATGAAGAAGGTCTTAGGCACATAACACATTCTCACTTGTAAATGTTGTTTCAAATGCCTATTTTGTATATCAATGTTGTAATTTGTTTTTCTTTTTATCCATTTGATAAATTTTTAATATAAAAATTTTAGTTTTAGATCATAATTCATAAACTCTAATAAATTTTATATCTTAGTCACAATATTTATGTTACTTATTACCCATGCTATATTTTATACAAGTGTGTTTGTATGTATTACTCATGAAAATGAGTATAAACAAATATTAAATATTTCGAATACTATTACTTTAAATTTGTTCTTTAACGTCACAACTGTGTTTGTATGTATTTATTAACTTTGTTTTCGATAACCATTTCCATAGTCTTTTATTTGATATAATAATATATCAATAACATTTTTTTACTCAATTCTCAACTAAAATTCAGTTTGCATTTAGTATGTTCAATAGATATAAAGTACATGATCAAAATATAGAAATATCTAACAGAGAAATTTCTTTTCCAAATTCAATTAATCAATAAACATAAAGAATTCTACTTCTAGAACACAAATGCATTTGAAGTCATTTGTATAATTTATTAAGATTAAAATATTTTATTGCTAAAAAATTCAAATTATAATAAGAAAACTTTTAAGCATGTGTGAAGCATACTGGTAATATATAAATATCAAAATTATTTATGCTACCTTTAGTTATTTAATTAATGAAATTAATTACGCCGAGAATGAAGGAAGAGCATGAGTTTCGGCTCAAGAAGATGTTATTCGAGAAATTCAAGCTACTGTCTTGCCCTTCTTGGAGGTGTCTGGTTTTAGAAGATATTGATGTTTTATAGATTATGTTAAATGCGGACACATGCTCATCCGCATTTTATTTTATACTTAATCAATATTTTTTCCCTAACGTCAAAAATGTTTTAACATGAAGAGCTCTATATATTATGGGATACATAATAAATATTTTAAAGTAACTATTCATATTAATAAAAAAATTCAGTTTAATGTTTATTAATCAATAGTCTGCTAATTTTAAGTGACCGAAAATACTTATTTAAAAACAAAACAAATAACAAACATAAGATAATTTATCAAAACACAAAATATATAATTTTAAATATTTTATTAAAAAAATTATTATAAATTTACATAGTCTACTTTTAGTATATATATAAGTAACTATGCGTATTTAAGTATATTAAATTTTCGCCTTTTTTATTAGACGACATCTTTTAACGCGCAACAGAAAAACATTTTTGGAGTTCAAATTCAGGAGGTATAATATAATGTAATCTTATTATTACTTTGTCAAAAGGATCTATATATATATATATATATATATATTTTAATGTGAATTTCAGTAGGATCTAATCTAATTAAGCTAAAATGCCTAAATCGTAATGGACAAAAACCAGCTAGCTAAACCAATGAGATTGGGATTGGAAGTTGGGACGTTGTGGTCTATGACTATAGTAACCACAAATTAATAAAGACTGAATCGAATCAGTCAAGAGACGGCTAACTTCGGTTTAATCCGGTTCGGCATGACTGGAACTTAAAGAGAAACCTGGAATAGTCGGCCTAATAATTAATCTAACAAATCCACTAACATATATGGGCCGACTATTCAGGCCATCGACACATATTATGATATTCTGAGAGGCAAATGTTATCTTTGCATCCAAACACGAGGCTTACTCCCAAGATTTTTTTTGTTTTCTACTCTCCTGAGTCCGCCGGAGACGTTTAGTTAAAGAGAAGAAAATAGCCAACGGATTTAGGGATCTTATTAACGTTCTGCGATTCACCGGTGAGGTTTTTTTTTTTTTTTTTTTTTTTTAATTTCTCCAATTTCATATCGCCTTCTTCTTCTTCGTCGTCCTGATATAAAGTGCTTTCGCGTTTGCTTTCCCGAGAATTCGTGGTAACATTGATTTTGATAAATCGACTTCAATTTGATTTATTTCCTCCTTATGCTTATAAGTTTGCGTCAAGATTTGATCTAATTGGAACAAGTAACCAATTCAAGATTCTTAACTCGTTAATTGATTTTGATTATCCGGTTTAATAAGTGTCCCATGTAATCTTCTTGGTCCTCATAATATTGAATTTTTTTTGTTTGCTTATGTTAAGAACAGAGAGTGTTAGAGACTTCAATGGTGACCCAAGGAATGGTATCTCTTACAAAGTCTCTATGCACTATGACTCCACGATTCCGTCTCAAGAACCCGAGTTTGTTGCAGAACCTAAAGACCCCCGGATCTTGTCATCTCCGTTTCAGAAACCTCCGTGTCTTATGCACAACTAAACTCTCTCAGTGGGAACCATCACCTTTCATTCATGCTTCTGCGGAAGAAGAAGCTGCTGCTGATATAGTATTGGGCAAAACCGCTAATGTCTTCGAATCTGTTGTATCCGAGACTGCAGAGGAAGAAGAAGAGAAACTAGAATCAGCGCAACAACAGAAGAACTCTCAAGTTCAGGTACTTAAATGGCCAATATGGCTATTAGGTCCATCTGTTCTCCTCACTAGCGGTATGGCACCCACTTTGTGGCTTCCTCTGTCATCCGTTTTCCTCGGTTCCAACGTCGTTAGTCTGCTTTCATTGATCGGTCTAGATTGCATTTTCAACCTCGGAGCAGCACTTTTCCTCTTGATGGCTGATTCTTGCGCTCGTCCTAAAGACCCATCACAGTCCTGCAACAGCACACCGCCGTTTAGCTACAAGTTCTGGAACTTGTTTTCACTCATAACCGGGTTTCTCGTCCCAACGTTACTTCTCTTCGGATCCCAATCCGGCATATTAGCTTCTCTCCAACCGCAGCTTCCTTTCCTCTCGTCAGCTGTTCTCTTCTTCCCTTACTTCATTCTCCTCGCGGTTCAGACATTAACAGAGATCCTCACATGGCACTGGCAATCACCTGTCTGGCTAGTTACACCAGTTGTCTACGAGGCTTATCGAATCTTGCAACTGATGAGAGGGTTGACACTTAGTGCAGAGGTCAACGCACCGGTTTGGGTGGTTCATATGCTTCGTGGGCTTGTCTCTTGGTGGGTATTGATCTTGGGAATGCAACTCATGAGAGTTGCTTGGTTTGCTGGTTTTGCATCTAGAACAGCAACAACAAGTCAGCAACCACCATCTGTTGCTTCTAAGTAAAGACAGTTATTAGATGTTTTCTTCCTTTAGTTTTCAACAGTCATGTCAGACTATACATATCTGTAACTCTTTCTACTCACTGTATAGCTTTTATTATTCGTGAGTTGGTGATAAACTGATAATGGTAAAAACATATTCAATATTATTCACTTTTTAAAGTTAGGTGTGTGATACATAATATTTTAATGCGTTTCCGATTCAGCTGTCAATAATGCATATTTCGCATGTAATTTTTTGTTGGTTCGTCTCTTGTTATATAGAGTCTGATTGGTTTGCTGGTTTTGCATTTAGAACAACAAATCCGCAACAACTTGCTTTAAAGTAAAGAGATATACATATGTTTCTTCGTTTAGTTTTTTAAGTCTTGTCAAAGAAAAAAAAAACAAAACAAAAGCAGATTTGTATAGGCTTTAGTACTAGCACTGGGACTTCGGTTATTTTAGTTCGATTTCGGTTTTTCGGTTTTTTTGAGTTTTGAAAATCTTACCGAATTGAACCGAAATATATTTCAATTCGGTTATTTCGGTTTCTCGGTTAATTCGGTTTTAAAATTTTAAAACCGAAATTTGATTAAAAACATGAAAAATCAGATTTTTTGGTTATTTAGAGATAATCTCGGTTTTTTCGGTTTTTTCGGTTTCGGGTTTTTCGGGTGATTCGGTTATTTTAGGTATAAGTTTTGGTTTTGTTAGATTTTTCCCTAAAAAATTTAAAAAAATTAAAAAAAATAATTCGGTTAACCAAAAACCGAACCGAAATAACCGAAATATTTTGTTTTTTTTTGAAAAAAAAATTGTACCAATCGGTTCAGTCGCAATAACCGAAACCGAACCGAACACCAAAAATATCGGTTCGGTTCGGTTATTTCGGTTCGGTTAAAAATCCCAGGGCTAGGCTTTACCGTTTTCATATTGCTAAGTTGGTAAACAGTGACGTTATTATGATCAGATTCTATTAAAAAATTAAAAAAAAAATAAAAAATAATAATTCGGTTAACCAAAAACCGAACCGAAATAACCGAAATATTTTGTTTTTTTTTGAAAAAAAAATTGTACCAATCGGTTCAGCCGCAATAACCGAAACCGAACCGAACACCAAAAATATCGGTTCGGTTCGGTTATTTCGGTTCAGTTAAAAATCCCAGAGCTAGGCTTTACCGTTTTCGTATTGCTAAGTTGGTAAACAGTGACGTTATTATGATCAGATTCTATTCTTTCATTAACTATGTTTTGTTTGTTAATTTCATTCAATGCGTCTGCGATTTAGAGGCGCGTTTGCGTTTTTGATCAAATGTACGTAAAAAGACAATAATACCCTTGAGAAATGAACAAGACAAATAGCGATGTCCCCAACTCTCTTCATTAGCTCTCTCTCTCTCTCTCTCTCGATCTCGGTTTCTCGATCGACGACTGCTCTCTCTTGAAACCGGAGACGGCGTC
Organism: Camelina sativa; assembly: GCF_030686135.1. Lineage (NCBI taxonomy): Eukaryota > Viridiplantae > Streptophyta > Magnoliopsida > Brassicales > Brassicaceae > Camelina > Camelina sativa. The sequence continues at coordinate 1,501,465 of NC_141895.1, read as the reverse complement.
ACGGGACGAATCTATTCGCCGGGAATCGTTTTTCGTTTTTGGTCGTTCATACGGGGAGAATCGATTTGAATCTCCGGCGATCTGATCAGGATGAGTACCAGCGAGCTTCTTACCGTCGAGCCTCTCGACCTTCAATTCCCTTGTAAGCTTATATTGTTTTTTGACCTTTTCGTTGTTTGGCATAATGGCATGTCTTCTTCTCCCAGATCTAGATATTTTCTGAGTTAACGTTTTTTATGTAATTTGATTATTTAGTTGAATTGAAGAAGCAGATCTCTTGCTCTCTGTATTTGACGAACAAGACTGATAATAATGTGGCCTTTAAGGTTATAATTCTCTTCTCTTTTCGATTTTCGAATTAGAGAAATTGTTGTGATTTTATCTTTTATCTGAAGGCTTTTGTGTTGTGTTTGTAGGTTAAGACCACGAACCCTAAAAAGTATTGTGTTAGGCCTAACACTGGAGTTGTTCTTCCGAGGTCTACTTGTGAAGTTCTTGGTCCGTTCTCTCTCTCTTTCGAGATGGATTTGTGTTTTTGTTATTTTTGCCAAAATGGTTCTTGGATTAAGGAATTTAATGAATTATTCTTGTTTGTTGGTTTTGATCTAGTGACCATGCAAGCTCAAAAGGAAGCTCCTTCTGATATGCAGTGTAAGGACAAGTTTCTGCTACAAGGTGTGATTGCTAGTCCTGGTGTCACGGCCAAGGAAGTTACTCCTGAGATGGTATACTTGATTACATTCCATTGTTGATTTCATTTGGATGATTTTACAGTGTGGTTTTTTGGTTTTTTAAGCAATTGTTTGTTTTTTTTTTCTTGTGATGAAACTTTGCAGTTTAGCAAAGAGGCTGGACATCTAGTTGAGGAGACTAAACTGAAGGTTACTTATGTTGCTCCACCACGACCACCATCACCAGTTCATGAAGGATCAGAAGAGGGTTCTTCACCAAGGGCTTCTGTCTCAGATAACGGACATGGTTCTGAGTTTTCGGTTAGTTAATGTTAACTTACGTTTAGATTTGAGTGCTCTGCTAGACGTTTCTTTTTTGTTATTTTTTTATGTATATTTGTGTTTGATATTAGTTTCAGAGATTTAGCGTGGACAAAGGTGAACCTCAAGAAAACACATCTGAGGTATTTTTCACAATTTTTCTAGGCTTGTAACCGTCAAAAACCATTTGTTATTATTATCTTTTGCTTTTGCTCTGTCTAAAACCGATTAGTTAGAACTTTGGAGGTAACTTTATTGAAAAGTTGCCTTTTAGGCTGATTATTAGGTTGAGAATCTTTCTTTACGTTGATTACTTAAAAGGTTCATCACATTTTTAGAAGCTTACTCAGTACTCAAGCCGTCCATTACTTTTTGTGCTTGGAATCCTCTAGCTGTTATTTGACACGCAGTTGCCAGGAAAATCTGGTCAATTTACAATATTTCCATTACAGTTAAATTTTGGATGATTTTCAGGCGAGGGCTCTCATCACAAAGCTAACCGAGGAAAAACAGTCTGCCATGCAACTGAACAACAGACTTCAAAGAGAACTGGTAAAAGAACTTCCACTTGAATCCTTTTTATCGCTGAATCTATCCTCCTTACTGTTGTTTTTTGGAACGAAAAGGTTACTTTGATGATTAGCTACTACGAGGAAGCTTGAACTTTACATGTTTTTGAGAATAGATGCTTGAACTTTTAGCATTTACATTGGCCAGCCTGGACTCTTATCAAAACTTATTTCTCCATCACGAAACATCAGAATTGTTCCTTGAATGTTATTACTAGTAGATTAAATCACCATACCATTAAGAAAAACCAGTCTTCACAAGCTTAGTTTAGAATCTTGAGATTGTTTTCTGAGAAAGATTTTGGATTGAACGTGCAGGATCAGTTAAGGCGTGAAAGCAAGAAGAGCCAAAGTGGTGGTATCCCGTTCATGTACGTTCTTCTGGTCGGACTCATCGGTCTAATTTTGGGATACATTATGAAGAGGACATAAAACCAGCCCACCTGAATTTAATTCCTCACCCCTACGAAGGAAGAAGAAAACATCAACAACAACAAAACCAATAGACTTATAACTCTTTCAGTCGGACAATTCTTTTTCTCTTATGTATTTGTCAATTTCGCCTTAAAAAAGGTGCTCTAGAAGATTTGTGTTTCATAACTCAGTTTGCTTTGTTTTCAACTTTTGTAATCCAATGACTTTGCGTGGGTTATTTCTCCACTAATTCTTATCTTTCTCAAGACAAATTTCATCATCTAAACCTAGTAAACTAAAACCACAACTTAAAATGGAACCTTCCTTCTCGGCCAGAGACTTCTTGTTTAACCACACCCAAACCGAAAACGGTGAGCTAATCTACGCGCCAAACAGATGCGCGTGGAGTTCAGACCAATCTCTCGTCGTACCATTACCATCAGGTCCACCACCACTGCCCCCATTAGCATCTCCACCGTACAAAAACTTATAAGCTCCGATTAGATTCACCGAATCACACAATCTTAAAAATCCCTCCTTTCGTGATGCGGAGGATTCCGTTATCGTAAAGATTTGTCCTTTATACTACCATCTTCTTTTAGGGTTTTGAATTCTTCTTCTTTCTGATTTCGGACTTCAATGGCGCCTTTTGTTGAGGTTTGTAGGTATAAGCCTGTGCCACTATCATTGAGCTCTCTCTGTACATGTCCTTGCCGTTTCTCTCCAAGAAAATCTCTAACTCTTCCCCACTTCTCCGAAAAGTATTCGAATTTGGGTCTCGTCGAATCCAAAGCACTGTCTCGTTCTCGGTTTAGTCGTATTCCTGTTAACCGGCGTGTTATCATCACGGCCGTTGCTCGAGCTGAATCAAATCAAATTGGTGATGATGGCAACTCAAAGGAGGTAACTTTATTCCTCTTTCTTACTTTCTTTAAATTCTCTATAAAGAAGATTGATCAGAAAGATAGTTAATTTCAGCTTAGTAGTACTAAGACTCGTGTTAAGGACTTGAGTTTCGATAAAGAATTGTTCTTTTTGGATTACTATGAAAGGCTGAGAAACTTATCATGGCACTGCTGCAACTCCCATCTGTTTAGGAACACAGCAGAGATCAAGAAGAATTGGAAATTATTGAAGAAGATTCGAGTGTAGATGATCAGAAGCAGAAATCTAGAAGCCAGTTTAAGAAGAGAGTAATTTTTGGTATAGGAATTGGCTTGTCTGTAGGAGGTATTGTATTAGCTGGAGGATGGGTTTTCACAGCAGCATTAGCAGCTGCGGTTCTTCTAAGTGCCCGAGAATACTTTGAACTGGTGAGAAGTAAAGGAATTGCTCAAGGAATGACACCTCCTCCACGATATCTTTCTAGAGTCTGCTCGGTTATTTGTGCCCTTATGCCCATACTTACATTGTGAGTTAGTTTCAGTCAGTCAAAAACCTTAAAAGCTTGGGATTCTTTCTCTTATAGATAATTTTTTTATTTTTTTAATAGGTATTTTGGTCATATAGATATATCGGTGACATCCGCAGCATTTGTCGTTGCAATGGCGTTGTTGTTACAGAGAGGAAACCCGCGTTTTTCTCAGCTGAGTAGTACGATGTTTGGGCTGTTTTACTGTGGATATCTTCCTTGTTTCTGGGTTAAGCTACGCTGTGGGCTTACTGCTCCTGTTCTAAACACCGGCAAGCACTCCATTCCATTATTATTATTATGATCCTTCTTAGCTCTGCTGATACATAAAGTAGTTAGCAAAGACTAAGTCTCCTGAGCAGTTTAATTTCTTATAGGAATTGGAACAAGCTGGCCAATTATTCTCGGTGGTCAAGCACATTGGACAGTTGGACTTGTTGCTATATTGATTTCCTTCTGCGGTATAATTGCCTCAGACACGTTTGCTTTTCTCGGTGGCAAGGTATGTCTCTAATGAAGATTAGATCTATTCTCCACATTTCTCTTATTGTTCAGCACTCGTTTTGCCAGATTAAGGATGAGTACTATTCAGTGTATTCGATAAAAAGAACTACAAATTTAGTATATTGTCGACCTTCCAGTGCATATATATAGTCTTGCAAAAGTTTCTTCCGCCTGAAGTTAATGAACTAAAATTGCAGGCATTTGGTAAAACTCCTCTTATTAGCATTAGTCCAAAGAAGACATGGGAAGGAGCTCTTGCAGGACTTGTTGGTTGTATTTCCATTACCATTCTACTGTCCAAATCTTTGTCTTGGCCTCAATCTCTTGTCAGGTACTCAAATCTGATCTGCTCGAATTCCCAAAGCCCTGTCAAATCATAATGTTGTCTTTATTCTGACTGGTTCTATATTTAAACAGCATTATAGCTTTTGGAGTTCTTAACTTCTTCGGATCTGTCTTTGGTGACTTAACTGAGTCAATGATCAAACGTGATGCGGGTGTCAAAGACTCCGGCTCACTCATCCCTGGACACGGTAATAATCTGGTAAATCAAACCGGATTTTGTCTATTAATGCGTCCTCTCCAACCGATCTTATGTAATTGCAGGTGGAATATTAGACAGGGTTGATAGTTACATATTCACTGGTGCATTAGCCTACTCGTTCGTAAGACTTCATGGAGTTTGATTCTGTGGTGTGTTTCCCCAACAAAACTCACTATAGCTTCAAGAATACTTACAAAACCGGTGCTACTTTTGCCCTCTACGAACGAAAGTGAAGTTTAAAAGAAGAAGATATAGCAATGTGGCTGCAGAAATTCTGAGATTAGCCTTCGGTTTGTTGTTTGATTGAACCGGTATGCAATTTTTGCTTCAATGGGAGTAACTGGTTCCATCATTCGGCCCGTTGGTTTTTGTGTTGTCTGGTTGGTTAATGAAACGGCGGCGTATGCAATTAATTTACTTTTAAGAAAAAATCAGGTTGTTTTCCAGATAATGGATTGACGAACAAAAGAAAAAAGAAAGACTCAAAGCATGTGGGGATGTTAATGAATGCGTTGTTCCCAAGCAGACTTTTTTAGAGAGGAATTGCATTATAAAATTAAAATCTGAACGAAAAAGGAAACTCTATAGTAATAGTACTAATCAAAATTCAATGATACTAATAAAAGAGGCAAAAATTAAGAAATGATTGGGAAGAGGCAAAAGACATGGGTGGATTTTGTTATCCAATACAATAAAGAATGTTACTTTCACAATTTCACTGCAGAATCTTACTCAAGTGGTTTGATTAAACAAGAATTATTAAGTTGGTAACATTTGTGATTATATCAATCTAAGCCGAAAAATTGTTGGGTTCACCCTTAGAAGTGAACAACTCTCATTCACCCCCTCTTAATTAACCAATCATAATACAACAATATGTCATATCATATCATATTAAAAAAATCAAAATTAAAATAAAAAGATAATACAAATGAAGGAAACAAATTATGTAGATCTTTTATTAAGGAAAGTATGTCGGTTTGGTTTATAAAAGAGGATTATAGTTTCAATTTGTAATTTTAAAATTTTTATATCAGTTTAAGTTTATAAAGAATGGTTAGGATTTAGATTTTATAATTAAACAAAGTTATATGTCGGTTTGGATTTACAAAAGAGTGGTTAGGGTTTGGATTTTACAATTAAATGAAATTATATGTCGGTTTGAGTTTACAAAAGAGTGTTTAGGGTTTAGATTTTACAATTAAATGAAATTATATGTTAGTTTGGGTTTATAAAAGAATGTTTAGGGTTTAGATTTTACAATTAAACAAAATTATATGTTGGTTTGGGTTTATAAAAGAGTGGTTAGGATTTAGATTTTACAATTAAATGAAATTATATGTTGGTTTGGGTTTATAAAAGAATGTTTAGGGTTTAGATTTTACAATAAAACAAAATTATATATCGGTTTGGATTTATAAAAGAGTGATTAGGATTTATATTTTACAATTAAACAAAATTATATATCGGTTTGAGTTTATAAAAAATGGTTAGGGTTTAGATGTAATAATTAAAAACTGTAATATAATATTTAAATTAATAATTTTAAAATTGATTGATCTACAAAATTTATTTACTTAATTAAGATTTGTTTCCTTAATTTAAAGTGGGTGAACAAGAGTGGTTGACAGCTGATCCCAAGAATTGTCCATATAAGCCGAGGTACCATGTGATTGACTACACGGACAAATCTCGTATTACGCAATCTCTGCAATTTCTAAAAGTCTTAACATCGTTTTCTTAACATCGTTTACGACATTAAGCCCATACACACAAGTTAATATACGCTATTTCTAGAATGTAACAAAACACTAGAACGAGATAATATATTTCTTTCAGAATAATCATAATGTGTTTAGTAGAATGAAATTAGTTTGAGGTACTTTTTTTAACTTTTAGTACTTACAACAATAGAGAACATAGTCAAACGAACATATCTAGTGAATGATAAAATGTAAATCCGTATTTTTTCATTTGGACAGCAATATCAAAGTGGAGAAAAAAAGACTAACAAAAGGATTTATATATATCATTTGATTGGTTAACATCACAATCGAAGACTAAAGAACACATTAAAACATGATTATAAATAACCCAAATTAAAAAGCTAAAAAAAAACGAAATTAAAAAAAAACTTTTTTATTAAATATTTCTCTTAACATTTCCAAGCTGAGACAGCAACAAGTTCTTTCCTCTGCCAACACAAGACAAGTGAAGACAACGACGACTGTCTCTTCTCCAAGTGAAACCCTCTCATCGGATTCCTCTGCAACAAATACTCCGCTTGTGTCTCCGCCGCCTGACTCAGCGTCACCGGAGAAAACCCACATTGTCCAAATAAGCTTCTCCACGGCGGCGTTCTCTCCATCCAACGGTAACGATTCGTCAACAGTTTCTGTATGGACGGTTGCACACAAAACCTCTCAACCCTCGTAACAGCTTCCGCATTACTCGAGTCCAGTGACTCGAGCAGAGTCGTGTAGTACTGAAGCGCGTTAATCACACCGTTAGGGAACGGTGTGTCGTTGTTACGGTCGCAGCTTCTGTCTGAGCAGACGACCACGTTTGGAGAGATTTGTTTCAAGAAACGAAGGATCAACGGGAGGTAACCGGAGACAACGGAGCTGATTGGTAGATTCACAGAGATTGCTTCTTTCTCCGATGATCGGAATAGAGAGAGTGGCCAACAAGTAGGATTCAAGAGAATCTCCATGTTCAAGAGCTCGATTCCGAAGGACACACCTGTTTCTGCCGCGAAGTTTCTGAGATTCTCTTCTGTGAACCGGAGCTCGAATTCGTCGGAGACAGTTGAAGGAGATGCGAAAGCTGTAATCTTTAGCGACGGAGGTGAAGAAGATCTGTTTCTTTTCCCGGCGAGTTCTTGAATCAGAGACGCCCATTGACCTCCGTAACCGATATCGAAATCGACAATGTGAATCCGATCAGACCCTTCTAAGGACTCGAGAATGGTTTGGTTTGCAGTGAAGTTGACGAATTGAAGAAACGGTGAGGCTTCTGAGAAAGCTCTGTAAGCTGCGATTCGAAAGATTAGGTTTTGAGGAGGAGAGAGTGACGGTGATGAAGAGTCTTGAAGGAGAGAGTGAAGAGCTTCGGTTAGATACGAAGCTGCTCTATGAAGCGGAGGTTTAGGATTGTTGTTAGTGTCGTCGTCGTTCTTGTTAAGGTTGTGATTGAGCCGCGCCAATATCCCTTGCGCGAGGATGGGATTGTTATCTCCGCCGTTTGTGGTTCTTCCGATTAGCTCCACCGCCGCGGAGAATAGCTGGTCGATGATTAACGTTGACTGGTCTTCACCGGCTAACTTGGGCGGAGTGAGAAACGGGTCGTGAGATTCGTGACCCGGATCCGAGAAGGGGAAACCCCACTGTTGGGGGTGTTGAGATCCGGGTTGACCCGAATTGAGCCGTTTAGCAGGAGGAGACGACGGAGGATCCGAGAAAAAACCAGGACTTGGGTTAATCAGAATCTCAGGGTTCGTTGCGTCGTGAACAGGGAACCCATAGCCAAAGAGTGGATTAGGGTTATCAATAACCGGGTCGGATCCAGAACCGGTGTCGAAACCCACAAACTCAGAACCCGGATCCACAACATCACCACCACCACCAGACATGATTAACCTAAGGATACTCTCTTCTTGTCCGGGAGAGCCACCGGGGAGAACACCATCGAGATCCTCGAAACCCATCGGGTCGCATTTCTCATCGGCGCCGGAAAAGTCAGCAGCAGCAGCGCCGCCGCCGCCGCCGCCGTGAGAGGAAGACAGCGTGGTGGTTGAAGAAGAGAGGAAAGGGCTTGGACTTCTAACAGAGTCTAAAACAGACGTCGGCTCCGAGAACCCACCATTGTTAACGACAAAGCAGAGATCTTCAACTACTTCTCTTCCATGGAGTTTCTCTGGACCCCAGATTTTGTATTCCGGAGAAAAAGAAGAAGAAGAATCTAAAAAACCGAGAACCCCCTTCCCTTGAAATTGCTCAAAGGGTAGGGGCATGACCAATCTTGAAAGAGAGGGAGAACAAAAAGAAACCCTAGATCTCAGAACTAACTTAAGGAAGACGAAGAAGATGAAAGCTTGAAACTGAAATTGGCGCCCACATTATAATATCTCTCACTCACTCGGGGTCGGGTGTTTTTAATAACAATCTTTCGTCTCTTTGCTTTTGTATATTGACTCTGGCTTCCTGCAAGAACGTTCCAAAGTGATCTTCTTCATCCAAAGAAAAAAGAAAAAAAAAATGCTCTCTTTTCTTTTTATTTGGGAAAAGGATTTGGTTTTTGCTATCTGTGTGTGTGTGGTGCCTTGTGTCTGTAGATTTACTTATCTCTACATCTGTTTCCTCATTTTTTAAAGCCTAACTCGCACTTACGGCGCGTTACTCTTACTCTCTCTATAAATCTCTCTCTAGTCTCTATGGTCATTCATTCTCTTTTGTACTTTGGCTAAAAATGTTCATAGATCTTTTTTTTATGTTAGGGTCTAATTTGGTATATTGTTTTTTTTTCTCTTTAGTCAAAGTATATTGCACCTTGCTTTTTTTGCTGTCTATTTAAACTTTGATTTACCATTATTATTATCTTGTTTTGCGTTGATTATTTAAGTCAAAAGTCAAAACCTTATATTTATCTAATTTTGATTTTTGAGTTCTATGATGCCAACATGTTTAATATGGAAATAGCTAATTTTATGCGGATTGAATGAATTGTTTTTTCAATATCTTCCCCAATTTTTTATTTTATTTTATAAAGTAGAGTTGTGTTATTATCATGTATAAATGTATTTGTTTTTTGATTATGTAGCATGCTGTTAGATATATATTTAAAATATATGAGAAATATTTACTAATTTGAGAGTTAAATGATGATGATGATACTATATATTGATATTCAAATAGGTGTAAAACACTGACGATGTATATTTCATAGTCAAATAATGAACCAAAATTTTATTTACTTAAAAATATATAGTCAAAGTTATTTACTCAAATTGTTAAAAATATATGATTATCTACTATCTAAGATCTAGCAAAATAAGTAATCTGGATTTTATAATCTAAACTATGCACGAAACAAATGGAAAAAATTGTGTCAACAGTAAAAAATACTGCGGCGCGTCAAGAAAAATAAAAATCAATCTGAAACACTGTATAAAAAATCTAAAAACATATACCGAGGTTGCAGAGCAAAAGGTTAATTTGACGCAGATGGCTTATTGTCTATAATTGTGTGCCGTTGTTACCCCCTGATTTTATACGAATACGCTCAACGTGAAAGGAAGGGTAATACAGTAAGTTTAAATTAAAGCAGCAGCTCTTGCAGCAGTTAGCTTTGATGCCTGGTTTTTTTAAAACTGAATCTGACGCTTAAGCTGGTATCATGACCCGGACCAGCATCGGGTGGCTCGAGTCTGTCTTGACTACAAACGATAGGATGTAGACTTTTTTTTTTTTTTTCAAACAGAGGATGTAGACTTGTTATAGATAATTCAATAGTGCCCTCTAGTCTCTAGTCTCTACTATCAAAGTTTAAAGAACCAGCATACTATAGATAGCCTATGAGTCTACGACCAACACGATATATATAATCCAGTGTCTCAGTAACTCTATTCAAAAAGTATAAATTTGTTTACAAACTTAAAATACTCAAGTGGCCGCGTAGTAGAGGAGGATACCTAAGGAAAATCAAATACTAATAGAAAGATGTGTAGCTGGATTTACAAGACAAGTTGGAACTTTTGGTGGTTTGTGTGTGAATGAGAAGGAGACATTGCTTATGTTGTTTCCCTAAACATATTTCTATATTTTTAAGAAAACCAAAAACAATAATTAAAAAAGTCGAAAATCATTGTAATTGGACATTGTAATAATGGGAGACATGTTTTTTTTCTCCAAGACAAACAAGAAACCTCCATGTGAATTTCCACCACCTTGTTGTATGTCTAACACCATGTATTCTCTAGTATTAAACTATTTCTTTCTGCTTTTTTTGTGTTTTAGAAATTAAAATATAATCAAATTGCCTTAGTTTAATCAACTCAATATCTCAATATATAGGGTGGATGAATGGCTAGAGGAGGGACACATCGACCGTGTGTTACCTGCATACAATTTACTCGTGATTCGGTTTCACGAATACATATACTAATTTGGTTACGTTGATATAATTATATATATAAAACAATTAAATGTCAAAATATAAGGAATGTAAACTGATTTATATCAGTTAAAATATCATGATATAGATAGATGCCTAAACAACATACTATTTGTACCAGAGATTGCACAACACTAAGTAAATAAAGATTTCGGGGAAGAGTGGAGCTAGTCCTTTTATTAACGAGATAATTTGAGGTCGGCAATTACAAAGACTCGAGATTGAGTTCGTAAGTTTATAGTAAAACTAGTGAACAAAACCTGATGAGCTCAAATGTAGGTGCGGATTATACAAAGAATAAAAACTCAGTTATCGATGCAAAGTATTGCTCTCTGGGTAATGTCTTAGGGTCAGGATCCTCTTCCCAATAAATGTCCTCTTTTTTTATAGCGGATAGTTGACCTAGGGTTCCCATCGCAAAATGTCGAGGTTATCCTCGACGGAGTGTTAATGACTATCTCCAAATTTTGTCAGGTCGAAATCACAATTAATCTGTGTTGTTGGGCCGAGTGGCATATTGGGCGCAACCCATATCCAACAATAGTCCCCTTCTTAGTCCAGAGAGCGGCAGTTCTTCTGCGATCAATGGGCGTGCTTGAATTATCTGTTAATATGCCTGTTCAGCACATATTGCCTCAGGTCGCTTCTGGGGAACAAAATTGCTACAATGATTCTTCTGTAAATGCTAGGCTCGTCTTCTTGAGAAATACTATGAATATCCAGCGGTTTTTGCTTTGAGTGCGGTATTTGATGAATTTCCGGAAAATGAGTAGGTCGCATATCGAGGTGGCGGATTTTTGTTGCTCCTATACAAACCCCTAACAGCCGCCGCCGAGCAAGCTTCTCATTGTGAGATCACCTATGGTCGGTGATCGGCAGGATCCGCCGGTTAATCGCCCTTGTTGGGCGGCGTCGAGAGTTACAGTAGGTAAATCTGAGATCGGCAGTCCCGGTGGGGTCGGCAAAGATGGTTGTTGTGAGGTCGCATTGCGCGACACGGGAACAAAGATTGGAGAGCGGCAAGATGGTTCTCACGGGCATGGGAGTAGAGATGTGAATGCCAATTCCGTTTGCCCAAGCTCACCGGAGGTCGGCACCGTTTCTGAGCGGAGGTCGACACCATTTCCACCGTTAACTTGCGAGCCTTGCTTTAATTCGGTAGTTGATGGTTTTGGTGAGATCGATCTGGACGAGATCGGCGTTGATTGTTTTAGGGGAATCAGAGGCAAGCTCGGCGGTAAAGTGGTTGGTGGTTACGAGCTCAGCGGATCACAGGAGAAAGGTCGAGATGGGTTGAGGGGCAATGAGCTCGGCAGATCGAAGGAGAGAGTTCGAGATGGGTTGAATGGCAATGAGCTCGACGCGGTTGCTCGGCAATCACCTGGACTAAGCTTGGCGCGGTCGCTCCACCTTAGTCGCGAGTCCGCTCTAGTGAATCTCGGAGGTCGGCGTGACGGAGAAATTGAGATCGACCCAACGTGTGTGATGTCAGGTCGACAGATGGAAATTGGCTCTGAGGTTGGCAGGAGAGACTACGGAATTCAGCTCGGCATCGGTGAGGCCGACGGTTAGGGAGCCTCTTCGACAAAAATTCAAGGTTCACTCCCTCTCGAGGTCGGCTCCGATGAAATGATTTCGAGAGGTGAGGCCGATTGTGGTCTCTCGACCAGACTTGCAAGCGGAAGAGATCTGCCAGAGGACGAGATTGAGATCGTTACTTCGACACCTTCGTCTCGCGCAGGGCGGCGCGAGTTTTTCGGTGGTATCGATCCCGCTCATGAGGTTATTTGTCGAGAAGCCGAGCAGATCGAAGATCGGCACAATGAGAATCAGAGGGAAGATCAGAGGGATGCCAACCTCCGTGGATGAAGTGAGAGAGATTGGCGCGAGCAGCTCCACAGATGAGGTTGGCGTGAAAGGATCGATGTGTGCTCTCATCTTTCTAAGGGCGGATCTCCGAGGCTAGTCCGTTGATCGGTGGACTGAGGTCGACCGGATGTTGCGTGATGCTTAGGAAGTCGGTAACCTTGAGGTCGGCACCAAACTTGAGGTAGGCGCCAAGATGGAGGTCGGCACCAAGCATGAGATAGGCGCCAAGATGAAGGTTGGCACTAAGCTTGAGGTCGGCACCAAGCTTGAGGTAGGCACCAAATTTGAACGTGCAACTCGGTACCGAGAATGAGAATCGAAAGCCTGAAGGCAAGTGCGAGAGCGGCAAGCATGAGGGATGCGAGCAAATGTTCAATATGCAGCTCGGATTTGTGCTTTACCAAAGTAAAGTGGTAGGCGAGACTAACTCGCCGTACGTTTGGGTGGGGCTTTTGTGTCCGGCTTATCCTATGGGTGTTTGGGGTTGGCAAGAACTTGCAAGCCTCGGCTTGGCTTATTAGTTCAGGCGCCCTCAAACTAGTGCGAGACTTGCTCGTCTTTTTGCTTGGTTTCGAGATGTATTTTACGGGGCAATACGTCTCTTGGCTTACCCTGTTACGTGTTTCGAATACCAAGTTTTACGTTGGTAATTGAGATGTGCTCGTCGTACCTTTTAGGTGTGGCCCTGGTGTCCGGCTTACCCTATGGGTGCCTCGAGGTCGGCAAGAGTGTGCAAGTAAGAACTTGGCTTATTCAAACTTGACTGCCTACTAGTTGAATGCGAGACTGGGCTCGACCTTTTTTTGTGCGGATTCTTTCACCGCTGCATCCATGTGGAACGCGTTTTAAATCGTACACCTGGCCAGGGCGACAATGTAGAAGCTGGACACTCGTTAAGACGGACTTGTTCGAGAGAGCTTGTTTGTGATTAAATGTAGTCTTGCGAGTGTAATTTTTATTTTTATGTTTTGTTATAGTTGTGTCTTATAAAAGGCTGCCTACGTACCCTTGAAAAGGGATCAAGCCATTCGTAGTTTATTTTAGCAAAGGGAGAGCTCGGCATGACGAGCGATCTTTTTTTTTTTAGCGCCTAGCTATTCTTTTATTTAGCTGAGTTCCACGACCGTTTATCTTGATGTATGGTTTGACCTTGCCACTTTCTCTTCTTCCACATCTATGTACTCTTTGCCTGGTGCAGGGCGTCGTCGAGAGTCAGATGCTCGTATATGATAATATCGTCCCTGAAGCGAGACCCATATGAGAGAGCATTTCGGAGAGCGGAGATCGCAGTATCGTCTGCAATGGCGAGCTTTGAAACAACCTTCTTGAATCTTTTCATGAACTCTCTGAGCGATTCGTCTTCCTCTTGGTACATCGTCCAGAGATCGGCGTTAGATGCCTCCTTTATCATAAAGGTCGAGTGGTGTTGCAGGAAAGCAGCGGTGAGCTCTTAGTAGCTATCTATCGAATTTGCTTCAAGACTAGAAAATCAACTTAGTGCGTTAAGGGCTAAGTTTTCCACAAACATCTGACAGCATCCGACATCGTATTCTTTAGGACTAAAGTGTGCTCGGTTGATTGCAACACTCATGGATGTTAAGAAAGGTTTTGTGTCGGTTAGCTCGTTGTACGGAACGAACTTGAACTTGTTGATGTAACAAACGCGAACACTAGAGATTCTTGTCGTGAAGGGTGAGCGTTGAGCCTCTTCGAGCACCTTCTCCAAGTTGGGGGTAGCGCTTGTTGCTCGATGTATCTTGGCCGAGATGTCCTTTACGATCGCTTCAAGTGGCTGGATTTTTAAATCCTTGTAATCTTTCAGGTCGTCTCGCGGATGGTGGTTCGTCAGTGTTGGAGTCGACTGGCTCCTACTACGCTTGCTACGACGGTGCGTCTGGTCTTGATCAGCGAGCGCCCCGTCCCTGGTGTGGTCGTCGAAGGATCCTTCGATGATGGATGTCGGTCGGCGTCTGTGACTCTCTGAGCGTTTCTCGACTACCGGTGACATGGGTAGTAGTGTGTCCAGGTCGGCAGGGTAGCTTGTGTGTCGACGATCGTGCCATCTTTCCTGGAGTTTGTTAATTTTGTCCTACAATGCTTCTTGTGTTGCAACGAGTGTGTCGAGCTGCTCAGTTGTTCGTGTGTTTTGACTATTGAGCTTGTCGAGGATAGTCTGCATCATATCGTCAAAGTTGTTATGTCCAGCAAGCAAGGGAGCTGGGAGCGCGACACTATCAGTGACAGCTGGAGCCACGGTTTGACGATGCTCATCAAGTGCAGCAACAAGAGGTAGGATTGGCGCGTCGAGTATTGTATGCATCAGTTCGTGGAGTCCGCTCCTTTGTGCTGTGGGCAAAACATTTGGAAGGGCGGCATTGTTGACGACAGTCTAGTCGTGGCAGGTCCGTGCTCGACATGCATGGCAGGGAGAGGTTCCACGGACGCGTCGGGCGCTGGTAGAGAGGTTGTGTTGTTCGGCGCAGAGCCTTCGATTGTGGTTGTCGTGGAAGGTGGAGGTGGGAGAGTGAGTGTTCTTATGCGTCCCCATCGTTGTTCCGAAGGCGATGGTTGTTCGAAAGTGGTGTTGAATTCTTCGCTGGAGTTTCCCGAGTTCGCCATATCTTGATCTGGAGTCTTCGTGGAAATGGCGACCGTGATCGTCAAAAAGGAGCGCTCTACTCTTGCCCCACGGTGGGCTCCAATTGTTTGTACCGGGGATAGCAAAACACTAAGCAAATAAAGATTTCGGGGAAGAGTGGAGCTAATCCTTTTATTAACGAGATAATTTGAGGTCGGCAATTACAAAGAGTCGAGATTGAGTTTGTAAGTTTATAGTAAAACTAGTGAACAAAATCTTGACGAACTCAAATGTATGTGCGAATTATACAAAGAAAAAACTCAGTTATCGATGCAAAGTATTGCTCTCTGGGTAATGTCTCGGGGTCAGGATCCTCTTTCCAATAAATGTTCTCTCTTTTTATAGCGGATTGTTGACCTAGGATTCCCTAGAGTTCCCATCGCGAAATATCGAGGTTACCCTCGATGAAGTATTAATGACTATCTCCAAATTTTGTCGGGCCGAAATCACAATTAATCTGTGTTGTTGGGCCGAGTGGCATATTGGGCGCAGTCCATATCCAACACATACTATACAAAATGAATAGACCAAATATTTTTGAAAATTTAGATTAGGGTTACAATGCATTAGAAATCAACTAAGATTTACTTTAGTAACTTCACCGCTCATACACACCTTTTCTCACTCGAAACTAGTATCGAAATAGAGAGCTTTGGTTATATATATTTTTACGCAAAAAGTAGTATGTTTGTTTTTTTTGTTCGTCTCACATGTCGTTGTCAAGATGTCATATTTGCAAATTCACTCTCACTTTCACTTTCATATGAGTAGGATTTTACTAATTTCCCAAAATAAACCTAAAGTTCTCAAAATAACCGATAGTCTCCTGTGCTGATCTTTCGATTCACGGGCAAAGATTTCTTTTCTTTCTTATTAAGTTTGTTCACTTTGTACGTTCAGAAATTATAAGGGGGTTAACTTACAGGAATTAGGTCATATCATATCATATCCAAGTCACAATCACAAAACAAGGACAACGTAATGTCAAATTTTGGTTGGTTTATCACTAATTATCTAGACTTAGGAGACACATATTACAGCACAAATAATAAAATATGTGTCGCTTTGCTATAGAGAATAAATAGTGACGGCGGAAACAAAAAAAAAAAATAACAAGATAGTGATAGATTCTATGATCTGATAATTTGTCAATACAACAACCAAACATAACCATGTAGTATTAACATAAATTATTTGATTAAACTGTATAATATGAGTGATTGACACATTGCTAAAGCTAAAATTATTTTTTAAAAATCTAGAAATAGTTGACATAATAAAGCAAGTAGACGAACAAATCCGACCGCCGCATGGCACATCGACTACTATACTAATCAAATCACAGTGTAGTTCCTCTATAAAATGATAACTAACTATATATAGGTTACGTCACATAAGGTATGAGCCGGTGAACCAATGTGGATATTGTTCTAGAATCATATTAATCTATATAATAATAGTAATCCGAATAAATGCGAAGAACAGTTATATTTTTTTATTATATATTTTTATAAAATATTTTATTTCTTTATTTTTTGTCAAAAAAATTATATGGCTGCGTTTCTTTAGAAGTTACATCTATTGAATCTAAAATTATGTCTTTTACAAATAGTTGTGTCTATTCAAATATTCACATATTTAGAAATCTATATATATGTTCTAAATTTCATACTTTCTTTTCAATTCAAAGGTACATCTTAAAAAATTTATATATTTGTTTCTCTTTTACAAAATTTTCAAACTTCCTATTCAACAAAAGAATTTCATAAATCGGAATTAATTGTGAAGAACACTTGCATCTCTTCGTTATACATTTTCATAAAATATTATATATATATATATATATATATATTTCTTTTTAGACAGAAATTTCTACGGTTGCGTCTTTTTAAAAAATTGCGTCTGTTGAATGTAAAGTTGTGTCTCTTGCAAACAGTTATTTCTATTCAAATCTTCACATCTTTAGAAACCTATATTTTTTTCTTTTTTGATAAATCTTAAAAAATCTATATACATGTTCTTCTTTTGTGAAATTTTCAAACTTTCTTTTCAATTCAAAGGTACACATCTTTAGAAATTTATATATTTATTTTTCTTTTACAAAATTTGCAAACTTCCTATTCAACAAAGATTTTTCATAAATCTTAATAGATACGAAGAACAATTGCTTTTTTTTGTTACACATTTTCATAAAATATTTTTAGGTAGAAACTTCTACGATTGCGTCTCTCTAAAAAATTGTGTATATTGAATGTAAAGTTGTGTCTCTTACAAAAAGTTGTGTCTATTCAAATGTTCACATCTTTTGAATCCAAATATTTGTTTTTTTTGAGAAATCTTTAAAAATATATACATATGTTATTCTTTTGTGAAATTTTCAAAAAAAAATTTCAATTTAAACATACACATCTTTAAAAATTTATATATTTGTTTTTCCTTTACAAAATTTTCAAACTTTCTATTCAACACAGATTTTTTCATAAATCTGAATAAATGTGAATAACAGTTGCATCTTTTTGTTATACATTTTCATCAAATATTTTATGTATTTATTTTTTTGACAGAAACTTCTGCGGTTGCATCTCTTTAAAAAATTGAATCTCTTCTTAACATGATGAATCACAATAATTTGAAATTCCACTTTCAGCGTCATTCCCTACTCTATAAATTATTTATCAACATACATAATAATAACAATGATGTAAAAATAACTTCTAATAGATTGATGTTTTGACAATTTCACATATATTAAGAAAAAATTAAAGTTTATCTATAAATTAATTTATAATTACTTTTTGGTAGAAAGAAAAAATATAAACCTCAGATAACATGCCATGTGGAGAAAATTATAAAGTAAAAAATCTATTTTAGGTTTTTAATGTACAACATCAATTTTTTAGGAACAAGAAAAAATATTAAAACATCAATATGTTAGAGATAGAAGAAGTAATTTTTAATTATATTCAGTATCTGAGTTTAATTCTTCATAAATTATGAATTTTTATTTATTAAAATATATTAAACTAAATTATTCTAACCTATTTAATTGAATCATTGCAACATTTGCTATATTTAATATTTAAGATCACATCACTCGGAAAAAATCTTCATAAATTATTATTTATTAGATTTTAATTCCAAATATATATTTAAATAAATTATTACAACCTTTTAATTAAACCACATAAAATTTAGTTTATTTGATGAACCATTAAAACTTTCTATTTCTATTTTGAAGGTAAAGTTATTTATAAGAATATTTCTCAATAAATATTTGTAGAAAGTTTCAAATTTTTTATTTTATTTTTTGAGTTAATTATTAAATAACTTAATAAAGATAAATAATTAAAGAAATTTTGTAATAACTATTTTATTAACATGAGTTCCTAGTAATAATCATAATAATCATAATTAGTTTTCATATTTGTTGACTACTAAAAGGTTTATCTTTCGATCCATTGTTTTGCAATGCAATACAATCAGAGTCAATAATAATTGTGTATGTATTTTATTTTTTCAGTATCATTAAGCCATTATGTTGAACTAAATTTAAAGATTATGATCTACTGGTCTATAATAAGTGTTTCCAAGTTATAATTTTTTTGTTGGCAAGAATTTGTTTGATAATTATATTTCAACAAGTCATCTTAACAATGTAAATACAGAAAACTTTTAGTTTTTGAATATATATATATATATATATATATATATATATATGGATAATTGGGCTGGGCTTTATATAATACAAGCAAAAACAAATACGGCAGTCTTTTAACGGGCTTTATAGAAGAAATTGGAGAAACATTACTCTATGGTATTTTAACTAATCATGGGCCTTAAGTCCATAAATAATTTGGTAACTAAATCATGCTTACTTTTAGGGAATAAAACCAATCAAAATATACCTTGATTAAAGAAAGAGGTCCGTATATAAATAAAATAGCTGACCTGACGTGATTATATTGATTAACTGTGACAATCGCAGTCGAAGTTTGAGAGATATTCAATCATAAACTCGAATCCCAAAGTATAATCTCTTCATCTCTGTAAGTTTCTCCAATCTTTTTTATTTCGTTTATACTACTTTTAATAACCTTGCTTGATTCCTTCAGAAGGTTTAAACACTATTAAGTGGATTACGACTTGGGCAGCTGAAAAAAATTAGGGTTTTGTGTTGGGATTTGGTAAAAATCGTTTTTTGTTTTTTTTGGGTAAATCGGTGATTCTAGAAATTTTTGCAGGAACAAAAGAATGAGTACAGCCAGCTTCAAGCAGGATCATGATTTTGGTAAGAATTTTTTTTTTTATAATAATTCCCAGTAATTGGATTGTAATTATTAGTATGATATAACAGTAAATATGGTTCTTGGATTATATTATATTGCAGAAAAGAGGAAAGCTGAAGCTTTAAGGATCAGAGACAAGTATCCTGACCGTGTCCCGGTAAAAAAAAAAACTTGTTTCAAGCTTTGTTCTGTATTGTGTTCTGTTTCCTAGTTTTGTTGAAATTATATAGGAGCATACATGATCTTGTGTGGAATCCTGAGGCCTGATTTGATTTCAAATCTTGCAAATACAATAACACTTTGATAGATGTTTCTTGTTTCCTTTGAAGGATTTAGACTCTCTTAGTGAATAGTATCTTTTTAACTGTGTGGTTGAAGAACTTGAGAGTTTCAGAAATAAGATGTTTTTATTTTTGTTATAGTAGGTGATTGTGGAGAAGGCAGAGAAAAGTGACATAGCAAACATCGACAAGAAGAAGTATGAATGATCCTGTTTGTTTTTTTTATATATATCTACATTCTATGGAAATTAGATTCTTAAACATTGGAGTTTTTGCTTTGCTTATTCAATATAGTTTTGATATGTGTATTTTACAGATACCTCGTCCCAGCGGATCTAACGGTTGGCCAGTTTGTGTATGTGATTCGTAAAAGAATCCAGCTTAGTTCAGAGAAAGCTATCTTCATCTTTGTTGATAATGTTCTTCCTCCCACCGGTAATGACTCCTCTTTACATCCACCACCATGTTTTACTCTTTAATTAATCACCATTCCATAAACACGACATCTTTCTTATTTGGAATTTGGTAATCTCGATTGCAGGAGCAATGATGTCAACCATCTACGAAGACAAGAAAGAAGAGGACGGCTTCTTGTACGTTACTTACAGTGGGGAAAACACATTTGGATCGTCATGAATTTGATAGAAACAAAACAAAAACTCAGGGCTTTAATTATTATGATTCCTATCGTCCGAATTTAACGTGATGTGTTCTTTGCTTATTTTAAGTTTTTTTTAATGGAATGTAAATTATTAATTTATCTTGTTTCTTGGTCGTGAAACTGTTTTAGCTGCGGATATGATGAACAAGTTACAAAACTAATCGCCTACCAAAAAAAAGTTACAAAACTAATCGGTTTTTGCAAACAAAAGTGTTTCGTTTCGGTTTTACAATTTTTAGTTTGTAGAGAGTTTTTTGACCCGACAATTGCGGGGCAAGCCCCACTTAATCTAGACACAGTAAAGAACGATTGTGGGCCGGTCGACGTAAGCAGTAAAAGACAAAATAACATGGGGGAAGCGCCACGTGGTAAAGTGAGCGGCAATGGCGGCTTGGGGTTGCGGTTAGGGCACGACCTTCACGAACAACATAAAAACAGAGGCGGTGATGGTCCACGCACACTTGTCTGCTGTTTCTCTTTGGTCCCACACGTTCTTCACCTTCCTCCATTTTATTTCTTCCATTAAATCATAAATGTAATGTATTCTCTCCCATGTCACGTCAACTACTAATTTAGTATAGTATGTCTCCCTACTCTATTATTTTCCCACAAATATTTGACTACTAACATAAAAAGTGCCAAAAATATCTATATTTTGGGTTCACGAAGATTGTTGAACCAAAACTCAGCACAAGTGGTTGTTTAATGTGTTTGTGAGAGATCTAGTGTCAACTTTTCAGGTATTTTTTCACTGGTGAACAAGATTTTAGGGCGTTTAGATAAGGGGCTTTTTATGTACGTATATCCCCACTACTATAGTTTTGCATGTTTACTGAACTTAATTATAACTTCAATCAAATTCTGTTTTTTCCAATTGAAAAGTCAACCAGATTATATAATACAAATTTTGTTATTGACTTTTGAGGGTTTAGCAGACACTACCAGTGCCCACTTGTTGAAATGATCAAACTATGTCTCCCTGGTGATTAGAAGCATGGAAACTAGTATTACTTTATTATGCATGAAATATCATTAAAATCGCGATAAGTCATCGCAATTATGCAACGAAATAACTCGCTTGTTGTAACGTCAATGTGTTCACGTATATATCAACAATTAGTATCATGTGGGAAAAGATTTATCTATTTATATATATATATATATATATATATATCTCAATGTGATAATTAAATACATCTAACAACAGAACTAATCACAGACAAGACCGTTGCTTACTTATTAGTTATTATCAACTATATATATAGATAAGATAATATATTATACTTGAATAAGTTAATCATATATATATGTAAATGAATGCTACAAAAGAACGGAAGCATTGAAAAGATCTTCTGCTTTTACTACACACTCCCTGAATATAAATTCAATCAGCAATCGATTACTCTTTTATATAACCTAATTTACTCGAAACACCCCGTCCATGTTACAGAATAATAATGAGATATATATAAGAAAAAACTTAATTTGAACCTGTCAGAAATGGAATCCGTCTTGAAGAATGTTTGGTCGAAAAAGTCTGCTTACTTTTTGTTATCGCCATTAGAAATATCGATCGTTACGCGAATGTTATGCTTCCCGAGAAACACACACACATGTAAATTAGAAAATATGAGGAGACAAAGTTAGAAAGGTAGCGTAAAAACATGCAAAGTGTTTAAAGGCCTCAACGTAGAGACAAAGAGGTAAGAGATTTAAAACCTTTTCTTGGGATAAACAAAGAAGCATATGCATCAAAAACCCTAATTCTCCCTTTTGCTCGTTTCGATGACTAGCTAGATTTTCGCTCCATTATTATTACATTTTATTTACAAAATGATATACATAAAATCAGTAAGGGGCTAAATCTGAAGATTGCTATAACTACGAGAGAGAAGACACAAGTTTGGTCTTTTCTCCTTCGTTAGGTTTCTCTGGTTTGGGTCGGTGGATTCCGCAGAGAGAGTAGAGGGGGCCACACAACACCATATCTGACCTTCACTACTCTTTTCTTCTTCTCAGCCATACATTTGCATGTTCTCTCTTTCTCCTCTACCATCAACGACTCGTTCTCTCTCCATCTATATCTGCATTTATTACACAATCTCTCTGCCTTACGCATTTATAACAATCACGATACCTTTAAACCGCCATATCTGTCTGACCATCTCTCCCTATATATATCTACATATTGGTCTGTCTCGCCTATAATTCATCTCTTTGATCGATACTACTCGTATGGATATGCTGAGGAGTGCTTGCTTCTATTTCCTATTAATAGTTTCTGTCATCCTTTCTCGGTCTCCTATGTGCGATTGTCGCCATCTTGGACACATACAGAAGAAGCTTAGCGTGAATCGTGATCATTTAACTAAGGTAAGCCCCTTTTTGCTTTGTGATGTTGTTTACTTAAGAGTCTCGATCGGTTATTATGAATGATGTTATATTTTATTATTGTAAACCCACATGCTTATAAACATAGGAAATTAACACGAATAAATTTCTTAATCATTTATATATTAACATGTGTGTATGATATATAGTCCGTTTTTAAAAGAAAAAATCTGGTTCATCTATATATAAGGTTTTAAAATTTGATTTCTATAATATAGAAGAATTGGAATGCATAGTTTTTCTTTTCAAAATCAAATCTACTAGTCAAAATTTTGTAGGAAGGCTCCTACTACTTTAAATTATTCTGAATGCTATGCGTATAGCTAGAGTTGATAATTAAGAGGTTCGGGAGTAATTAAACTATGGTAACATAAGGTAACTTGAATACTAACTGTTATATCATGTCAACAGAACAATGAAGAGATTACAAAACTAGAAGCTCAATCAACAATCAAGACGAACAACTTATCGAGCCAAGCACATGCCGTACTTAATCATGGTGATGTTAATGGTCAGACCAACATGAAGAAAACGAAGGACGTTCACAAAGTAAAACGAGCTTCCGACAAAATGGTGTCGTCTAAAAGAGGCTCAAGAACTTGGAAAATTCCTAAATATTCAAAGAAGCAGCCTAGATCAGATCAAGAACACCCTGGTTTCAATCTTGATTATATGCAGCCCACAACACACCCGCCGCACCATAATTAACGCTTAATGATCATGTAACGATAGAAACGAATTTCATATCGTGATTTATTATATATCATAACCTTGAGTCACGAAGAATTTGCACATTTTCAGATATATCATGATATGTATGGTGAGAAACGTCCTACTTTTAAGCTTTACAATTAAAATACACATATAATTAGATTAGTAAAACAGTTATCATGTAATATTGTTAAATACTATACTCCTTAAGGTTTCTTGATTTTGTTAATATTTATTACACTTGCATGCATATATATCATGATGTATTACTATATCTACTCGTCTTTATATGCACATGCATGTGTGTGATCATATCGTTGCGATTGTATGTATCTTTGTTGTTGTTCACAATATTGTGTTGTGTTATCAATATTCAATGCTAAAAGATGCTATAGAAATAGACTTCTTTGGTTGGTTAAACATATCGTTTTCTACTAATCATTAAAAAGAAAAATGGTTAGTCTGTTAATTTACCATATAATTAATAGGCAGAAGAACTATATCGCGACTTTTACATGTATAATCTGTTTAAGCCGAGCCGAACTATGTGTATATCAGTATATAAGTATTCATAATAATATATACATGGTATTGAACTTGGTGGACCTTAAAAAGTAGTGTAATACATAAGGCATTCTAAATCCGATTAAAGAATAGTATTAGTCCCACTAGTCAAATGCCTTATTAAATTTATATTTTGTATATATATAGACGAGTCCGCGTGCAAAGTCACTGTTAACGATGTACAAGAAAGACGAAGATCCCGCGTTTGGTTCCAATGCAATCACTCAGGTGTCCCAATTCCATGTCTCCTAGCTCCCTCCGATCCTCTTAAGTAGGGCTGGGCATTTGGGTAACCCGTTTGGATTCGGATATTATCCATGCGGGTTCGGGTAAAGAGATTTAGAAAATAGAACCCATTGGATCTTTTTAGATATATGGGTTCGGTTCGGTTTGGATACTATCGGGTTCGGATCGGTTTGGGTTACAAATTTTAGAACCCGATTAGTACCCGAACTACCCGTATCCGAAAAAATATAATTAAATTTAAATAAATTTAGTTAAATTTTGACTTACATAACAAAATATTTTAGATATTTTGATTATTTTTGATATTTAGGTATAAAACTAAATGAAATATTCAAAATTATAATCATAATTTTAGGGTAATTGCATTATATTAATGGTAAATATTATAAATATGTTTATATGTTCGGTTTTAATGGGTACCTAAATGGGTACCGGGTATTACCCGACCCTAACCCGAACCCACGGGTATTAGAAAATAGAACCCAATAAAGTTTTATAGGTAAACACGTACTCAACCTAAACCCGATTTTTCAGATTGGGTTCCGGGTTGAGTATTCGGATACGATTTTTATGCCTAGACCTACTCTTAAATAGTACTACATAAACATACACATATACTAACAATAATAATCATAAAAAAAATGTTAAATCTTATTCTCCCCCGAAATTTCATATACTATTTATTTTAAGTGACGTAATTTTTTTGTAAAGAAATATTTTTGTGGAAAAAAATTAAGATAATGAGTGTCACATTTTTTATGCATTGATAACATATTCCAAATATAAGGCCAATTATAACATATTACAAATATAAGGCCCATTTTTTATGCATTGATAACACAAGATAAGGTCCATCATAACATATTACAAATATAAGGCCCATTATATAGAATAATAATGGCTCATAAAAGCCCATTCCGCAATCTGGCTAACAAAACACTTTCCCGCCGGGAAAGTTGCTGCCATTTCCAATTTCTAAAACCTAAAGCGGAGCCGACCGAGAGAGATAACTCTCTAATTGGGGAAGATTGAGATTTGAGAGATATTAGAATATTGTGTAGTTAATTCTGATTATGATCCTTATGTATCACTCAGTATAATCCCTGTAATTACGCTACACAACACTGTATATATAATCCGTGAAGGGGAATTCATCAACGTACAGAGACTTGAGAGATTCGTGAAGAAGCATATGGAGGGAAATCAAGCTGGATCTTCTCTGGGCTCGTTGATAGCTTCGTTCCATAAACGAATCGGCGAATTGCAGGAACTCGTCATCGCCCGGAACAGTGAGTCCCGAGTTCCCAAAACACTCAAACCCGTTGTCAAATCTCTCCGATTCAATGACCTACTTTCAATTTTCATACAGTGTATCCGGCGAGAAGCATCTCGGATTTATCGGCGATCGACACGGCGTTGAGCTCCTTGGAGCTTCAGGTTCAGTCGATCAAGGACCGGTTGCGTGAAGAAACCGAAGCTATTCCGAAAGCCAAGGTACGTCTTATTTTGAAATTTCAGATTCTAGAACGGCCATTTTGAAATTTTGCGTAATTTAGGGTTTTGGAATCTTGATTTTTGGAAATCAAATCGTATGTTCTTAAATCTTGAGAATTCGTGTTGTTTGTAGAAACTTATCGTGGCATCACTGAAACAACAAGTGAAATTGCAGAAGATGTCTATTTATGCAGCTTCTCATTTGCCTGATAAGGCTACAATGTTGAATTCAGATTTAAATCGATGGTATACATTTTACTCACCTTTTCTTATTCAATTTCTTGGTATATATATATAGTCCTCATAAGTTTGACTAAGGTTAGTGTGTTTTTTTTTTTTTAATTCCAGTTTGCTCCAAGAAAATGCCAAGCAGTACGAGCACAATCCTGCTCTCAGCTCTTTGAAATCTGATGAGGAAGCAGTTGTTTTACCCAAGGTCGTAGTAGTACTTGCATTTTCTCCAAAAGAGACTTTATGGCCTTTAAGACTCAATGGCTATGAATGATCAAACTGTAGCTACTGGTGTATTCTGTTATCTCTGTCTATGGACTTTGTGTTAATCTTTGCTTCTTGTTTCCAGGAGAAGAAGGGTCGCGGGTCTCCTCCGGTTTGGTACATAACTGTTGAGGAGCTCAATTCTCTCTCATCGTAAGTACAGTTTCACTTTTTATTCTTCTTCCTGTCAATGCGAAATGCATATTGCCGCTTTTCTGACATTTTTTTTTCAAAATAGATACATGAGAGGAAGACTCACCCTTGAGAAAGTGAACGCGGCCATCAATGACATGGCTTCATATGCTGAAGCAAATGCCCATCTTATTGCAGCCCCTAAACAGAAGGTATAGCTCACATATTTATGCTCTATTCTCGGCCTGTGGATTTGACTTATATGCTGAAATTGTAATGATTGTTGTTTGTTATATTGCAAAGCTGGCAGAGAACCTCTGGGAGAAAGCACTGGTAAGCTAATATAACTCATCTTCTACTCTGTCTAAGAAACGTTGTTATAATTTTGAGTGGCAACGAAGGTCTAAGAAAGATTATGTTCAAAACTCTCATATGCAGAAACTACGAGATATTGTAACAGCGCAAGCAGTAAAGGGCAAACATTTCTTTCTTGAAACTGACATTAAGGGACCAAGTTTGAAACTAGATAACTCAGGGAAAGCAATACTTACTGTAAGTACTTAATATACATTTCCTTCATTTCAACTACTAACAAGACTTTTTATGCATCTTCTAACTCTTCACCAGGATTAGACAACATTGGAAACACATAACCATTGTCATCTTTTGATGTCTTTCTAACAGGTTCTTCGTCACCTTGGTCGCATTAGTGAGACTCGCATTGGTCAAAACCGCGTCATCATTCTAATGAAGCCTCATTAAAAACTAGCTTGGCTCAAGTTTGGTCATTTAGACAAGCGTAAGAGGTAATCAATTTCTTGCTTTTTTCTCGGAAGCCTCCAGCTACTATAAAAGAACGTCTTCTGGTTCTTTAAACACCACCATTTTCCTAGTCTTAAGACTGTTCCGCCTAACAGGCCTAGAATCAACTATGTTGACGTCTGAATTTTTTATAAATATGATTGGACAAGATGTTTTAAGCAATTTTATCATAGTTGCACTAAAGTAGAAAAACTCGATTTCCGTTATTTGAAAAATATTATAAAAGCAATTTCACTCTAAGCAATCTGGTTCAAGTTCCAGTGCACAATTGGCCTGTCCCATTCAAACCTACAAAGTAGCAAAACTCGGTTTCCGTTTTTATTTAGTGAAATTTTTTATTTTTAATATATTCAAAACCTTTAGCATCATCGCAACTTCGCAAGTGTGACAGTGTGTGGCTATCAATGTTATTATTTTTACTAAACAAAAAAAATAGACAAACAAGTTCGATTCGAAGAAAGAAACCTCGAAAGTATATTTATTTGGGATAAAATCGTAAATACTGTTAATAAACTATCATCCCTTCATTTTTTTTTTTGGGTTGAAATTTAGAATTTTAAACTATCGATATGGACCTCGTAAATTTGGCAATAATTTTTCCCAAAAGAACAAGAAAACAAATCTAATAACAAAACACGATCCCTACATTGTTATTATTGATATATCTATCATAATGTCACGATTCACGAAATAGAAAACAAGAGGAACTATACTAAGAAATAGGAAGAAGAAGAAGAAGTGGTCCAGGGAACACAGGAGAGAAAAGACTAGTATTATTTGCCTGAGAAACAATCACAATTTCACGTCTATCCATAATGTCTGTCCCAATCTCTTTGTCTTCTTCTTTCATATAAAACAAATTAACCAAATTTGATTCGTCTTTCCTTCGTGCAAAAACACAAAATACATTATGCATAAGACAAAATCACACACACAACTACTACAACAATTTTTATCGCATGCATCACATTTATTATCAACCAACTGATATCAAATAATTCATAACATGTTTACTTATGTTGTGTTGTGTGTGTGACCTAAAATATTTATATATGCAAACAATCTTAAATTCACTGCAGCAGACCACATTTAGACTTATAGAGTTCTCCATCACCATATTTTACTTCCTTTTTTCTCTTTTCAAACGTTATCATTTAACTCGGCCAAAGAAAAGATATGGTCGGTATTATGCATTCAATGTCAACAAATCTTTTAATCCTTTTAGGAATTTACTTCGCCGCTGTAAAATAATAAATTAAGGCCGCCTCATTCAATAGTACTAGTGAAATTGCGATTTTTTTTTTTTAATATTGAAAAAAAGAGCACGAATTAAAAAAAGGGGAAGCAAGAAAACGGATTATACGAACCAAATGTTTGGTTTTACTAAAAAGTATTGAAATTAAATAACATAGAGTTACCATTACCCGGTACAGATCAGGGTCAGACAAAACCAGGACAGACATCTCTATTTTAATTCCCATACTTTTCTTAAGAACCTAAATTTTCGATATTTAGATACTTGATTTAATTATATAAAATAAGACTATAATAGTTACGTAATTACGTTACGTGTATTCATTCTACTTACCACTCCTGACTGACCAACCAAACTTCACAAACGAACGATACGAGTTAATAGAGGGGAGCTCGCTGCGGCGGCGTGTTCTTCCGTCGGTTTAAAAAGTTCGCCGGAGCTTCCGTGTTAGTCGTGGAAACCACCTCCTCCGTGACTCTCCGGCAAGTCGTCGACAAGCTGCTTCTTTTCTTTCTAACGATTTCAGTAGTGGCGGTGCAAGCGAGCGCCTGACACCAGAACATGTCTCCTCCTGACTCGGAAGACGTACGGGTAGACCCGGTCGGTTCGAGAGTGGAGCTGGGCGTCGTTGTCGTGACTTCGTCGGTTAAATCGAGAACGTTGCAGACGCGGAGAAAGCCTGAGAGTGCTCTTTGTCTCATTATGACGTCACTAATCTACAAAAGCAAACAAAACCATGTGTTTGTGTTTTCAGAGACAATTACGTGTAAATATATGATCGTACACGCGTGTTTAATTAAAAAGCAACAAAAACAAAAATGAAACAACAAAAACAGAAAGAAATTGAATTCTGTATTTTTGAATTAATTTGAAAATTAGTAATGAGACAAAAAAAAAAAAAACGTTCCTTTTACATCTGAGACAATTACGTGTAATCGTGCAATTGATCGACCCAGATGAATAAAACTGGTAAGTAGAATTTGGAAAATTTGATAGAATTTGAAATGAAAACGTAATTAACGAGTAAAAAGATGTTTCTTTCTTTTAATTAGAACAAAACAAAAAAAAAACAGACCTTGCAGGAGAGAGAGCAGAAGAGGTAAGGAGACTGGAGACTCCGGTCACAAGTGATGCAAATGTTGCCGGAACCACGAAACTGCCGAGACTGAGGTCGTTCATTGATGAACACAACTTTAGAACTGTTCGTTATGTATGGCTTTTTTAATCATCCATCATCATCATCATGAACAACAAAAACAATAAAGAAAGATAACGCGTATTAAATTAAAGCTGTCAAATAATCTAGGGCACAAGAACCCATGTAAAGAAAAAATTGAACCTTTTAAATGTTTTACAATAAAGGATTAAGAGAAGATCATTAATTAGGATGAAATAATTACAAAGATTGAGGAGACCAGACAGACAGTTTTAGTTATACCTGAATTGAAGAGCAATCCATTAGCTTCGAACCATCATCTACCCTCAAAACGTCTCTGTAAACGTATCTTCTTATCTGCAAACACAAAAAGTTCATATTTTTTTCCGTAAAGATGCAAAATTTGAAACAAAAAAAAAACGAAAAGTTTGTGTTCTGAAAGAGAGAGAGAGACCTGAAGAAGACGATGAGAGGTATGTGAAGAGAGACAGTGAGGACAGATGCTAAGACAACAGTCGATACATAAAATGTTCTTCTCGTTCTTCTTAACATCTTCATGATCCAAACAAGCGTTGAAAAACTTGTCTTTTAACAAAACCTCAAGCCATGCAGGGAATTCTCCAGATTGCATCTGCCAAAAAAAGAACCCAAAAACAACAATAAAGTTTACATTTTTTTTCGACGAAACCCAGAAATGAAACAAGACCCATGTTTCCCAATTTTATGTTTTTCTTTTTTTGGGACTAATTAAAAAGGTAAAAAAAAATTCAGTAGACCCACCATGATGGCTCTCTTCTTCTAAAACTGGGAAGTGCTTTTTTTTCTTGGGGAAAAGATAAGAGAGAGTAAGAGGTCAAGGTCAGGCGATTTTGAGCTCTCAGTGGTGAAATTGACTGACCATTCCCAGAGAGAGAGAAGAGAGAGAGAAAGAAAGAAAGAAAGAAAGAAAGAAAGAAAGAAAGAAAGAAAGAGAGAGAGAACGGCGCCTGGAGAGAGTGACCACTAGCTTAATTTTAAATCATGAGTCTTGTTCTCTTCTCCTCCTTTAAGGATGATGTGTACGTGTAATCTCTTCGTTTATTAACGTGCTTTGTTAATTTTTTTACTACTCTCTTATATTTTAGTAATTATTATTATCCATTAGAGAAGTGATTCACTTTTAGATAAGTTACTTACGATAAATATAGATAACAAAATTTCGATTATGAGCGTAAATTTTAATCATTAGTTTGAGTGTTTGACAACTACTACTACCTTTTCAACGACGAAAGCAGAGTTTTAATATGCAGTTCAACTTGACAACAAGAGTGTTAAAATGTTTACTAGCAGTATTGGGCAGAAGCTTATCCCTATTACATGCAGAGTTAGATACTTTTATTTGGGCTATGGAGTGTTTATTAGCGTTGGACTTGGATAAAGCTCTTTTTGCTACGAATTGTTCAGACTTCCTAAGGATAACGTCTAATATCGAGGATTGGCCGACCTTTTCATCAGAATTGAAGGACTTTATTCATTTCAAAGATAGATTTGCTAATTTTAGTATTAGATATATTCCTCGAGAGGATAATATCCATACCGATAAACTTGCGAAATGTACAAGAGCACGAGGTTTCTGTTTTTCCCATGTAAGCTCGTCGGTATCAAATTGGCTCTCTCTCAAAGAGAGTCATCTCCGATAACTTAATATATGGGGTTTGACCGTCAAAAAACATGTTTACTAGCAGTATATTATTAATTTATTATTAGAATTCAGCTTGTCGATAAACAGAACACTTGGTGTCATAGAGAGTTAAAAAGTTTTACCTTTCGACAATGTTAAAAACATATGAACTCTATATAATAATTAATAATTAAATTTCTTCAGAAGAAATAAATAAAGAAATCAAACTTTTTGTATGTGACAGTCAATATCAAAATTTTAAAGAGTTTTTAGTTTATCTATTATTATCTATACTAGACTTTTTCTTCTAAAAACAAACGTGAGTTGGGTTGAATACAACAATTTGATCTTTGTTATCATCTCTAAATGATAAAAAATAATTTGTGTGTTGATTATTTTTGTTACTTTTGTTTGTTAAGAAGGTCTCTCTGTTCTCTGGTTAACTGTGCAAAAGTGCTAAATGACAAGACTATTCCCAACAGTCTACTTTTTCAATCTCTCAGTGGCAATTTCGTAAACACAACCTATACTAAAAATAAAATTTCTCATTTTACTACTATTTTTGTTTCAGTCAAAATATGAATTAATATAAACCAAAATTAAAACTAAGCATCGTTAATATACCTGGAAACATTATAGCATCCAAACAAAATTAAACTAAGCTCCATTTAGATATAATTCAGAATCATAATCATTATAGCTAAATATATGATTGTTAGATTGAATAGAGGGAAAAAGAAGTAGAGGGAGAGAGAAGAGAGCAAATTCCAAGAACCTAAGTCCCCCTTGTCACAGCTGTAGTAGACTCTTCTCGGGAACCAGTGCGAAAACTTGATGGGTTTTTATTTTTATTAGTTACTACTACTACTACTAAAATTACCTACGCACACCACTAAGACACCTATTATTATTATTTCCAATTATTAATTTTATTATTTTAAATAGTCACAACTATCAATTTTTTGCATACAAACTTTTGAAATACAAAATATATATATATATGAATATGAGTGTATATATAATATGTATAGAGAGAGAGACAGAGAGGTGGATCAGAGTTGGTACGGAGGAGCAGCAGCCTCAGGCAGAGAAGAAGGCGACGCCACTGCATTGTGTGTGATCTGATCTGATCCGATTCGATCCAGCTGTCCCCCCCTTTCTCGTTAGTCTTTTCTTCTTTTTTAGTTACTGATCATGGGTAGTTTAGTCATTTCTTTATACTATGGGTTTGGGCTTTTACACTTCTATTGGGCTAAGCTCATATGTGGTTCTCCCTCTACCTCAATTGAATAAATAAACACATGATGGTCCTGACTACTTCTGATCACAACAGCACAATCTAACAACCGAAATCGTTGGTAACCAACCGGTCAAATGAAAGCAATGGACACAGTAACATACGACTACCCTCAAATTTTTTATCTTCATATCTGATTTGATGTCCCAGAAGCCACAACTAATAAAGATATAAACTATTACACATCTCTATACTGTGGAATTCACACACATAATAATGGTGTTATTAAACAACTAAAAACTGGAAAACAAAAAAAATAGTATATTTAATAATGTAGTTCTTTTTGAATTGTTATCAATTTTTTAACCATGTTATATCTAGACGTAGTAGCCTAAATCGTGTTAGTTAGTTATAAATGAAAGCTTAAAAGGTTGCAGTTTTGTAAAGATAACTAAAATTCAATGTTATGTCCCCCAAGGAAACAATTTTATTGAATCATCCAGCAAAATTGGAATATCCAGCAAAATTGGAAGAGTAATCTACACCAACCCATCGAACAACATATATATATATATATATATATATATATATATTTTTGGACAAAGATATGTTTCATTCCATTAAAACAGAACATAACATACAAAACAGAGTTCAAAGTTTAAGGCACAACAAAGATAGGCAATTTAAAAGTTTGAGCAGGGTTGATAAAACTCAGGTAGAAGATAAGTAGAGATTTGAGGGAGGTGATTGGGTTCGGTGTAAGACTCTGAAAGTTGTAGTGGTAACTCCCATACCATGGAGATGGGGTCATAATGCCACTGAACTTCAAGTTTTTGGGAGGGTACTTCAAAAAGTTGATACATTATAGATTATAGGTCTCTAAAGATATATGAGATGATGACAGAGGGGGCCTGAAGATACATCGTAATCACAGCGCCATAAGGTCTGGATCATAATGCCGAGTTCATTCATGTCTCTAACCTCAAGAGCATAATCATTATTTGGATCTAAAAACAGGTGTCCTACAATAATCCTTAGCCAAACTAGCAATAATGGTGGTTTACTTTCCACATGCAGTCTTCGAACAAATGGTTCCATAAGCACACACACATAACGACTAGAGTGGAGAGGATTAGAATTCTGCTCAAACCTCGATAACAGCAGGAGGGGATCGATAAAAATATCGTTTGGTAATGGGCTCAAGAACCTTAACGGGCCGAGGAAAGTTGGACCCAACAGCGGAAAGCCTCGTTTCGCGGTCGGGGGAAGGGGAGGATTAGCGCATCGGCTAGGTTGAGCAGATGTCAGATTCAGGGTCTCGAGCATCTCCGGTGAAGGAAGGGAAGGTGGTTGGGGGTGTAAAGCGGGGTTTGATGCATCAGAAGGGAATCCTAAGAGCTTTAGATCTCCGGTACTGGAAATCGGTACCAAAGAGAGTAGACCGTCGTGCGCCGTCGACAACTCCACCATGCAAGGCGCATCTGATGGTCCTAGCGGATCTACTCCTGCCATCAAAGGAACCTGGTTTAAGCTCTCCTCTTGGTGGTTCCGAAAACCAGATCTGACAAAAATTGGATCTTCATATCTTATCTCCGATAAAGAGTTTTGGAGCGGCAATGAGCTGTAGAACTCCGGCCAGCGAATGTCCTCTTTGGAATGCATATCGGCTAATGGAGGCGTGGGGATGGGAAGGATTAAAAAGGGATAAATGGGAAGCAAAATCTTAAGCAAAAACGAAAGAGAAACTAGACTACAAGAGCGAAGGCAGTGAGGAGAGATTCAGGTTAAGTCCCGACGCCGGGAAAGATTTCCTTCGCCGGCGTCGGGGGAGATTTGCGGTGAAAGTTCCTTGATTATCGTGCGTGAGAGAGAAGAAAGAAGAATTTTTTTTGTCTTTTGCTCTAGATTTTCCTTTTACCCATAGAACAACATATTAAGAATACATTTTCTAGTGAATCTATCGCGAAATTGGGATAAACTTTACCAAAAAGGAGAGGGCTTTACGATTGCGAAATGCAGAGAGAAAAATAAACAAACGCAAAACTAGAAACCAATGTGAAATAGAGATACATATGCGAAGAATAAGAATCACTATTTTTTATATACGTAAAAGTAAAACGTTCAATACTAATGAAAACCAAGATCAGTAACATGTGTTACCATTGAATTAAGTTGAGTTATGGACTTAACTCAAAATTTATTCAAAAATGTTATCAATCATGAACAAAACTAAATTTTTTGAAGTTGAGTTTGAATAATCATATGTTATTGTTGATGTACAAGTTTGAGGTATATCCTTTGTAAAATTGTTCACTCAAAAGATTATTCAACATCATGGAAATTGTCATGTGTTAGAGTTAAGTTATCAGTTTTTTAAATTATTCAAACGATTATTTTTTATAAAATTATTTGTTATTTGTTTCTATATTTATGCTAAGCACCCGTAAACAACTATGGTCAAAGATTTTTCTAAAATTTTCTAGTTTTCATTAGACACTTTCAAACAAAAAAAGTTTTTCTAGTTGAAACGTACACGGAAATTTTAAGCTGTATATATATAGATGCCTAAAACTCATTGTTAAATAAGCACACTTTGAAGAAACTGTGGTATGGTTTTCTTTCTTCTACTCTTTTTATCCATCAAGTTTATATATATATATATGTATAGAAATATCAGTGCATATTACTAATATATTTTATTTGTTTTGATGAAGATGTATTCGTAGCTAGTCTACACCCGTTGGTATGTCTCAAATGTTTTTCATTTTTTTTTACATAGGATCATTTTATTTATCTATTTTGAATTATTTTATTTGAAAAATGTTATTGTTCTTAATAATTTTATTTTATTTTTATTTCTAATAGATATTACACCTGATACATCAGAAATGTTACCAGTCAGTCGTTTAAAGAAAATCTTTAATATATTTTTTACTGCAAATTCATTACATCAAACTGCCGTTTATACCATATAAATTTTACTGTACATCAAATTTTAATACTTACTACAACTCGATTTTGATAACTCGTGTTACCAGTCGGAGCCATAATTTTGGAAGTTAACTCATATATTATTGCGCTTATGTGATTGTTAGATATTATAAATTTCAAAATCAGTTTTGGTAGAATTAACCTAATTATGTTTTAGAAAATGGATATGAAGGTGAACCGGAAGTCAATTAGATTACAACTTTAAAACACAAAAACTCAAATCGGTAAGGACAAAATTTGCACATGAAGCAAGCCAAAAAAAATGGTGAAATTTTAAATCGGTAATTCTAAATTGTGAGATTGTTATGTCCAAATAAAAAAACTAATTCTCCACACTATTCTCCAAGGCCAACATGCTAAACCTTGTTCTTAATGCGAGGCTGAAACACAACTTACCATTTGTGATTTGACTTTTTGTAAAACCAATTCTGAGACAAAATAAAATCTGAAAATCACAAAAAAAAATAGAATACAACCCTTAATTTGCGTTATGATTACACGAAAAGGAAAAAGATGAAACCGTGAATATTAGATTTTAATAGGACATGATTAAACAATTACCACTAAAAATGTTGGCTAAAAGCATCACAAAGACGTCAAGAAAAGGGAAGAAATAAAGCAAAGAATCTGGGAGATGAGTTTCGAAAGGCATGTCTTCTCGTAAAAGTGTCTTCAAAGTTCAAAGCTATGATTAGTCATGGTGGTCAAATTAATCAAAAGGTTTTATACTTACATTTTAGTGCCAATAAAAGCTCCCTCTTAATAAATCTTTATCCTGTTTTATAGCCATAATAACATGATAACTGATAAGGTTATTATCACTAACCGGACATACGGTAACATCGTAAGCTTAAATACTATCAATGATGAAATAGTCTAATGAAAAAAGGAATGTAGATAGAAGAAAGTGGATGCCACACTTAAATTTCGTGCCGTTCACATTTATAGA
Source organism: Camelina sativa (assembly GCF_030686135.1). NCBI lineage: Eukaryota > Viridiplantae > Streptophyta > Magnoliopsida > Brassicales > Brassicaceae > Camelina > Camelina sativa. The sequence continues at coordinate 1,465,022 of NC_141895.1, read as the reverse complement.
TACGAGCGTTAATAACAACAGGTAACGTAGACGTAAGGTTAACCCACCTTTTCTCGACTGTTAATTAATTCTTGTTTAAACCAGTTCATGTCCAATCTGATTAACTAAATCAGTATCAAATAACATTAACAAAATAACCCAAAAAAGGTAAATTTCGTACTACAGAAAAAAACTGAATTTAATAGTTAACCATGTTGGGTTGGCTGTTACACCAATTGTAGAACCGGTTAGTCATTCTAGCTCCACTTTGTTACCGTTAAACCAAATCATCACCAAAAAGTAAAAAGTCAGCGGAATTAGAGAGGAAAAAAAATAATGTAAAAAATTAGAGAACTGAAAAAAAAAAAGAAAAGGGGAGAGTGGGGGGGGGGGGGGGGGGTGGAGAAATTGGAAAGGGAAAGGCTTTGTTGTTGTTGCATTCCTTACTTGCAGATGCATCCAAATCACACCATTTAATAACTCTTTCTCAAAGCTTAAACCTTCACAAAAGTTTTGACTGTTAAAAATCAAGTCTTTTTTTTTCGTTTTCTTGATTCGATTTAAGAAAAATTTGGTTTTCTTTTTGTTAATTTGATCTTTGGAAATTTTTGTTGAGCGATGCGGGAAGTGGAAACATCGGCAATCACAGCAGCAGCAGCTCCTCCGCAATTCTCTCAAATGTTTCAGAAACTAGCCATGGCGGTCAAAACCAAGACCTACGAGTTCTTCACCGAAGACGAACGAACCGATGCTGAGGGTTTCTCTCTCCTCGATTCCTCCGAGGATTTCATCACCGATCAGAAAGTCGTCGTTCTTAAACCCGACAGGCCTCTTCTCACCTCTTCTTCTCCGGGATCTCCTGTTATATCTCCGGTGAACGATGCGCAGGTGAGTGTGAAACCTAATAATAATCAAAGGAAGCTTTCTCAGGTTAGGAAATTGGATACCCAGATGGGTTCGAGTTTGATCTCTTCTGTTTTCGCTACTGCTTCGTCTTTTGAAGCTTCGTATCTTCAATTGCAAGCTGCTCACGCCCCGTTTGTTGAAGAAAACGTCAAGGCTGCTGATCGAGCTCTCGTCTCTAACCTCCAGAAACTGTCTGATTTGAAGCAGTTTTATAGGAATTATCGCCAAAGTTTGGATTTTGATGAGTCTGATTTAGCGATTGGGTCTTGCTTAGAGTCTCGTGTTCAGGAGAATCAGAGCAAGCTTCGAGCTTTGGGAACCGTCTCTAACCGGTTACAAGCTGAGATGGATGCTAAGGATTTGCAGGTTTGGACTCTGAGAAACAAATTAGGTGAGATTCAAAAGTCTAATTCCAAGTTGTCAAGGAGACTGTCTTCGAGTTCATCATCATTGGATGTTCTGTTATCGGTTAGGGTTTATGAGTCTCTGTTGCATGATGCCTTCAAAGCTACTCAGAGATTCACTAAGACTCTGATTGAGTTGATGGAAAAAGCTGGGTGGGATTTGGATTTAGCTGCCAAGTCTGTTCATCCTGAGGTAGATTATGCTAAGAAGGGACATAACCGGTATGCATTGTTGTCGTATGTTTGCTTGGGGATGTTTCGAGGTTTCGATGGTGAAGGATTTGATCTTAATGAGAATGAAGAGTCTGAGATGAGTTCTTCAGAGTCTTCGTTGAGGAAATTGATGCAACATGTATCTAGCAATCCCATGGAGCTTTTGGAAAGGGATAAAGATTGTGCATTCTCTAGATTTTGCGATAAGAAGTATCACGAGCTCATTCACCCGAACATGGCATCTTCTATATTCAGCAACATGGATGAAAACGAAGCTGTGTTGAGTTCTTGGAGATCTCTGAGCACATTCTATGAGTCTTATGTCACGATGGCTAGCTCGATTTGGACCCTTCACAAGTTAGCCTTGTCCTTTGATCCTGCGGTTGAGATTTTCCAAGTCGAAAGCGGAGTTGATTTTTCGATTGTCTTCATGGAGAATGTCGTGAAAAGAAAACAAGACAAGAAGTTCTCCACGAATCCTACTCGAGCCAAAGTAGGATTCACAGTGGTTCCAGGGTTTAAAATCGGGTGCACGGTGATACAGTCTCAAGTTTACCTTACTGGCTGCAAATGTAAATGAAAGAGACAGATGGTTAAGCCAACGCTCAAGTTTCTCTGATCACAAAGCTGCTTTCAAGGACTTTGACGGCTCGAACACTATAAACGGTTATAACTTTTTTACCTTCTTACTATTCTGTGATTAATTGTGTTCTTTTAAGTCTGATTTGAGTTATTGATTTCGTTTAAAAGTGTACAGCTATGGTGATTTTCTTTGTTTGGATTGCAATAATTTAAATTGTTTCTCTTCATAGGAGTAAGTTGTAACAGATTGATTATCAAAATATAAAGTTTCTAATTAAGTTGTTACTCTCTATAGCTATAGACTCTATTTGATCAAATTTCACATCAACCTGTGATTCTGGGATTTGATTTTGCTGTTTTCGTGTTTCCGAGCAGCACTACGTGCAGGTTTATTCGTAGGATTGATTAAGCCCATGCGCGGCTAACTAACCTGGGCCTTAATGTCGTATCTGGGCCGATTGCTTTTGCGGATAGTTAGTTATTGGGCTTGATTAAGCCTTAGTTTGTCACCATTTAAATGGATAAGTAATGCACGTGCGTGTTAACGTCCACGTGACAGACATTCATAAAAACATTCCTTCGAGGCTTCGACGTACCTTCAAATATTTTGCTTGTCATGGCTGACTTGACCAAGCAATACACAAATCTGGTACGACGTCCTTTTACGTACCACGACTAACTAGGATTTTTGTATACGAATATATATACGATCGTCAAATTATGATCACATATGACAAATTAAATATATAGTTGTATATTATTTGGTGTATGTATATCTTCTTTTTTTTTCTCTTTAGTTGACTATCGCTTTGTTGAAGTAAGAGGTTTTAGACCGATTTGTCAAAATTAGAATCAAGTTATCGTTGTTAGTATTCAGTTCACCGCAAATTTAGGAACCGACTAAATGTATTTAGAACAAACGATTGTTTATCTTTTGCTTTATGTGAGATTGTGAGGGCAAATTAAGCTTTAAACGTTAACGACGTGTTATGAGTTTATAAACCTGGAACTTCAAATTGGCCTTCGAAGCATCGAAAAGCGTTTATGACACGTCAGGTACGATTATCCGTACAAATAAAGACAAAAACATATATTGCCAGCGGTACGTATGCTTTAGTGTTAAGTATTATTCATTCTGGTAAAGATTGATGTTTTGGAATATTTTTATATCTTACAAAGATTAATGTTTTTTAAACTTAAAGAAGTAATCATTGAAAATATTTAAAATTTTATATTATTATTAGTTTAAAATTAAACAATACTTTCTTTAGTCAAAGAAAAAATATATTTAAACTTAATAATTATTATTTTTTTAATATGTGTAAAAGCTTCTAAACATCCATCTTTATAACATAGAAAGAGTATACAATATCGTTAATCCAAATTTTCACCTCTAACACCCACTATACATCTTTTGTTTTTTTAGGTCTCAACAGCCGTATAGGTTTTTTATTACTATTCTTACTTTAGTATTTGAATATCAGTCGTATACGACAAATTTATAATGCAATCTTAGAAAAGAAAAATCAAACTCTTTTGTTTTTACCTTACGTCAAACGAAGCACTAATTTTAAATAATAAACTGAAAATTAACTTCTGTACGTATATTTTTGTTTATTTTAAGTGATCTTTACCTATGAATAAATGTCAAATGTGCTACACATTAGTTACATACTTACATACAAGTATGTTTGTTTGCAAGAATACTACATGTAAGATCGATCCATATTTCAAGTTTCAAAAAAAAAGAAAAAATGTGTTACTCTCTTGTTTCAAAATATAAGATGTTTTGAATGAAAGCACGCCGATTAAGAAATAATCACTTTAAAAAAGTTCAACTAATCATAAACAAAACTGAATAAAATAAATAACAAAAAATAGAAAAATAATCTAAAAGTTACTTAAAAAGTTGAAAACATCTGATATTATGAAACAAAAAAAACCTCTAAACAAAAAAAAACCTCTAAAATATCCTGTATTATAACACAAAAGTACGTAATGTTTAGTATACCAAAAGTAGGTAATGAATTGATTCGCCACTATTAAATGTTTAGTATACCAAAAGTAGGTAATGAATTGATTCGCACTGAAAATACAAATCATATTGTACTAGTTTAGCTGATTAAGAAAATGTGATAAGCCAACTAAAAAACGTAATCCCCAGCAATGTTTAATAAAAATGAAATCAAAATATGGTATAATTATTTAATTTGAGTTTGACTTCCTAGCTATATTTATTTTGTAACCTCCTACTAGTGGATTTTTCGCTCTAATTTTAATTAGATTGGTAACATATCCTTCCCATCAGTCGGCGACCAGCAAATTGAAAATTCGATGTTTTTTTTGTCAACATGATATTTTTTATTTTGTCAATATCATTATTTAACTTGTTTGCTACTTACGAGAAAAACAAATGATATTAGAATTGGACTCTCTATACGCACACTACTCGAAATATTATTTTTATTACTCTATTCTTATTTTATTCTGTTAAATCGGAAGTTTATGAGCAGTTGAATGATAAAAAATTTTGTTAGCCAGACAAAATAGTAAATGATACCAATAGTTAAAATGTTAAGAAATAATGTTAAAAATATAGTGGTAGAAATAGATATATAATTTTGTTTTTTTTTTTGAAAAAGTAATTTTCTTTTGTCTCCTAATAGAATAATGATATTGCTAAGTTTGGTATTGCTAACTCTTAGCATTTTGTGATTGATAATAAGTTCATAACTACTAAATTAGTAAAGTTTGCTAGTATACACGTTACCAATCAAAGCTTATAGTATTTTACTCCAAACATATGATTTGATCTCAACTCTGATAACTACTTTAAAGTAATTCTAAATCATTTGTTTATTTCTTTCGTTAAAAATGTATTAGACCGAAGTTAAATTCAATTAGTAATAACATGACAACATTAATATAAACCAGAAGAGATAAATATATAATTGTTTATTTACATGTAATTTATCTAGTAGCATAAGATTTCTTATTTCATTCATTCATTTAAATAAATAAATTAATAAAACATTTACCATGCATGGAGGTTTAAATAATTTGGACATGCATAAGTGAGTCAAATGAGACCCACACATTTGAAAGCTTCGAGTGACACGTTCGTGTACGTAATGGACTTGTACGGAGTCATGGAACGATGAATAATAGTTTGATTATACTATTATAAAGTATCATTTTCACAATGGGAAAACACAATCATATTCTCTCGCACGCAAACTATTTTCGTTGGAACAAAACAACACATATACACACATAAATGGAATATCTATATAGGCTGTATGTATCTATCATGTATGCATAATTATTAATATGCTGATAAAGTGATAATTATATTTTCTCCGAAAGTATATAAACAAAGCGAACAGCACTTGAAATCTTGATTAGGAAAATTAAAAATTATATAACTTTGGCACCATCCCATCGTTACACAGACGAATCTACTGGATCAAGCTCATAATCTATTAGTAACTATAATCGTCTTTTAGTATAAAAACAACAGAAATATATAAATGAATACTCCAAAAACTTTTGTCTCGTTAGATTAACACATGCAAGTTGGTCTTAAACAAAATCAAATTAAGAGCTGAAACTCAGATCTGTCTACACTTATTATCTTGTCTGCATATGATGAATTAATCTATAGGGACATACCGTACACAATCTATTTATAAAAAAAAAATCTTTTATTGTGCAACATAACGTGCAAGCTAAAATTGATCAAATGACAACATAATAGTACTGTACTTGAGAAGATGTTCTTTTGATAATTATCGTGTGGAGTGTTACGGTTACCGAATCGGGTCAGAAAATGTTTGCCACGTGACTATCACACGTGTGATTGCATCATAATTGCTATATCATCAAACAAGTTTGAACCTTCGGTGACTCATCCTCTTCTCTGCATCAAAATTTGTTAGTCGATTAAATATATCAGTTATAAGATTTTTATTGGCAAGTAGAAAATGCTTAAGAAATTGTGGTTAATTGATGCCTAAAACATAAAGTCGTTTAATTAATGAGTGGGGAGTTAATAATAATGAAGAATTCTCTAGGTGAGAAAAGCATAAAGGGGGAAGTTTCATTTTACTAAAATCTAATCCAACGGTTGAGATGATTTCTTCTCATCCAACCGTTCATTGAGCTGACTCAGTCTCTCTTATTGGCTTCTTCTCTATTTAAACTTCCTCTGTCTCTTACTCTGCTCTTCCTCTTTAGCCGTTTACACAGCCACATAATCCTCAAAACTCTCATTTTACTCTTCCCCTTCTCTAATCTTCTTCGCTTATTTATATAATTCAATCTATCAAACAGAGGAAAACAGAGCTTTGAAACTCTTAAAGTTTGTTTCTTTGCTCTCAAACAGAGGAAAACAGAGACAAAACAGTTAGCTCTGTTTCTTTGTTTTGTCAACGATGAGGAGGTTGAGAGGAATCAAGATTAGAAGACCGATTCAAGGAATCTCAAGATGGATCCTCCGGAGAATCCGGATACGTCGTTCCAGATACATCCGGTTAAGCCCGAACCAACAGGTTTGTAAGCCGAGAGCCATCACAAAGCTCATAAGCTGGGGTCGAAGTCTCACATCCCACAGCGCTAGGTTTCTTGGCTCGAAATGCTCAAGTTTGGGGTACATACCAATTGGTCAGGAACCCATCCGAGAAAAACCCGACCCGGTTCCGAAAGGTCACTCGGCGGTTTACGTCGGTAAAAAAGACGGAGACTTTCAGAGGGTTTTGGTGCCTATCGTTTACTTCAACCATCCTCTGTTCGGTGAGCTTCTCAGAGAGGCTGAAGAAGAATTTGGGTTTTGCCAAGAAGGTGGAATCACTATCCCTTGCCCTTATTCGGATTTCAAACGGGTTCAGACCCGAATTGAATCCGGTTCGGGTTTCTGTAGACTTCCCTGGAGCCGTCGCCGGCAATAACGACGGTAGAAGAAGATGATGATGATAAAGTTATTTAACTCTCTTTACTAGTTTCTACCTTTATGACCTTTTTAACTTTTGTCACGTTCTTTTTGTTACCCTATTGTTAGATATATGCATTATGTATATGTGAAAGTGAGATTCTTCCTAAGTTTGAAATTTAGGCGATAATGTAAATTAATCTAGAGAATTTTTTTTTCCTTTTGCATGATTGCTTTTGGTATGATTATGATTATGAATTTCTGATTAGGATAGTGAATTATGAAAATGATAAAAACCCAAAGAAAAGTTTAACACGATTCTATTCATTTGTGGACCTACACACGATTTGTTATCAATCACAATAATTCATCATTGTTAATCCCACTAATTCTACTACATGTATTGGGAATTTTTTATTAAATTATTGAGAGTTTATTTAGATAAGCATTTTCCAATAAGAAAGAAAGAGTTTAGTTGCAAAAATGATAGCCTTCCAAATTGATTTGCCTAGGAATCACCTTGATGAGAAAAATTGTTATATAGCTATTTTTTTCCAGTCTATAATTAGGTTTAGTGATTATATTTTAATCTGGTTTCGTGTAAGTATTGAATTGGTGAATAAGATGCATGGTTGGAAAACATTATGAGGAAAATACTGCCAAAAGGAGATATCCTAGCAATAGCATTGAAGTGTTCGTCGCCATTAGAGTCCCTTTCGATATCTCGATACGTAGTGATGACTTTTTAGTGGTGAATCCACAAAAAAAAAACATTTATTTTTATGGTAAAGCTAAAAACTAAAAATATATATTTAAAGAATAAAATATACGTATAAAAAAGCACATTCATATGTTATATTAGTTTATTTAGCAAATAACAACTAAATATGGAGTTCGCTCAACTAGAATAGTCACTCGTGGCTACAAGCCTACAACAACGTTAACATCGGCTTTCTATTACAATTTGATTCGTAATTGACTAATAATTGTGTCCAATTTATCGGAATAATGATTAGCAACACAGTTACTTATATTTTACGCTAGCATGGAACAAATAACGAGTATTGTCACGTGTTCTTTGTATGAAACTTCGTATTGTTCACGTTGGATCAAGAAATGGAGCCATTTTGGTGGTTAAGCGAACAATAATACACTTTGTTTTTTCAAATAATATACTATATGAAACCTTTTGAAAAAGTTATTTGATATATTAAAGTATCCCTGATATTGTTTTTTATTTTTCAGTTATACATATATGTGTTCAAGTTGGTTCATAGATAATGTACTTAGATAGGTCCAATTTCGATCGAGTTGAAATTAATATGGATAAGTAGTGGCCGTAACCATCAGTGATTGATCTTCTCCGAAGCCTAAAGGCATATACCACCAACTTGAGAACACAAGGTAAGACCTACGACCTATTGAAAACTAATCCATTTTTAACTTTTATAACCGAACTCAACCAAACCGGATAAATTTACCATTAGACAAATTGTTAATCCTGTTAAAATAATATATAAAATAGATTTGGGAGCAGGTCTAGCCCGTAGTTAAAGCCCATGAAGCTGATGATTTAAGCATCACGAAATTATATAAGTTTTAAGAGCATCAAGTTTTAAAAGTACGCTGGTGTAGTGGTTAACACCTAATTAGAAGTCTTAAATGTTTAGAGTTCAAACTACACCTAGTTCATTTTTCTTAATTAATATTACAATATATGACCTCATTATAGTTTATATATCAATTTTTTTTTGAAGAATTCAACAAAATCGTTAGAAGTAAATAAGTGAAAGAATTGAGATATACATAAGTAAATAAGTGAAAGAATTTAGATAAACATAAGTAAATAAGTGAAAACTAATCAACACCTACATGAGTTATATACATAAGAAAAAATTAAGATTAATTTAGATAAGTAATATTGTGTATATATTATTTTCAACTAATCCAAACATCTCGAACTGTTTGTTTAGGGGTGTTAAATCAAATTTGGATTCAGCTTCAGTTTTATTTATTTCACGTATTTAACCTAGATGTATATATTTTAGAACAAGATACTCGTCTTGTTCTGTGTGCATAAAAAATTTCGTCCCGTAACCGTTCTCTTTAAACAATTACATATTCAACTATATATATTATTACAGGTTTAGACAGAATATATGTATTCTCTGTTTATCAAATTTAATTTTTATTAACTTAAAATAATTATTTGGTATAACATACATAATTTGAGTTTTGATATGCGGTTTAGTTTCACTTTCAAATAGACACAAATGAATGATGATTTTTTTTTAATATCTATAAAGAAGACAACTAAATAAAAAGACAATGAGAGAGAGTGATCTTGTCCTTAGGCATTATCAAAACTAAACCATAACCGTATTTTGGATTGTACCCGTATATAACATTTAAAAACCTTGATTGTTGATCGTAAATATATGGTTAAATTTATATTAATTGAAACTATTAATTACCGTAATCGTATCAAAACTGTTGGTCAACCGGATAGTTAAATTATAAAAAATTTACCGTAACTATTTTTAAGATATAGTAAAGGAAAAGATGGCCAGCTGATGTGTCTGTATTTTATAGGTTTTAACCATAGTTTTTAGGTTTGTTTTGAGTCTTTTATTGAGTCAAAGTGTGCTTTTAGAGTCTTTTTAGACTTTTATGAGTTTGTACAGGTTCTAGGTTGCTTTTGAAGGAAACTGAGTGTTTTGGGGATGGTAACAAGCATCTGGAGCCATTTGGTGAAGACTGATCGGACTAGCAAGCAGATGGAGCAAACATAGAAAAAGCATCATGGATCGGCTGATCCATATTTTGATCGACCGATCCCGAACCCGAAGCAACTTTTCCTTTTTCGTTTTAAACCGACTTTTAGGGTTTTATTTTACTATTTAAGCACGAGGCTCGACCTCTAAAAAAAAGGACATCTTTATTCTACGCCGTTTTTGAGTCTTGTAAGCTTGGGAGAAGTTCTCCAATCCTTTGTATCTCTTTGGAGAAGATTTCCGAACCCTATTTACTTCTCTCTGCAATTCAATTATGATTTTTTCATTCTTGTTTTGCTGTTATTTTATTTCTATATCTGAGTAGTTTTACTATTAGGTTTCGGGTTTCAAAAGGGGGTTTATGATTCTCTAAACTTAGGTTTGTTAGATTTGGGATTGATCTTATTGTTCTTCATCTATAGTTGTTCTTATTGCTTAAGCTAGACTGATCACCTAGATTAAGATCTTAGGTTAAACTCATCGTGGCACCGAAAGTGTTGTTGAGTTACTTGAAAGAAACATATGTGAGCAAGGTGGACCTTAGCCAACGGAAGTTGAAGTTGAGGCACCTTGTGAACGAATCGAAACCTGAGCTTTAATGCTTACTAGTTTAGCTAGATCCAAACGGAAGTTTAGGGTCTAGTTATTTCTTTGCATAGTTAGCTATCGCTGCAGAAGTAGGTTAGCTTTATAATTGAATTTTGAGTTTAAGAACTGTGTCTAATGCTTTCCCAATCTATCAACTAGATCTGAGATTGTATCTCCCAACTGATTCCCTATGCCCAATATATTTCTTTGATTTCAAAACCTTTATTTATTTTCTGTTTTTAATCGATTACTTGAAGCACAAACTTTCTCTTGCTTTAGCTATACTCAATCTATATAATTTCTTTGTGTATCGTTTGGTCTACGTGGATTCGACCTGAAGTGTTACGACGACACCACTAGATCGTGGTTGAGTGCACATTAGGTTTGATTTGACACTAGATCACCAGCTACACAAACCTATATGATGTCATGCCAACTTTGAAAATGATCACACATGCCAACTTTGATATTGCATGGCCACATATACAACCTATATGATGTCATGTGTTCAACATCACAACCATCTTATTCCGGTACACTGTTCATCATAATCAGATGTTGACCAATATTGACCGGCGTAGACCGATGTTGACCAATAAAAATATGCAATTTTTTTTTTTTAGTATTAGAAACCAAAATAAAAAAATTTAGTTGAATTATTTAGAAATCATTTATGGTGTTTTATAATTAAAAATATATATGGATCCAAAATAAAGATATATTATGTATATATATTTCATTCATTTAGTCTTATAATAGTTACCTTTTTTCAATTCCAAAACTTAAATAAAATTGAAATAAAAATCATTCATAAGATATTAAATTCAAACCAGATAATCTTGTTGTAATAAATCAAATAAGAAAACTACTTATTTTAACATTAATAATTTTAAAACATCAACTTCTTACTTAATTTATCTAAATTAGAAAATTAATATGATTTAATATTCTCAACCACAAAAAATATTTCTACAACAAAAATACTTAGAACCAAACCAAATACATATCAAAATCATTAGAACTATTGAAATTTTTTATAATTCACTTTTATTAAGAATTATTATAATAAGTGAAAAAATATTAAGGCTTTTTCATTTCACTTTTATTCAGTTTTGCAATAGAAAATATATTGTATATATGTTAATTTAACCATTATTATAATAGTTATTTTTTTTCTATTGCAATTAAAAACATCAACTTATTATTTGATTTATTTAAATACATTTTTTTATTTAATAAAGCAATATATTTGATTGTAAACAACAAAAACACACAATATTTATTTTCAATATATAGAAGATAGAAGATCCAAAAATTTGATTTTGTAAAACAATATATTTGACTGTAAAAAAGTTGACTATTAGTTTAGCTTCAAAATAAAAATTACTAATTATAAGAATGTATACATTAAAGATGTAAACAAAATATTTAGTTATATAATATAAAATATGTCTTAATTTTAAAAAAAACTAGAAAATATTTTATGTAGCAATTTAATTTTTTTTGGTTTTTTATAGTATACATAAAAAACTAGAAATTTTTTTTAGTCAATTTTGGTCAACGCCGGAGTGAGTCAACCGGTGTATCAGAATTGTATGTTTATGGTGTTAACCACATGATGTCATATAGTTCATGCATGTGGTCATGCAATACATCTACTTCGTGTAGTTGAGAGTACAATATTATACTTGGCATGTGTGACCATGCATTCTTGCATATCATGTAGCTAGCAATCTTTTTCATATAATAAAATAGAATAATAATTATTTATTTAATATGAACAATATGATATATAGATATACGATTACACTGAAAGAGCATATCAACTAAAAATAAATACTATTAACCATATTATTTCATCAAATGATATGATACCGTTCATGCCTACTTGTCTATACCCATCATGTTGCGTATCATAGAATTTCCAGATGACCTAAATATAATTGTGAAGCGATCAAACCCGTCTAATATGTCTGCATGGAATATTTAAAATTCTTTTGATCCGAAAAAACCTCATTCCGCATAATTCACATGAGTAAATAGTATATCCGCATATGTTCTACTTGAATTCGTGTTCCCAAAACTTTCGTCTTGTATTTTGTCAAGAATAGTTTAGATAATTTTTTTTATTATTTTCTGAATTATACGTTTCTTTCCCGTACCCATTAATTACTGTCCCAATATTTGAAATAAATAGAGCGTTGAATTTGAATTTAGTTATTTGATATTTGAAAGCCACAATAAAATTTAACCATCAAGTTTTATACTATTGTCTCTATATCTTGTCCAAATTTTTATGAGAAACAGTTTAGATAATGTCATTATACATGTTATATAATAAAATTAAAAAAAATTCAAATAATCGTAATGTTGAGATTTTGAAAATTAGATATCACTACCCATTTTTTGTATTTAACAATAACAAAATTTATAAGAAAAGAAAAAAGAGATAGTAATTTTTAGTTTTATATGTAATAAAATTAGCCTTTGATAGATTTAAATAGAATATTAAAATTAAATGATTTAAATTTAAGTGTTTTGCGCTACAAGAAAAAAGTGTTTTGTTAGATTTAATCTGTGGTATATGTGTAAGTTGGAATTTTAGTATGAGAATCACATATTTAGATGTGTTAAGGTAGATAAACAGAAGCTATTTTCATGTTTCACTTCAATTTTATTTTTATGTTTAGATTTTTATATATTTGATTACATAACTTGTTTTTTACTCCACCATGCATTAAAATCTTACTTACATTCTAAAAACTCATTAACCCATTCTAAATTTTGGAATATAATCATTTTTTGGTTATAATTTTAATAATAACATTGTTACTAAAACAAATTTATAGTATTATTTTTATTATTTTAAAATTTTCATTTATTTTACTTAATTTATTTTAGATATTTATTATTTTTATTATTTACTAAAAAATATATTATTGTTTATACTATTTTAATATTGAATTAATTTTAGTTAATTCGTTATTTCTTTATTTTTTACTATTATTGATTATAAGTAATATATATGCAATGAATGAATATTAAAAATAGTATTTTTTATACAAAAAAATAGAAAAAATTTGATTAGGTGGATGTGATGTGGAGGAAGGAGAAGTGAGCAAAGTTAACTTTATATATATATATATATATATATATATATATAACACAAAACTTTTAATGACTTTATAAAAGTTTGAATCCAATAACTCAGATTTGTTAAGATTTTAAATGACTTTTTACAAATCATAAACTAATAACACTAAACTTTAACAGAATTTAACAAAGTTTTGATCTAATAACAACAGATTAAAACTCTATTCAAATATTTAAAATAACAACAGAATTCTACATAATATTTAAAAAATTTAAAACTCTATTCAAATCTCAAACCAATAACCCCCACTTAATCTATCAATCGGTGTACCCAAACCTCATGCGTAAATATATAAACATGTTTTATCATATACTTTTTGCAAATTCTCATCTTCCTTTTTTGTTGTGTTCTCCAGAAACTCGTTTTCCTCTCTCTTGATCTCTTGGGTCAATTACTACAAAGATGGAAGATGAAAAAACTCAAACTGAATTCTCTTTTTTTTTTTTTTTTTTTTTTTTTGGACAAACTCAAACTGAATTCTCAGTCAGTGTCTTCTTCTGCATGATTTTTATCGGTATCATGGTACTGCCGTCTTTCTTATATGATCATGATGTGCCGGATATTACAGTAGCCTTTATGAATATTGCGGTGTTAAATTCAACTAAAACTCGTTTTAGTGCAAAATGGAACTTATCATTTAGAGTCCCCAAAACTTTTCCTGGTCCCTTTATATGTCTCCAAGGAGACTTTCAAGCTTCCGTACTTTACAAAAATATTACCATTGCTACTTCACCCGCAAAAAGGTTAGAAACATTTCTCTTTTTTTTTCTTCTGAAAATAATCTATATATATATTACTTCTTTATATTCAAACTAAGAACAACAACTCTAATTATGCTTGATCAGTTACAACAATCTCCAACCCAACTGGGCTCAACTGCTAAAGGTTTCAGGAGTTGTCTCTGAGGAAGATACCAAAGGTGCAATTGCAAAAAATATCATGGGTGATATTGAGGAGACAAGTGAAGTGTGGTTCGGATCGCGGTTATTTTTTCCGGATTGCAGAGCAATGACAAAAGGGATGATGAGCTATACTTGCGATGAAGCCAAGTTTCATATTGATTCCAAATCTCAGATTACAGCAACTGCGTTTGGAAACCCTATATGTCACTATGATTACATATGATCATTAATTAGTTTATTGTTTTAGCCTAATTATTTCTCATGAAAACTGAACCATCTTTTAATTTATATTTGTTGGATTTATTTTGAATATTTCATAGCATTATATATAAAACATCTCGAATATTCTACGGTTTGATATCGATTTAACGTAGATTTTTCTCTTCAGTAAAAAGTTTATAAAACGGTGTCAATAATCTACTATTTTGATTTTAGTTTATATATGCCCCAACCCCCAAGCATGCACATATAAATGGAGTAAAGTAGTATCTAAGGTATTTGAATAAAAATGTATGTGTTCGTTAGATTCACTGAAATCAGATTTGATTTAGATAAAAAAGTTTAACCTTTTATAAAAATGGTCCCAAAGTATGCTCAATATAAAGCTTTTTACAAAGAGGTGTCTAGAGCTACACATGTTCAGTGACATATCATAACATTAAATTATAGGATCTAGAGTTAATTAATAAAGATAAATTTTTGATCTAATTTATATTTTATAAAAGTGATTTTCTTTAATAAATGGAAATTCAGTTTTTTGTTTTTTTTCCATCAAAGATCATATTTAATTTTGCTAGATTTTCATTAAATATCATATACTAAAAAAATTAATAGCACAATTCATTAGGAATCAGAAATAACTCTAAATAAGCAAAAAAAAAAAGTAAAATATTAAAAGGAGATATATAGATCTTATGGAAGAAAATAAAAACTAAAGAAGTGCATATATAAACATGTTTATATGATACATTTCTTACAATCTCTCATCTTCTTTTGTACACTTCTTTTGGTCAACGTAAGACACAAAATGGAACACGAAAAAGAAGCTTTTGTTGAGAAAGAAGTCAAAAAAGAAGTTCCAGAATCTAACTCTACGATTAGAGAAAAGGAACAAGTGGAACCAATTCATGAAACTATTGTGTTGTGTGTTTGCTAATTGATAATTTTGGGATTATATTGTGGCGCGATATGTGCATATTCCTCTTTCCCATCGGAAAATAAATCAACTCAAGTGCCTTATCTTACAATAGCTTTTATGAATTTTACGGTGCTCGATACAAATACTCGTCTTAGTGCAAATTGGGATTTATCAATTAGAGTTCCCGAAAAACTTCATGGTTCCTTTATTATATGTCTACCAGGATACTTTCAAGCTTCTTTACTTTACAAGAATATTACCATTGCTACTTCACCCATAAGAAGGTTCCAACGTTTTATTTTTTCTTCTAAAATATATATATATATATATATATATAATGCTTCTAAAATATTTATTTATTTAACTTAATTGTTTCTTTATTGATATATATATATATATATATATATATATTCTAACGAACAATCAAGAATATGTTTGCTTGATCAGTTACAACAATCTCCAAGGCCATTGCCCTCAACTGCTCAAGGTTTCAGGGGTTGTCTCTGAAGAGGATATTAATGGTGCAATCGGCAAAAGCATTATGAATGACATTAAGGAGAGAATGGAAGTGCGTTTAGGGTTGCGGTTGTTTCTTCCGGATAGCGGAGAAAACATGACAGGGTCAGGGACGATGGAATTTGCTTGTGATGAGGTCAAGATGCAATCTGACTTGAGTTCTCGGAATATTACATCAACTGTGGTTGGGAGTCCTACTTGCCTCTATGTTGGTCACTAGCTTCTTGTTTTTTAATATTTTAATAATATGGAGAGAGTACTGGACTTAATTGTGTCTGATATCTATTTTGTGTATATTTCTCTCTTTTAATTGATGATAACTTGTTTTATAAATTTGTTCTTCTGGATTTCGATTTAAATGTTAAACGATTGCTATGGGTTTTTTTTGATGTATTAGAGTCTTTTAGTAAAGAGACTAATTAAGAGAGACTCTCTTTCTCTCGGTCAGAGTCTTCTGACTCTAGTAAAAGTGCCCTCTCTCGTACGTTGATCTCGTAAGATACCTGATCTCAACTTGATTTGCTTCCTATGAGGCTATGAATGTGATGCAGCATATTTTGCACTCTTGTTGGGCTTCGGTGTTGAGTTACTTGCCCAACAAGTTACAGTGGTGTCGGTTTTGGTGTTTACTTATTTTCCAATGAGAATTTATGATAGTTTTCTATTTCTTTATGGGAGAAGAATATTCTCTATGCGTTAAGGTTTCGTTTGTGTTAATCTACATCTCTATAAATAGAGATTGTGGACTCCATTGTAGGACGACTTGCTTTTGAGTTTTGAGATTGATAAAATAAAAAACCAAAAAAAGAGGTAGTCTTAACTACCCAAAGAGCTTGTCTTAGAGCCCTGCACAACCCTTCCTGGAAGCGATCCCAACTCTATCCCTTTTCTTCTCCACGCTTTATCACCACCATTGACATCTCTCTCTTGTTACTCTGTTTTTTCTCACACTAAAACAGAGCAACGCTCCACCTTTGTTCAGTTTGCGTTTTCTCCAATCATAACGCAGCTCCGACTCTCTTGTTATAGCTTTCGCCCCTCATCAGAATGCGATTCTATTCATATTCTAGTTATAATTGGTCTTGAAATTGATACGGTTGCAGAACAGGGTTTTGATTAGTTTCGTCCTAGTCTACAACGAGAATAGGATTGATTGTTATATAGAAGATGGATTTTCTCAGCAATCTACCTGACGATCTTGTTTGTCATATCTTGTCCTTCCTTACGACCAATGAGGCTGCTTCAACATCTCTTCTCTCAAAGAGGTGGTACAATCTGTTTGCACTTGTTCCTAATCTTGACATCGATGACACTGTGTTTCGATATTCTAATTGCATGTCGAGCTTCATAGATTTTGTGGATAGAGTAATTGCATTGCAGGGTGATTCTCCCATTAAGAGATTTTCCCTCAAGTGTCAAGCTGTACGTGTGTATCCATGTCTTGTTGATCCATGTCGTGTGAATAGTTGGATAAGTAATGTGCTGCAGCGTGGTGTTTCGGACCTTGATCTTGCCATCAATATAGATATGAAATATTTTTTGCCTCCAAATATCTTCCACAGTGGGACACTAGTTGAGCTGAAAGTAAGAAGTGATGATTACTTGTATCTTGAGCGGTGCACTGGCCGTGAAGATACTTTCTTACCACTGCTTAAAACGCTAGTTTTAAAACTGGCTTTTATTAGTTGTGGCAAGATGGAGATGTTTCTTCGTTCTTTCCCTGTGCTTGAAGAATTATCCATTGATGCTACTGAATGGATCGTGTGTGATGAATACGTGTCAAGTGAAACCCTAAGGAAGCTAACGATCAATTCATACGGTTTTGGAGAGGAGATGTTGAGTCTGAAGAGCATTTCTTTTGATACACCACGTCTGGTTTACTTTGACTATTGTGATTATGTTGCAGAGGATTATCCAAAAGTTAACTTGACTAATGTAGTTGAGGCTCTACTCAACCTTCGCTTAACTGAAGACCAGTATAGGCAAGCAAGAGCGCAAAAGGACGATCAGGATGATGTTCTTCTCCGTTTTCGAAATGTGTGGAAGCTCTTGAGTGGCTTAAGACATGTTCAGAAACTCTACTTATCTTGCTATACTCTCGAGGTTTGTGTATATTTGTTTTTTTTTTTAATATATATTTTGTTTCCACTGGTCTCAATCAAAATTAAAACATCCTCTACGAGATTCTGAAGCATTATATTATTAGATTCAAATTTATGTTAGCCTTAATTAATGATATAAATTTCATATGCTAAGACCTTTCACTTTTTTTTTTTTAATGCACAGTCAAAGGTCATCTTGATGTTTCAAGTATATTAGGTTTCAAATAGGGAAATCAAATCAATCCTTGAGATTTTGAAACAAGTATATTGCACTTGTGTTCTTGTGTAATGTTGAGTTTGGCTTGCCTTGTTTCAGGCGCTTTCTCTATGCTGTGAATCCATACCAGTGTTCAACAACCTCAAAGTGTTACGTATTAGCAGTTACAAGGACCAAGGATGGCAAGCAATGCCGGTTCTCTTAAGGAATTGTCCACTTTTAGAAACACTAGTCCTTGAGGTATAAACACAGCTAGCTCACTTGTTAAAAGTTTAAAATATTAAGAAAGTACGAGATTAGGTTGAAGCCCCTTCCCTTATTGTTTCCTTTCTGCTTTCAGGGTCTCGTACACTATGTGACGGATAGATGTGGGGATGCTTGTGACTGCGTTCCCGGGGGGAACAAAGGGCGTTCGCTCATATCTTGTCCGGTGAAGAAGCTGCAGATTAAGAGATTTGAAGGAAAAAAGAGAGAGTTAGAGATGATAAAGCATTTCTTGGAATCTTTTAGGTGTTTGAAGGAGATGGAGATTCATGCTCGAGAGGATAATCCTATACACTACTTCCAAATCCCAAGGGAGTTTGAGCTCTTCAACGAGCTTTATAGTTGTGATGTCCGGTTCCTGGTGCGTGGTTCTTTGTATAAGAGACGTGGACTGCTGTCAACTTGAGATTTGAGAATGAGTCATGTCGGCAAGAAAGACAATTTTTCTGTTAGATTTTTTGAGAAGGTAAGTAAAAAACGGAGTTATAAGATACTTCCTCTCTCCACGTCTGCATAACAAGAATATGTTTGGTTGATCAGTTACAAACAATCTCCAATCCCATTGGCTTCAACTGCTCACGGTTTCAGAGATTCCAGTTAAGTAATATTTGTAAGTGTATTGTAGATAAATTGAATCGATGATGATCAACCTAATCCCTTTGGTCGTGCATGGTCAGGATTTAAAGAAAGTTGTTTGCTTATCACTTGCAAATTCTCCACTAGCTTGAGGAGAATATGTGTGATGGAACCGATCTAGCGAACATATACTAATCAAAAGGACATGACTAAATTGGGTCCCTCTTTGCCTACACAAAAGAATGTCTCAAGAAATTATTATACCCTCCAAAACCAAATCTGCTTTATTTATGTGTAAATCATTTTACCACTCTAACAAAATAATATACCAAATGTTATTATCCAATTTGTCGACACTTTGGTATTGATTCGTTATTAGTGAATGTTCTAAACCAAATCTTTTATCATATTATGTAGTTTTCTTTTATCTTTCATATTTTAATAACTAGAGTATTATTCTATTGGTTTGTATTATAATGTTACCATCATATTATGCTGGAGTTCAAATATGTTAGAATGCGTAAATGAGTTATAAACGATTAAAAAAAAAAAAAAATCACAACTCGGTCCCCATAGTGATGAGCCTAATCATTCTTGATTACTATTTTAAAAATAAAACACTACGAATAAGATGAAAAATCAAAAACAAAAGCTCATTTGGAAACAAACACAAAGAACCCCAAAAGAACAAAAATATGAGAATACTCTTTATCTTCTCTCTTCTCTTTTTCTTCTTCTTCCTGTTCTTCTACTCATCATCCTCCTCAAGATCTTCATCAGAATCTCATATCTTTATCTACGGTGGATGTTCACCGGAAAAATACACACCAAACACACCTTTTGAATCGAACCGTGACACTTTCCTCTCCTCTGTCGTTACTTCCTCCTCCGACGCCTCCTTCAACAGCTTTGCCGTCGGCAACGAGTCCTCCTCCTCTTCTTCCGCCGTATTTGGTCTCTATCAATGCCGTGACGATCTCCGATCATCAGACTGCTTAAAATGCATCCAAACCTCAGTCGATCAAATCACTCTCATTTGTCCTTACTCTTTCGGTGCTTCTCTCCAGCTCGAAGGATGCTTCTTACGTTACGAAACCAACGATTTCCTTGGGAAACCAGACACGAGTCTTAGGTACAAGAAGTGTAGTTCCAAGAGCGTTGAGAATGACAACGACTTCTTTAAACGGAGAGACGATGTGTTGTCGGATCTTGAGTCGACTCGACTCGGTTACAAAGTTAGCCGGTCCGGTTTAGTCGAGGGATATGCTCAGTGTGTTGGTGACTTGAGTCCTAGTGACTGTACGGCTTGTCTTGCAGAGTCTGTCGGAAAGTTAAAGAATCTTTGTGGCTCGGCGATTGCAGCTGAGGTTTACTTAGCTCAGTGCTATGCTCGTTATTGGGGTTCTGGTTACTATGACTTCTCTTCAGGTCCGTCCATAAATTTAAATCTTCCTTCCATTTACTAAATATCGCTTGAATCACGTAACGTTTAAGTTCGTTCATTATCTTCATGACATATGCTTTATTAATTAGTGCCCATAATATAATTTAAAATTATAATGAATTGTATGTGTGAGACTTTACCATAATTTAATTTTCCGCCGCTTATAACTCAGAAAATTACGAGTCTAGTCGCTTGTTGGTAGCACGAGAAAGCTAAAGAAATCAAAAAATTATCCTTTCTTTTCCTTCTACTGCAAAAAGACACCATTAAGTATTGAATTAAATAAAATTAAGCTTTTGAATGATTCGTTGGAGAATTCGAGTATCATGATTATAATATCATTGGTCAGAAAAGAATGTTTGTATTGCAAATACAATATATTATTCTTTTCTTTATAGGCATAGCCACCCATGTCCCCATTTTTCAACTTTATTTAATATTTTTTTTATAGCTTTGATCAATACCACAAAGTCCAAAAGTCACTGCATCTTTAAGAAAAAAAACTAATTCTTAGCTTGATACTATGGGTCTTATCTCATCTTATGTACTTTGTCATCACATACTAAGAGATCTTTCTAAATTGTAATCATACTTTCGTAATTATAAAGATCCAACCCATGGAGATGACGCCGGTAAAACAATAGCGATCATTGTAGGAGTTATTGCTGGATTCGCAATTCTTGTTATTCTCCTCTCCCTCTGCAGAAACTCCATGCGTAAGTCTACGTACATATTTAGTTACTTACTTGCCTAATCTATACTTAATTTCTCATAATCTCATATTTTATTATGTTGATTTGCAGATTGATATAAAGAAGACACGATTTGGGATACATGCATGGTTGTTATTTTTCCTTTGTATTTTGTTGTAGGAGTTTTTTTTTGGTTTAATCAAAAGGAAACTATTAATGACTTATAATACATGGTTTAGTTTCGTAGAAGAATTAAATAGTTGAAAAGTGTGACCCGTATTGTCTGCCTTAAAAAGATGATCACTAACTTTATTCCATTAGTTAGTAGTTTCTTCTAGGCTTCTACCCACTTTCCTTAGCAGGCGCAATTATTCGATACTCAATACTTGGATAGTAAAATATGATAACATATCGGATATAATTTTATAATTTCGGACAACAACGTGATTCGATTTGAGTATATATATCTTTAGGCTTTAAAGAATTAAATAGGTTCATTCAATCTTTTTGGTTAGTGTTATTACGATCTGGGTCTACCCGGTTCTCATGGACCGCACCATATATTCCATTGGGCCATTAAAATTAAGGGCTGGGCTCCAGCATATTGTGTAGCATAAAGTCTCGAATCAGAAATCTCAATGACTTTACAGTCTCGTCGGGTTTTCTCCTAGTATCTTCCATTCAATTTAATTTCTAATTTTGGAAAACTTTTTTTCATTAATGCAAGAAAGTTCTTTACCAAAATATACCCCATGAAGAAAAGATAATAAGTTTTACTAACTTTACAACTTAACCTATTACAACAAAATTAAAAATTTGATACTAAATTATATACTACTGACTGATGATCATTCATGGATTTTTTTTTTTTTACTCCAAAGAGTTGAAATGGTGGGAAATTAAAGCTATCATATTGTAATAATGAGATTATGATTTCATTCAGAAAGTTTCGTTATTTAATTTAACCCAACTAATCTTTCAGCTCTTTAAAAAGAAAAAATAAGTAGTAGAAGAAACAAAGTACACTCTTCTCTCCACACATACACACGTATACTCACACTTCAGTCACTTTGATTCCGTCGCATTAATTTATAACCTGAAAATGTATAACGTAATTAATGAAATTAGTCTCATATGCATGGGCCATCTATAATCATAGAAACAAAAGCTTACACATAGTCTCACACGTGCCTTATCTCTCTCTCCATGTGTTAGATTCCTCGCCACCGTCTTCATCTACGTTCTACGACAAGTTATATTCCTCGTTTGCTATTTAAAATACACAACAACACCAACAACAACAACAACAACAACAATAATCATTTACTTAATTAAACGCATTTCAAGAACATTACTAAACACACAACAAAAGTTTTATAATATCTACTAAAAATGTACACGTTTGTAAAAGTCACCAAACTAATTACCATCATGTTCTTTTTAGCCATTGCAGTCCTCGTAACCGCCTCAAACATAGCCGAGTTGGATGTACTTGAGATGGCTCGAACTGCAGTGGTCGAAGCCAGGACTCGTTTTGGGTCAATGGCTGTGGTGGAGAGTGAGGTTGCTACTAGTGGTCATTATTATTTGGCGTTAAGTGAATGCGAAAAGCTCTACGATGAGGGTGAAGCTAGGCTATCGAAACTGGTCGTGGCTCATGAGAATTTTACCGTTGAAGATATTAGAACGTGGCTAAGCGGCGTGCTTGCGAACCATAACACTTGTTTAGACGGTTTGGTTCAGGAACGTCAAGGTCACGATAAGCCTCTGGTCCATAGCAACGTCACGTTCGTGCTCCGTGAAGCTCTAGCTTTCTACAAAAAGTCTAGAGGTCATATGAAAAAGAGTAAGAACATATAACATACATTCTCATGTATACATAATTAAATAAAATGATCAATGCATCGTTTGTTTGTCAAATTGGGCAATGATTGATTTCTTCTAGACGCATTATTTATTAAAAACGATTGTAGGCTGCGTTTTTTTTTTGTGGAGATATTATGGTTTATTTATTATGGATCTATAATGACATTTTGTAGGGCTGCATGGACCAGCTAGGCAGAACCATAGACCTGGAGGACCAAAACATGGACCAACGAGACCAAATCATGGACCAGAAACACCAAAACATGGACCAACAAGACCAAATCATGGACTAACGAGACCAAACCATGGACCATCGAGACCAAACCAAAGCGGCGGAATGTTAGTATCATGGAATCCAACAAGGTCAAGGGCGGATTTCGTGGTGGCTCAGGACGGTTCTGCGACTCATCGGACAATAAACCAAGCATTAGCCGCCGTTTCGAGTATGGGTAAAAGTCGGTCGAACAGAGTGATAATCTACATAAAAGCTGGTGTTTACAACGAAAAGATCGAAATAGATAGACACATGAAAAACATCATGCTAGTTGGTGATGGTATGGACCGGACAATCGTCACTAATAACCGAAACGTCCCGGATGGTTCCACTACTTATGGATCAGCAACATTTGGTATAAAACATACAAACGTTATACTAATCTTCATATATCATGTACGCATGTTGGGATATTTAAAGGCTTACTCGTTATTTAGGGGTGTCGGGGGATGGATTTTGGGCGCGGGACATGACGTTCGAGAACACAGCAGGACCGCACAAACATCAAGCTGTGGCGTTGAGAGTGAACTCGGATTTGTCTTTATTCTATCGGTGTAGTTTCAAAGGATATCAAGATACTCTTTTCACACATTCACTTCGTCAATTCTACCGCGATTGTCATATTTATGGTACCATCTATATTACTACATATAACATTCATATAGAAACTAACGTCGTACAATGGATTAAGAGAATTTGTTGGGAAACTTTTGGATAGGTACTATTGATTTCATATTTGGAGATGCAGCTGCTGTTTTTCAGAACTGTGATATATTTGTGAGACGGCCTATGGATCATCAAGGCAATGTGATCACAGCTCAAGGAAGAGACGACCCACATGCAACTACAGGTAATCTCATTAAAAAAAAAGACTAATCTCTGGTTTGACCAATTGTTGACTATTAATTTTAGGGGGTCATCAACTTATAAAATAGAACCAAAATCGAGTCCCGAATCAAATTATACTGATATCCAAAATTGAACTCAACCTAATTAAAATCATCGAATTGAAAACCATTTTGAAACCGACTTGAACCGGAATTCATATTGAATACTCCTTCAATCGTACACACATGGTTAATGTTAACCGGTTTTCTGATGAAATTGTGTTACTGGAATAAGGTATTTCGATCCAACATTCGCGGGTCAGGGCCGCACCAGAATTTGAGGCGGTTAAAGGCCGGTTTAAGAACTATTTGGGCCGGCCTTGGAAGAAGTACTCTCGGACAGTGTTTCTCAAAACGGATCTTGACGGGTTGATCGACCCGAGAGGGTGGAGAGAATGGAGCGGCAGTTTTGCTCTGTTAACGTTGTACTACGGCGAGTTTATGAACACCGGAGCTGGAGCGGAGACAAGCAGAAGGGTAGGCTGGCCGGGATTTCACGTCCTTCGCGGCGAGGAAGAGGCTTCTCCGTTCACCGTCAGCAGATTTATTCAAGGAGATTCTTGGATCCCTATCA
The DNA here is from genome assembly GCF_030686135.1 of Camelina sativa. Classification (NCBI taxonomy): domain Eukaryota; kingdom Viridiplantae; phylum Streptophyta; class Magnoliopsida; order Brassicales; family Brassicaceae; genus Camelina; species Camelina sativa. The sequence goes on along the minus strand of NC_141895.1, from coordinate 1,440,043 downwards.
CCGGTGTGCCGTTTTCAGCCGGGGTTTGAGTCCCTCTTGAATGAACAACCATCAACATAATAATCAAAGCCAACTATATATATATATATATATATATATATATATACTTCTTTTTGTGCAAAGCCAACTATATATATATTTATGTAGAAAAACAATATTTTGAGAACATAAATATTCTCTTATATATTAATAGAGAAGATTAATTAATTCTAATTATATATGTCTTACAGACTTAAATAAAAATTTATTAGATAAATTAAACTATTTATTGTTATTTAATTTGAAACTATATTATACTTCTTTAAAAAAACAAAAAATTAATTTCTTTTATTCATGTTTTAATAAAATAAATTTCATACAAAATTTTTCACCGCGTTAAAATTAAAATTTACTTTTAAATATTTCACGGATCAAAAATATTTTTATATAAAATAAACGTAAATTTGAATAAACAAAAAAAAAATTATTTACATATTTTATTTTACACAAACAAATATCAAATCTCAAATAATAATTTTATTTGAATTGATTTATACCTAGTATATATAGTAACCAAAACGAAAATTGTATAAAAACCGATTTATATTAGATTCACGTTTTTAATTTGATCATGGACGATACATAAACAAAATCAAATCGATGCTAAATACGAGAGAGAAATAAGTAGAAACATCATTTACAGTTATAATGATGTTTGGTTATAAATTTATAAAATCCTAAAGTAAAAACGAATCCAGAAATATTCATAAATGTCTAGGAAAAACCCCGGAAGTATGCATAACACAACATAACATACACATAGTAAACAAAAGCTAACGCAAAGTCGAAGACGCAACTTTTCCACAGTCGATCTGGTTGTCTGTTTCCCTGTAAGAGCCAAAAAAAAGAAGGAATCGCATGCATGACAAATTTCCATTTACGAATAATTCATCTAAAACACTAAAAAGATCAAGACACAGCTCGATCAAGAAGTATGTATATATATGATATATCTTGGGTTTTACCTGTTGCAGCAGCTGGCTCGTCCTGAGGCTTCATTGTTGGGAAGAAGATAACCTCCTGCGACAAAATTCAGAACATGAGTAAGAAAATATACTACTCCACTGGATTTTCGTAAAAGACTGTATTCAGATTAAAGAGGGACCTTAATGTTTTGGGAGTCGGTGAGTAGCATTACAAGTCGGTCTATTCCAATCCTCCAACCACCTGTAGGAGGCAATCCATATTCTAGAGCCGTGCAAAACGTCTCATCTATAGCCATAGCCTCATCATCTCCAGATTGTCGATCCTGAAATCATCAAGGTTCCAAAATGATTAACACATACGCTGAAAGAGAGAGAGGGGCTAAGATTAGTAGGAGTGTGGTGATGGCTTCAAATATACCTTGAGCTGATCAGCAAAACGCTGCCGCTGTTCCACAGGATCATTCAACTCAGTGTATGCACTGCAAAGCTGCAGCCAAATAAAACAGCTTAGTACAGAGGAACTCTGCTTAACCAAATAACAAAAAAAAAAAGAAGATATATCACGATTCCTGTATATAAAGCTTACTTCGTGTTGGTTGACAAACAACTCAAATCGTTCAGTCAGGGACTCGTTGGATCTGTGACATTTTGCCAAGGGACTCATAATCTTGGGTTGGTTCATTATGAAAGTAGGGTTAACACATGTCCCTTCCAGAAAATGTCCAACAAGCTGCATCAGTGAAAACATTACAGATACTTAAATAGGCATGAAGTAATCATAACTTCCAATTCATACTATTAGGAGATAGCAATCCTTACTTTATCCAACAAACGAGCTGTCGTCTGAGGAGGTGGGCATCTGACATGAAACCTCTCACATGCATCAATCAGATACTTGTTAGCTTCCTCGCTAGCCAAATCTTTTGGTATGTTAAGGTTGGCCATCTTCTCTAACTCTACCATCATGTCAATCCTCCTACAGAAATAAAGAAGATGATGAGATCATTACCAAAAAAATATGGTCCAAGAAGAGCTCTGTCTTGATCCCAAACCTGAATGGAGGAGTGAAGTCGATTTCTATGGGCTCCTTATGGTACCCATTAGCGTGGTATTTAATTTTGTAGCCACCCGTTAATTCCTTCACCATACCTGAAAGATGAAGAAACTGTCAAGTAAGTTTGAATCTAATATGAGTGCAAGAAGCAGAGGTATTAATTCGCCGTACCACTAAGCAATTTCTCAGACATCTCCATCAAGTCATTGTAGTCTGCGAAAGCCATATAGAACTCGCAGGTGGTGAACTCTGGATTGTGTGTCAAGTCAATACCCTCTTTTCTGAACTGCTTTCCTATCTCGTAAACTCGTTCAAAACGGCCAACAACAAGCTGCTTAAGATAGAGTTCTGGTGCGATACGCATGAACATCTTCATATTCATATCATTGTGATGTGTCGCAAATGGACGTGCAGATGCTCCACCAGCAATCATATTCATCATAGGTGTCTCAGCCTAAGGAAGTTAACACACATTTGTATCAAAATCGCAAAACAAACTGAAAACAAGGTATGAAATTATTAGTTTTCTTGAGAGGAAAAGAGAGAAACATTAATTGCACCTCCAAGAAATCAAGATCGTCAAGGTATCTTTTTATGTATTTGATTATTTTATCTCTGGTCATGAATATCTGGAAGACCTCATCGTTCAGCATCAAGTCAAGGTAACGCTGGCGATACCTAGTTTCCTGGCACAGATGAAAAAGGTACATATCATATTATACCGTCCAAATAGACACAAACTGATGGAGTTACAGCATCTTTGGAAAACATTAATAATAATCCTTGAGAGCAAAACTTAAATGGTACCTGATCTTTAAGAATATAAGTTTCTGGAGTTCTAGGCATTTCTGGAACCCAGTTAACTCTAGGAACAGGCTTTTGCCTCCCCGGAAACATGTGGAGGCAATGAGACAAGACAGTAAACGATCGTGGGAAGATAGTTAGCTCTCCCCTCTTTGTTTTCCCTGAGACAGGGGACAAAATGTGTTCAGATAAAGATACAGAACATGCGGTAATCATATCAGAAAAAAAAAAAACTAAATAAAGAAAAGAGGATTTAGGAACCTGGAAATCCAGTTACACCAACAATATCTCCACGCTTGACATTAGCATGGAAGCTCGCAAACTCAGCTTCTTCTAATTCTGACTTCCTAAGGCATCACAAAAATCTAGTTAAACTAGCTAGATATCATCAAAGAAACAAAAGGAACAACTCTAATATGTAAAACCAAATTAGTCACCTTGCATCAGCCATAACTTGAACCCTAGAACCAAGATTATGTAGATCATAGAAGAAAAGCTTGCAAGAGGAAGATCTTTTGCTCAATATCCGTCCTACCAAATTAAAAAATACAGATAAATATAAAACTTTGAATAAATATACTCTTTTCAGTGCAAAACTTAAAAAACTTCACTAGTGCGGTGGAAGTATCATACCGGCTAAAGAAACTTGGTCTTCTTCAACAAGGTCTCCGTTGCTTAAGTTAGTATACTTTTCAAAATATTCAGAGATTGACATGGACACTAAAAATTTGTGTGGGTATGGATTCTCTCCCTTTTCTTTCTCTGCTGCAAGATACATCAATCTGTTCTCAGTGTATTGCTGCATTTCCAAACTTCGATTGTCACAATCCCGCAAGATACATAACGAACAAATAAAATCGAATGGATATATAGATATATAAATACCCTTGCGTCCATATCTTCATTATCTGCCATTATTGATTTCTGGCTTCGAAAGCTCGTCTTCGTAGGCTCGCTTGTTTGTTCTTTTCTTCTTCCTTACGCGTCCTCTCTTCCTCCCTGGGTTTGTTCTTCAATTCGAAAACCTATAAACTGATGACTAGAGGTATCGCGAATTAAATTTGGCTCTGACGTGAAGAGTAAGAAAGCTACTATTTATTTAGGTCGGTGTCGGTCTAGTGTTTTTTTTTGTTTCTAAAAAAGGCATAAAAAAAGAAGTAGATTAATCATGTTTATATTTTGATCATGGAACCAAAACAAGATCAACAGAACAAAATCAAATCGATGCTAAAAGCAAAATTAAATAAAATTTGATCATGGACCAAAATACCAACAGAAGAAAATCAAACCGATGCTCAAAATAAGAGACAAAACTGATTCGAGGACAAAGCGTAAAATCAAAAGCCAGAGGAATCGACCAAGGAAGAGTAAGACGCGTTCTCGTCAGACGCCGTCGTTTTATTCCCGGCTATACTCACCAATCTGTTTCTCGTCTTGAACACTATATCATGGTCTAAACCAGCCAATTCGCACAATTCTAACCTCTGAGTCTTGGTCAATTCCAAGTCATCTTCCCAACAAGACTCTGATATTATTTCTATCACTTTCTCCATCTTGTCCTCTGCCACTAAGATTCCGTTTTGAAGCAGAGCAAGATAGACTTGTTCCGCTGCCGCCTTTCGGATCTGGATCATGTGATAACGAAAATATGGAGTAATGAAAATGTTTATAGGATAGAATGTGATTTATTTATATTGAAGTGACAAGAACCTTTGGGTATCGGTGGCCGAGGAATGCGACAAGCTGAGAGAAGGCTTTTGTGCTGATGGAATGTGAGACTGAAGCGATATATCCAAGTATTGCAAGGCCTGCGTATAACTTTGTGAAATCCTTACTAGCTCTTAGTTCGATGGCTAGAGATTCCATGGCACCCGCATAGAAACTCAACGTATAAGTCTGCAATAAAATGACAGATTAGCTTAGTATGGAATGTGTTTAGTAACAATTTATAACCTTTGGCAATTTCTAACCAAAGAGGTAAATCTTAAACTAACCTCTTGATTCAGAAAGATCTTGCTTCTGAAGAGGATCTCAATTGTCTGTGTAAAAACGAGAAAGGTTCAGACATAACCACATAGAAGCTATAGGTTAATCTACAATACTGTGTGTTTACCTTTAGACAGGGTACCATAACTCTGTCACGTTTCTTGTATTCCTGAAGTATCCAAAGAATATCTTCACACAATGCTGACTCTCTGGACTGTTGTTCTTTCAGGTCTTTAGCTTCTTTACATTCTTCCCTCATATACTCCAGAAATGCAAGGAGCGACGATTTACTAAGTGAATCTTGTAATCCTCCAATCGAAATTACTAATCCAGACAGCACCTCTTTGCTGTAACAACGGAACTTTAATAGCTGCACAAAACGTGGGAAAGAGAAAGCCGGAACCTACAAAGAAGATAATAACTCATAGCCAGATACAAAAATCCATCAAATAAACGACGAAGCAACCAAGTGTGCATACTTACCGCCCATTGTAAGCCAGCTTTGTTGGGAAGAATCTCTTCCAATTTTTCTCTATGAGGAATGAAAGGGACGGAAATAGTTTCATGATATAAAATCCTTTGAAGAACCTTTGCAGATGTTTCTCTTAATTTATCCATTTTCTCTACTCCTTGCTTCACAATACATCCAATTACACGGGTCGCAAGATTCGAATCGAAAAGTGAGGACGTATCACTGTTATGATCACCCGCTGAATTTGTTCCTATTTTCTTACAGAGGATATATGTACACTTCTCAAGGCCATGGACTGCAGCTTCACGAACCCAAGAACCTACATCACCTCGGTTATCAACTGAATAATCATCAAGAGCTTCCAGTAAAGTATCCATCACTTCAGTCTTGATAAGAAGAAAAAGAGACATGTCATCGTTTTCAGGATCACTAGCACTATTCTGAGTAAGAGTCTCACACACTGATGTGAGTCCCTTTACAGCATTCACACGTGCCTCTGCATCTCTGTCGTCAGCATTCACCTGCTTGGAAGAAAAAACATCCATCAAAGTCAATTATTTGATTCTGTTTTCTAGACTCAATAATTTAATTCTGTAATGAAGTCATATGTAGTCTTCCTTACCTCTATCTTACACGCACTGCAGAGCTTCAAAACTATATCCTTCCATTTTGCAGTCAATAGTTCGTATGGCAAGACACCCAATGCAAGTGCAGAACCTCTTCGGACAGCTACATTTGGGTCCGTTAGATGTCTTAGGTGTTTTGATATTAAATCAACAGATTTCTTTTCATTGCCAACGAGATAGGATTGCACAAGCTGTTTAACAGCACTGACAGCTACATTCTGTATGTGATAAGTGAAACATGTCAACTAATGAATCATGCTATATATATTTATATATATTTTTTTTCAAAAATCCGTTGTAGCACATTGGTTTAAACAGGAGACTGGATGAAACGGATAATAATCCCCTTCACCTAGACTGAGTTCCGGGTTCAAACCTCGGCAGCGGAACTTTCTTTTTAAACTTCCAGCTTTTTATCTTATACATATACATATTACTCATTGGACCGGTGATAATTACCCTAATTTCACGTTATACTGTAAAAAAAGAAGCACTATTGCAAAGCTGCAGCAAATAGCAATGTCTACGGTTCTCAAAGATTATATAGGTTTTCCCAAATATAGGTACCTGTATTTGAGAATTAGGATGTCTTAAATTCTCAGTGAGAGTATCAAGCAAGATCCGTTCTGTTCTCTCAGCTAATGTCACATGCGATAATGAGATGCACTCAATAAACCGTGAGACAGCCAGTCGCATTATTTCTCCACCTTTTCCGCGGTAAAGGCGTGCTTTCTCAATGCAAGGGACAATCCCAGCCATACGTTTTTGGCTATCTGTAAAGATTGAGTGCAACAGGGGCCTTTATTATTAAGGGATAACAAAACCAACCATCAAACTCTGTTAATTTTTCATCTGACAATCAACTAACAAAGTGTGAGTACATATATAGCGATAGGGTCTAGATTCCAAGATGGTTCCCATAGTTTTCGTTTTCCATACCAAAAATGATCTGTAATTGCATATGCAAAGATGCCACAAAAGCCAAAGCTGAAAAATAGATGGTACTAACCAGCAGAAAGGACATAGCCACACTTGTGCAAAGCTAACACAACCTCTCCAGCTGCCAATGTTGCACCATGGCGCATGCACAAATCAGTTGAAAGGGTACAAGGAACTAGTTTCTCGAGCACATAGTTGGAAAAGTGCTTAGGCTCGTACTTAACAAGAGCAGCAAGAGCCTCTGCAGCAAGTTCTCTTAAGCTTTTATCCTGATATCATAAGATTGAATAATTAACATATTATGAAAGCTACAACAAGGAACAATGATTTGATACAGTTACCAATCAAGCTGTTGGCTCTAGTTTATGGGAGATATTAGAATTGTAGATAGTCAGAGGTAAACCACTGTCAAATAGTGTATAAGATAAGCATACCCAGTGGCAGATCTTGTTGTATAGTAATTCATCCACAAAAGGATATAGATACCCTTCATATTGAGCAATGGAAACTGCAACCTGAAGGTAAGAGTTCACCCGAGAAGAAAGGGAAAAATAATCAGCTATGTTTACAATGTCAATCCCATGAGGGTAATTTCCTTGCCTTCCCACATTCTCTTGGAAAGCAGCGGCAGCAGCCCTTCTACAGTTCACCTGATAAAAGACATCAATAAATTTACGCAACGAAGAGATCTACAAAAACACAATTCTGTAAATCAAGCAAGAAACGACGACAAATTATAGTCAAAAAAGGGATTAGTACCTCTCTATCAAAGGAACCCACTATCAATAAATCTGGAGCAAGCTGATCCAGCACATTTTTCATATCTTTGTGGGAATAGGCGCGCCCAAATGCCCAACAAACATAGGCAGCTGCATCACGGACATGAGATCCAACACTGTGTGGACCTCGGCGAACATCATAATGAAGTGCCTGTAAGTAATATTTAGATGTAAATGCATGGAAATTCTGCATAATTTGGGTGTGTGATGCCATTGCTTCGTATGTGTTGACTAGAGAAATAAGTAATCATGTTGTTGGGATAGAGTACGACCTTCACAATAACTGGGACAACTTGTGGAAAACTTCTAGGCAACAATAACCCTCTACGAGCCAGTTCAGCTAAGGCCAAACAACCCCCATGCCATGAACCATCTCCCTGAATATCATGAAAATCACAATAACTATCAGCTAGATAATGAATTCTTGTAACCTGAATTTTAAGCACATGTAAGCCATGCTGCCATATATCCAATACGAGTACCTCTCCTGGTGAAAACAGCTCCAATACAGATGATAACACCTCTTCAGACAGAACAGATGTTAGTCGTGAAGTTACACGACCTATACCCTTTGCAGCAGACCAACGAACCACAGTGTCCTACACAGTTAAAAAAATAGTAAATTTTAGAAGGACAATGCTTACAAATACTAGTGACATGTGATATTGTCTGGTAGGCGGCTGAAAGTTTCATGTGGGAAAAAGTTCACATCAGATATCAATATAGGTTCATCCCAGCTTTAAGTGACATGTAAGATATTTCTAACATTCAAGATTTGTATGAGTGTCATCTGGTTACTCTATTTTACAACTTGGTACAAAGTGTGGGCATCTAATCATATAAATTGAGACATAACTACCTCAAGTTATCAACCTAACAGTTGGATCTCACCCTTTAAACATACCGTGTCCCTCAAACCAGAGAGTAGCATTTCAATAATCTCTTCTAAGATTTCTGGAACATCCATATCTTCATCCTCTTGGTCATCAAAACTTTCTGGTTGTGAGACAGCAGTCACAGAATGATCAGGAGCCAATCTTTGAGATGAACTCGTAGACATATTCTCAGAAAGAGAGGCGGTTCGAGCCTGCAGGTAAATCAATAAATAAGTCTCGGATAACTACTGAAAACAACTACCAATTATATAAACAGAGAGTTCAAAATATATAAACCCATGAAGAGGAAGTGGCTCTTCAAAATACTATTCTACAAGCTAAAAGGTACGTACCACATAGCGCCAGGAAGGTGAGCGATGAGGAAGACAAACAAGCCCTATTCTTTGAGTTAACTTGATCAAATACTTGCGAAGCAGAGAACTTTTAGTCGCTGCATTTGATTTGCTTAGCACGTTCACATCATTTAAAACAATAGGAAGCACATCTAGCAACACATTCCGGCTAGCAGTCTGTCAAATGAGTAATAAAAACCATACTGGATCAAAATGCAACAACTTAAGTAATAAAAATCAGCCATTTTTCTTCAAGATTAAAAAACAAGCAAATCAAATATGTACTTTACTGACATCTGTGTATGTCTAACATGTTCAGTATGAACCATTATTAAAACAAAGTAAACAGCTCCAGGTTACGAAAAAAAGAAACCTTAAAAATGGCAGCAAGAGCTTCCAACACACCAAGCAAGCGAAAGTGATGCATGACACTATCTTCCTTAGAAGATAAAACTTCGTGGGTCCACTCGAAAAAGCTGAAATGAAAATGCCACAATAGAACAAACAAAATTTAGTTCATCCACTCAAGTACAAGTTGCAAGAGTAAATAGCACTTTATAAAACAATCTTATTGGTGTCTGGTGAAGTCAAGCTTTCAACTGATGGTGATAGGAACAGACCTTGAAAAAGCTTTTCCCATATCCGGACGGGTCAAAAGCTTAGAGAGGAGCAATCCAGATATCCTTCGCATTGGTCCAGCACTGCACAGATAGTCCTTACAAAAACCTAATATCTTCAACACCAAAGGAGCAAGGTCGTCCACACCAAAGCTCTTGTCGTTTGCAATGCTTGTATCAACAGAAGAAATATCAAAAGGAACCAACACAAGGATTGAGAGCCACAACAGAGTAACACATTTAGCCTCCATCTCTCCAGTGCTTTCTTGCCTCAAGGCAGAAACAGAAGTCGTGCTATGGCACTTCTCCAGGAGCAACACGGCGAGTTCGAGATCAGATACTTGATGAGGAAAGAACTTGATAACAGCTTTGTAGCCACAGACAGTAACTAAAGCATAGATAATGATGCTTATTGGCTTAATAATTTCAAGAGTTTCATCAGGTTTCGCTTCTAATTCAACTGTTTTGGAGCGGATGATTAACATTAGCGGTGAAACTATACTCTCTAAGTAAGGTTCCACTAATTGACCTTGCTCCTGGTATTTATCCATCTATACAATACAACAAAACAAACAAGGTTGGAAGAGAGGAACAAATCGGGTGGGTCAAGTAGATTGAAGTAAAACAAAAAAAAAAGAGTAAGAGAAGCGTACGATGGATCGGATCTTCCGAACAGAAGTAGGATCAACAACACGGCCATTTGAAACAATATCATCGAGAAGGGATTTAACGAGCTTCCATTCTTGTAAAAAGTACCTCTGTAGAACCCTCTCCTTGGAATCATGCTCGTCGTCTTCTTCCTCTTCCGTTTTAACCACCACCTCGATTTCGATTTTCGTCGGAGAAGTTTCCTCGTTCCTAGTGGCCATTATCACTGGATCAACGGAGGCGAATTTTTAATTAATTCCCGCTCGCCGGCAATTTTGTTACTGGGAAATAAACAACGAGATCGGTGAAGACGACATAGAGACGGCGAGAGTTTGTATTTTAGGCCCATTAATCTTATTTTGGGCCTAAAATATGAAAGCCCGTTCGTTTCTTAAACCGGCTATAACCAGTTAAATTACAAGACCCCCCGAACCAGAGAGGTTGTACTAACCAGATTCGTTTATGGCGGAATATCCAAAGAGACTATTTTGGGAGGTAATAAAAACTGGGAAAGGCGTAGGAGGATCACTGAACTCTTAGCCATAATCAGCGGTCAGGATGATACCCTTTAGTGGAATCCAACGGTCAGATTTGATCTGAGTTGTCCCTTAGTGAGGACGAAGAGATGGGCGAGATGTCGTTTTGATTGGCTAAAAATCTCACTCAATAAAAATAAAAGAGTTGCAGAGAGAGTCTCTCATCTTCTTCATTTCTTCTTCATCACCATCATCACACACCTTCTTCTCTCTCTCTCTCTCTATCACAAGAGAGCGATAAGAAAAAGAAAAAAAAAAAACATGGCTTCTACTTCTTCGCTCGCTCTCTCTCAAGCTCTCCTAGCTCGTGCCATCTCTCACCATGGTTCAGACCAGCGTGGATCTTTACCAGCTTTCACTGGACTCAAATCCACTGGCTCACGCGCCTCCTCTGTTTCGTCTCGTCGACGTATCGCTCAATCCATGAACAAAAACCGCTCTCTCCGTCCTCTCGTACGCGCTGCAGCTGTTGAGACTGTTGAGCCAACCACTGATTCGTCTATTGTTGACAAATCGGTCAACTCCATTAGGTTTTTGGCTATCGACGCGGTGGAGAAGGCGAAATCAGGTCATCCTGGTCTTCCTATGGGTTGTGCTCCGATGGCTCACATTTTGTATGATGAGGTCATGAGGTATAACCCAAAGAACCCTTATTGGTTCAACCGTGACAGATTTGTTCTATCTGCTGGTCATGGATGTATGTTGCTTTACGCGTTGCTTCATCTTGCTGGCTACGACAGTGTCCAGGTCTGTGATCTCTTCCTTTTGTCTTTCGATCTGATCATAATTGACGAATGTAGTAACTTCTGTGGATAGATTTTTACCTGTTTAGTTCATAGATTCGATCTGTTTCGATATTCATATGATGGCTGCTTTGAAATTCATAACAGTTTACTGAAAACAAAAGTGTTGGATTTGTCTATTAGGTGGAAGATTTGAAGAACTTCCGTCAATTGGGAAGCAAGACACCAGGACATCCTGAGAATTTCGAGACTCCTGGAATTGAAGTCACTACTGGTTTGTCATTTTGTTTCTTTGGCTTATGGTTCATGCAAATTTACAGAAGCTTTCTATATCTATGTTGACAATTGTGCTCTCTGCTTTGCCTGGTAATCAGGTCCTCTTGGACAAGGAATCGCCAATGCTGTTGGTTTAGCTCTTGCTGAGAAGCACTTGGCTGCTAGATTCAACAAGCCTGATGCTGAAGTTGTCGACCACTACACGTAATATATTTCCCATATTTTTGTCATCGTTCTTGGTTTGTATGTAGCTCTGACATTGGAAATACTGTTTTTGATTGATTGTGTCTAGATATGCTATCCTTGGAGATGGTTGTCAGATGGAGGGTATTTCAAATGAAGCTTGCTCTCTAGCTGGCCACTGGGGGCTTGGAAAGCTCATTGCTTTCTACGATGACAATCACATCTCCATTGATGGAGACACAGAAATTGCCTTCACTGAGAACGTGGACAAGCGTTTCGAAGCCCTTGGATGGCATGTTATCTGGGTGAAGAATGGAAACACTGGGTATGACGAGATCCGTGCTGCCATTAAGGAAGCTAAAACTGTTACAGACAAGCCTACATTGATCAAGGTAACTACTACACAGTTTCTTAACCATCAAACAGCAGTTGGTCTAAAGACCTTTGATATTTTTTATTTACCATATTGCTTGTATCCCGATGTATTCAGGTCACTACTACCATTGGTTATGGGTCTCCCAACAAGGCGAACTCATACAGTGTCCATGGAGCTGCACTTGGCGAGAAGGAAGTTGAGGCTACCAGAAATAACCTTGGATGGCCGTATGAGCCGTTCCAGGTACCTGACGATGTTAAAAGGTAAGTAAATCCAAAGCTGGCTTCTGTTAGGTTTTATTGCTATGAAGTTTCTTTGATGACTTACTGTCTGACTTGCACTTTTCTAGCCACTGGAGCCGTCATACACCTGAAGGAGCTTCTCTTGAATCTGACTGGACTGCAAAGTTTGCAGCATATGAAAAGAAGTATCCAGAGGAAGCTGCAGAGTTGAAATCTATTATCACGGGTGAAATACCTGCTGGCTGGGAGAAGGCTCTACCTGTAAGTAGAACTCTCTTTGTAGTCTGTACAATCCAATTAGTATTCTAGATGTGGCTTTTAAAAGATCTTTCTTTTTCTTCACTTTTAGACATACACACCAGAGTCTCCGGGTGATGCCACCAGAAACCTGTCACAGCAATGTCTTAACGCCATTGCTAAAGTTGTTCCCGGATTCCTTGGTGGAAGTGCTGACCTTGCATCATCCAACATGACATTGCTGAAAGCCTCTGGCGACTTCCAAAAGGCCACACCTGAAGAAAGAAATCTTAGATTTGGTGTTAGGGAGCACGGAATGGGAGGCATCTGCAACGGCATTGCCCTTCACAGCCCTGGTCTTATCCCTTACTGTGCAACTTTCTTTGTGTTCACTGACTACATGAGAGGTGCCATGAGAATCTCGGCTTTGTCTGAAGCTGGTGTTATCTATGTTATGACCCATGATTCTATTGGTCTTGGAGAGGATGGACCAACCCATCAGCCCATTGAGCACATTGCAAGTTTCCGTGCAATGCCCAACACACTTATGTTCCGTCCTGCTGATGGCAACGAAACAGCTGGTGCATACAAGATTGCTGTCACCAAACGCAAGACACCATCTATCTTAGCTCTGTCTAGGCAAAAGCTGCCTCAGCTTCCAGGTACATCCATTGAAGGAGTCGAAAAGGGAGGATACACAATTTCTGATGACTCTGCAGGCAACAAACCCGATGTGATATTGATTGGAACTGGATCTGAGCTAGAGATTGCTGCACATGCTGCAGAGGTGCTTAGGAAAGAAGGCAAAACCGTTAGAGTTGTTTCTTTCGTGTGCTGGGAGCTATTTGACGAGCAATCAGATGAATACAAGGAGAGTGTGTTGCCATCTGATGTATCAGCTAGAGTTAGCATCGAAGCAGCTTCGACATTCGGATGGGAAAAGATTGTTGGAGGCAAAGGAAAGTCCATTGGCATTAATTCGTTTGGGGCCAGCGCACCAGCACCCTTTCTCTACAAGGAGTTCGGTATCACTGCTGAAGCTGTTGTTGATGCGGCTAAGTCACTCTTCTAAGAGATTTAAGATCAGACCATCCTCTCTGTGGGGGTTTTTGTCTGAAACTTTATTTGGAAACAAGGCTTATTCACAACATTGTCTCATATCTCAGAATAAAGTGCAACAAGACTCAAAAGACTTTCACTTTCTTTTTTTTTGGTTTATTGTAATTCGGGTGAACATAGGTTTTGGGTTTTGAGATGAGAAACTATTTAGAAAGACAATGTAAAACTCCCATCATCAATCGTGTAACGTTTTAAAAAATACTCCAGTTTCCGCAAAACTTGTTAGCAATTTGTTTTCTTTTATGAACAGAGGCACACATTGGGTGGTGGACAAGGGTACGGTTCTTCTTTAAGGTATCTATCCATATCGAAGGAATGGTGAAGTTTCTACCTTGAGAAGATATCCAAATATCCGTTGTCGTTTGTCGATTTGTAACAAGAGAAGAAGAAAGCTACCACCTCCTTTGTCGTTTTGTCGATTTGTCATCAAAGGCCACAACACAAGTAGGCCCCACTACTTTTCGGTATCCCAACATCCCATTTATATGCCCACATTCGAATTCCCTTTTACTTTCTATTGTTGATGGGCTATAGGCCCTGTAAAGCATAATATTGTCAAATGGAGTTTAATTATAGGCCCAGGTAAATTACTCACTAATTTGCAGCTCACTCACGCATTATCTCACACGTATGTCTCAAAGGTATAGAGCTGAAAGATAAATTATAATCACTCACGCAAATAATTACTCAGTAAATTGCAGGCTTTGCAGCTCAGGTAAATAACTTTCTCGAAATTATTCCTGACTATATAACAAGTTCCGACCTCATACAATGCGATCTGACTGCAAATGAATCGCATCATCTTAATCCAGATTAACAACATTTGGAGTACAAGAAATTATGTGAGCAAATCCAGTGGGAGATGCTTTGCTAACCATCCATATGACATGTGTTAAGCTATTATTGGTTTAACATTTTATTTTTTATTTAAAATTTAAATAAATAATTAAAAACAAGAAAATATTATGTTTGAGCAACCTAATATGTTTCTACCCACTGGACATGACCTTACACACCAATGAGTTGGAAGAACCGACAATAAAAACATGCAATGTCTTTAAGCACAAAACTAAATGACGCCGTTTTAGCCACAACTACCAGGATAGATTCTAACTTCACTTTACAGTCTTTAAGCTATATGCAATCAAGGGACAATGAGAGAACCTGTAGAATAAAACTCATTGAGATACGATAACTGACATTAACAAGTCTGAAAGATTTTGGATAAACAAATTCGTTTCCTAAATTCAAAATCTCATATCAAGTTGTAACCCATCAAAACTAGCGAAAACAGATACATAGGTCCAAATGTAAAGAACTTTGAGATGCAATGCAGACAATGAAATGGTCGTTCTTGGAGGACTTGATCAACCCTGTTCTTTCTTAAGCCACAAGAGTACTTGCAGTTGTAGACTCGCTGCAAAAGTAAGAACAAAGAATTAGTATAAGAATCCAAAAATAAGAGATGATAATCAAGATCTTTACAGAACTCATAAATGGTCAAGTACTTACTACTTCCAGACGGGTGGGAGCTTCTTGGTCTTCTTGTAGTAACGAGCAAGACGGTGGATTCTGCTCTCTACAAGAATCAACCTAAATTTGGAGTCCTTGTCTTTCCTGTTCCTCTCAAGGTGCTTGCGGATAGCAACGGCCTTCTTGATCAGGTGATACAGATCCTCAGGAATCTCAGGTGCAAGACCTTGTGGCAAAAAATTACAAAAGAACTCTTAGTTCCACTGAACGTTCAATTATAAATAAAAAAACACAGACTCAAGGGAAAGAATCTAGGGAGATTGAATAATATACCATGAGCTTTCAAGATTCTCAAAATCTTGCTTCCGGTAACACTTTTCACTTGTGGAATACCGTGAGAGTCACGAAGAATGACACCAATCTGTGAAGGGGTCAAACCCTTCTTTGCAAACCTACAGATGGACTCATCAACCTATTTTGATCATCAAAACAAACGCCAAGACCAATCAGAATAAACACATTACTCAAGACACCACATAATAAGAGACCGGAGACCACATTACTAACGATTATATCACAGATAAGACTAATCAACAGATCCCCAAAACAAACTACCACAATGAGATTGTAACTTCATAGATCTTTCCTATGACAAAATTACTTAATCTAACCAACCATTCATCACATTAAGATTAGAAATGTAACAAACAGAAGACATAACATCATTTACAAATCTCAAATGCGTATTCCAAATTTCCTAACCAAACTAGAATCAACTAACAAAAAAAAAACTAGATTATAAGTCTACGAATCTTACATCCTGAGGGGTAGTCTTGAGCCAGCTTGGGGATGAACGCTTGTACGGCAGAGCAGACGCCGAGATACCCTTACTACAGAAAACAAAACAAAAATGTAAGAGAACAAGCTTTCAAATCAGATAGGGAGAAAGAAACGAAGAGACGAACCCTCTACTGTGCATTCGACCCATGACTGCGACGGCGAAGAGATCTTCTTCCTCCCTTTACACTGAGATGTGTTCTTCTTCGGTTTCTTCCGGCTGGCGACTGCGCTCAAGAGAGTAATCAGAAAACCCTAAATGGCTCCTTTATATATATCGCATCTTCTGGAAATGCCACAAGGTCATTTTGTTCCCAAAGCTATTATGGGCCTTGGTTTTTTTTTTATACGTAGGCCCATTATAATTAAAGAGGCCTTGATAAAACTCGCGTCTGAGGAAGGGGTATAAAACACATACCTTGACGACACCGTTTAATTAGTATTACTATATCTCAACTTTTGTGAATTAGCAGCATTCATAATGTTTTTTTGGTTTGATGACTAATATTGGCAGGATAAATATACAACTTTGTGATCTACGTTGTACGTGTATTGTGTAATCAACTATCTAATTTGGAAATTTTATCAATACTATATAGTATATATACTATTGAAAGACTTGGATACATAACAAAAATATCCAATGAGTGACGTCTGATTTATGTCTAATCATCAACCTAATCTACAAAGACAGCATTTGTTAACACTTAACAACAAAACTCATTTTAATACTAATAAAAATTTTAAAAATGTGTATGTGTAGTTTTAAACAAAAGGCGAAACCTAGTTATAGATTGGTTTACGCAATACCGATTAACAATGTATCTAGACAAGAGATCAGAGTGATAACCGTCAGCCAAACTATCACATTACGTTACGTGACAGGTGACATCACAGTTCTAGAAGACTACTAAAAAGTTAAAACACATGATACAAAAAAAAATATTTTGTCAACAACATTAAACTTGTTGCACAAGCCTAGCTAGGACCTAAAGAAATCGATTCTTTCGTTTTTGAATGAATTATAAAGGCTATTTATTGAAAGTAAAGCTTGAGAATCAAAAAAAGAGAATGAAGGACACGTGATGAGTGAGTTAAACAAATGTCAACGCTATAAGTCCATTTCCTTAAAGCCAAACCACACCCATTTATTAACCTAACTGCCTAACCGTCTTATCATCATCACCTTCTTTCTCTTTATAAAAACAAACCCTTTCTTCTTTCTAAAGCAAACAATAATTTTCTCCAGATACGATCATCATGAAGCTCGTCTGGTCACCGGAAACAGCCTCTAACGCTTACATCCACACCGTTCGATCCGTAAGGAATCCCTCCACTAATTCAATATTTGGTGCATTTTTTACTTGCATACATCATCTTTTTCATTCGTTTCATAACGTTTCTAACATCATCATCAACTGATCGACCTATATTGTCTTTCATGAAAGAAATCTTGAATTCGTATATGAAATTATGAATTACAGTTCTGTATTTACTATAATCTTGTATTTCCTGTTAAAAACAATCTTTTCATTTAAAGATATATATGATTCTTGTTTACTCGATCTTGACGTATATGAATTAAAATCTTGATCATAATTATGTGTGTATATATTTGTGTGTCTTTTGAAGTGTAAAAGCTACAAAGAATCGAGCGTGGCGGAGTTTTTATCGGCTACGGCGGCGGGATGGAACACGAGGTTGATCGTCGAGACTTGGTCACGTGGAGACCCGATCGCAACCAGCGTTGGACTCGCCGTCGCGGCCATACACACACGTGGAAGACACGTGTGCATAGTTCCGGACGAGGAGTCGAGGTCGGAGTACGAGGCGGTGATGAAAGGAGCCGTCAAGAGTGAATCGACGGAGGTGATGGTAGGCGAATCGACGGAGGAAGTGGTTGAGAGAATCTCCGGGGTGGATTTCATGGTGGTTGATTCGAAACGCCGCGAGTTCGTCAAAGCGTTGGGATTAGCGAAAACGAGCAAAATGGGTGCCGTTTTGGTGTGCAAAAACGCCACGCAGAAATCTATCCCCGGGTTTAGATGGCACGGAGTTTTGAGACGAGGCACACGTGTCGTGAGATCGGTGTTCTTACCCCTTGGAGGAGGATTAGATATCGCACACGTGGGAGCCAGTGGTAATAATGATTTGAAGAAGCTTCCTAGCCGTTGGATTAAACACATAGATCCTCAATCTGGAGAGGAACACTTGTTTAAGCGTTAGTCAACGTTACCATTTTCTATAATCATGTAATATATAGAAAAGAATCTCTGCCCGAAGTCAACAAAGTTTTGATGATTTGTTTCCAACTGTATAGCTTTTCTTTTGTTTTGAGATTTTTTTGCTAAAAGATCATATACTTTTGAATTAGATGATGAGAACAATATTGTTAATACGATATTTGCAAACATTAACCATATAATGATCTTTATTTTGATAAGAAGTTCTTAAACTCTATTCATAGGACAAGAGTTCACTCACTCAACTGCTAAGTAAGCGAAGTTAAATTAGTCGGGACTTAATTTTACACTCACAAAATAAGTGGTGGACTTCATGATGTAATTGGGGATATATTGAAACCATAAGTTTGTGTAAATCTGTTAACCGGGATAATTTTGAAAACAATTTAATCATTTTTGTCTCGTACGTGTGTCCAACAGTGAAAATTACACTTCACACAGAAAAAACAATTCATGTTTATAACTTTAATATAATTTGGGAGTATTAGCTTGAATGGATATTTGTTTCCTTTGTAAAAAATAATTGTCCTATTAGACTAATTAATTTCCATGTATCTTTTCATTTTTTTCCAAATTTATTGGTCAAGGTGACTCAAGAGGTGTCAAAAAACATTAATTACCTGGCTTAAATAAATAAACCTACAATTAGGCTTCAAACATGTGGTTGTATATATAAATAAGTAATTTTCATAACAACATGCAGCCTCTCTCATCCTCTCAAAGTTGATACCATTAATCTCTTCCATCCCCTTGTAATTTTCCAAGTCATATTGCATTTTACCTTCTCTATTCAACAATGAAGACAGAACCCTTTTCATCATCCTTGCCGCTGGCGTCCTCACGGCCACCACCACCACCAGTACCATCAAATGCAAGAAGGACACCATCACCAGCATCATCTAAAGCAGGAGGAAAAAGGATCCGAAATGCTGATGACATGGACTGGATAAGCAAACTTCCGGATGAACTATTGGAAAAGATCCTTTCGAAAGCACCCTTTATATCTGCTGTCAGAACAAGTTCTGTATCTAAGCGATGGGTGAACTTGTGGAAACGGACGCCTCATTTATCTGTGGACATGAGTTTTATCATGCAAAGAGGAGGTCATGTTCACCAAGATTCTAAGCGTTTGTCCGAAGGGGTGACAAAGGTTTGTTGAGTTTTCTTTTCCCAAATCCTTACTTGCGCGTCTATATATATAGGGTTTCATTTTAATCTTTTCTTTGTGAAGATGAAATAATACATAGATAGGTCGACCTATAAACTGATGTTTAGATACATTATATTTTTTTTTTTGAAGTTGTGTGGTAGAAGAAATGTTCTACACACATACGGGGATGAATTCAAAAGTATTTAGATAACCTCTGAAGAAGTGAGAAAAAATTACAGATGACAAACTACCTCTTAAACACACTTGTTAACGTTTGATGGAAACATCATTTTTTAACAGTTTATCAATAATTTAACTTATGATCTACTATATATATATATATATTAGATAACAGTTTTCACGCCAATTAACTAGTCTACGATCTACTGACTAACTGTATTAGATAACGGTTTCTCGTGTCAAAATCACATAAGTTATCTTTGTGCAGTGAAAAACCGTTTTCTAATATAGTAGATCATAAGTTTGGTTGTATAATAACTATTAATTACATGCATTTAAATTGTATAGTGAATGAAAATAAACTAATTTAGGATTTAGTTTATTCCATGTATATGTTTAAGTACTGTTAATATATGATTTTAACATTTTACAAGTATTTTTAAATTTTAATTAATTTGTGTTCTACAGACTATAAACAATCATCTTGACCGCCTAGAGAGCTGCAGAATCGGCAGCTGTGTATATCAATGTGAAGATGGTACGCTCGAAAGGTGGATCCAAACAGTGACTCGTCTGAAACATACCAAAGAGCTTACACTTGAGAACTATATTGTTGTCATGGGACCTATCGGTGGATATAATACGCTCAGGGTGTCCCCAAGTATATTCTCTCATCAGAGTCTCACTTCACTCTCACTCACTCGATATTATCTAACAGAGGCAGAGGCCTTCAAAAATTGTTGCAATCTTAAGACCCTAAAGCTTTGTGACATCATTGCCGATGTTAGTATCCTTAACAGTATTTTCGAAGCTTGCTCCTCTCTCGAGGTGCTTGTGTTGATCATCACATCCCTGAGCAGACCTGGTGTGTTGAAGATCGAGAACAATAACTTAGAGTTCCTCCAAGTGGTTTGCCGTACTGTGATGGATAAAATGGAAGTCACTGCACCTCGCTTGGAGATCTTGGACATCAAATATATCAACTGTAATGGATTCTTCCTTAGTGCTCCTAAGATCATTTTTAATAGGAGTTCTTGGGTTGCCGGTAAATACCCTCAACTCAGCTACAATATTTCAAGTCTCGCTCAGGTACGTACTTACATATATAACTTAGCAACACTATGTTTTCATCATTTATGCATATTGTTATAATGACATGTTGTTTGCTCTGTATATATATGAACTTTAGGAGAAAAAAAGAATATGGTTTGAGCTTATGGTGAACGAATACTATAAAATGAAACGGAAGGGATATTTATCCGTGAGAGTAGACGTGACAAATCCAAAAGAACTCCAGATTTTGAAGGAAGTCCTACTTATGTGGGGTGAAGAAATGAGGGAGCTGGAGATCATATTCAAGGTACACATTAATTTACTTTCATGCATGTTTTTGGATAACTTTGATCAGCTTTCTTTCGCACTCATTTATATTGTCATGTTACATATTTGCCTTTTAATTAGGACGGCAATGCTCGTGGAGAAGATCAGGGTGATCAATCTTCTTTTATCAATGGTGGAAAACCATTTCCA
The DNA here is from genome assembly GCF_030686135.1 of Camelina sativa. Classification (NCBI taxonomy): domain Eukaryota; kingdom Viridiplantae; phylum Streptophyta; class Magnoliopsida; order Brassicales; family Brassicaceae; genus Camelina; species Camelina sativa. Next base: position 1,418,800 of record NC_141895.1, on the reverse strand, counting down.
GATGCTAAATTCGAGGTTGCTACTGTTTGGATGTATAATTTCGATCGTTCGAATGAAGTGCAATTTGCATTAGCCTCACGTTTTGTGAAACACGGAACAGTGATTGACAAGCTCATGATAGAGACATCGTCGTACCCTCCAATGAAGAGGCTATTAACTGAAGGAAAAGTAGCCCAGCTAAGGCAACTTTGTGACTATGGTTTAACTATTGAATGTTTCTGATCGATCATGAGTTCTGGTTCCAAATCTATCCCATTCCTACCCTTTCCCCTTTATTACTTTTGAGGATTATCTTGTTTTTTTTTTATATATTTCAAGAACTGTGTTTTCATTTGGTATGTGCTTCTGTACTTTTAATGTTTGAGAGATTTGGATATTTAAGGTTTGATATTGTATTGAACTATTGATTTGGATATTATCTGGTTTTGTTTCATTATTATTATTGTGTTTCTGTTTTGGTCAATGCTATTTCAAGAGAGTAGAAGGATGGATCGCTTCTGCTTTTATAATATAAGATCATATATATATATATATGAACTATTGAAGAAGATGAACATATATGTTGTGGCCAACAAAGCCAACTTGGAATCTTTGTCCTTTAGAAAACCCCACCACAAATGTAATGATGTTTTTAGCCTTCCATAGGAAGACATCTACACTGCCTAAAGTGAAGCATCAATTTTCATGTTAGTAGCTTTCTCTCCATGACATGCCACTTCCTCTCTTCTCTACATATTGCTGTTTTACATGCATGGGATGATGATGAACAAAGTCATTGCCTTCAGATATTACTGGGAATCAAAGTCGGGTTTCGAAGGGTACTCAAGTCCCTGCAGCTCCGGCATTCGCCTTAGATCTTCTTCTGTGTATCCTGGGATTAACCAGTATCTCTTATCCATTCCAAATACCTATACAATGAATCCCCAAAAGACCGATAAAATAACTTATAGCTTCAAAGGCTTTATACTCAGATGGAAGAAGGAATTAAGCCAATGGCTTTAACTAATAAACTAACCTGTTCAAAGTTTTTCTTTTTACCGAGGTCATAACGCCATTTTGTAGTGGTTTTCTTCTCATATGCCTGTACAACTCAAGACCAAGAAAGTTTCAAGAGAAGGATGGACTAAGAAAAGTAAATAGTCTAAAGACCAAAGTTCTCATTAGAGCAAAAAGAAAGCTCGAAGCTTAAGCCATGGGAACCGAAACTGTAAAGAGTCTAAAACCTATATTCTCACTCGAAACAACGGAAAGCTCGAAGCTTAAGCAATGGGATTCACCATAAAGTGTAAGGAGTTGAAACATCCAAAATGAAGAGAACTTACCTCTATCGTTGTAGTATTGCCAGCAACCAAAGAAATGTGCATGATTAAGAAACCCATCACGCTCAAAGCAAAGGCCAAGTTTAAAACTGTCGTATGATGAAACAAGGTGAGATTGATTAATAAAGTGAAACCAAATACACTAATAAGTATCATATATAGTATAAGGAAGTTCAAACATACCAAATGCAAGAAAAGTAGTAGCAAGAGTTCCCGGGGTTCCAGGTATTTCTTCATCACTAAAGAACGCAATGAAGTGCGGCATAAGAACCAAAGTCACAAGAGTCGTCTCTAAGAATGTGTAGAACTGCATTTGAACATTATAAAAAAGACACAGAAGTTGTTGTGACAAGAGTAGCAGATTACAAAGCTCAAGATGGAATAAAATTAGAGCTAAAAAAAACCATACTTACCAAGAAAAGAAGAAAATACTTATAATTTAGTGCTCCTACACAGTTAACAACCCAAACGCAATGGTGATCCATCTTCAACACACACCGACCACCTAGAATTGAATCAACATCACAACAATTTCAGTTTTCAAGACTCTTACTATATATGGTAAAGAAGAGAAGAAGCTGATGGAAACTTACAAACAGAACAATGATGACAACGGGAAGGTTTTAGTTGATTGCACTTCCTACAAAAGCGAACTCTTGGGTTTGAAGAATCAGGAGGCTGTAAACCAACGAACTCCAAACTGTTTAACGGATCAGATTCACCTCTTTCCTCATCAGTAGATGGTCTCCAGTTAGGAGGCACAACACCAGGATCAGTAAATACAACAGAGAAGTAGCTCCACAAAAGCATTGCCAGCTGCAGCAAAATGAAAAAAAGAACACATCATTTCGCTAAATTCACATCTAAACTTTGTTGACCAAAAAATTGACTAAAGCATGAAGCTTTTAACAAGAATAAGTAAGCTATGATCTCGAGAGAGAGAGATAGTTACTGACAAGGAAATGGAAAAGGATTAGGATAGTAAGAGCAGCAAGAGAATCAAGGCCAACTTGAGAAAGTGCAGCAGGTCCATAGTTAGTCAAAACGACAGCGTAATAAGTAACACCGACAACACCAAGAACCAAAAGGATCATGATCGATCCAAGACCTCGTAAAGCCGTACAGAATTTGAATACGTTCCAAGCCATTGTTGTACCAGATCTATGCATAGTCGTCTCTCTCAAACCAAATTGTTTTTTTTTTTTTTCTTCCTTCTATATATATAAAAAAAAGAACCCTTTTTTTTGGATCTCCTTCAGAGTCAAGAGAAAAGACGCGTAGTCAAAAGAAGATAACTCCAAGGAGGCAAAGCAAAAGAAAGAAGTGTGTTTCTGGGAAAATAATTTGGAAGAGGTCTTTAAGCTTTCTTAGGGATTTTTAATCTGGATGGAACAAGAAAAAACAACAATCTAAGAAATAAAATGAGAGTGATGCAGAGACCCCATGAACGAGGAATGATGATGGTGGAGGGGGGAGCTTGAAGAATGAGACTTTTTCTCCTTCGTTGGATTCGTTTTTCCCCCTTTTGGAGCTAACAAGAAATTTCAGACCAAAACTAAAGATTTGTTGTTTAATGACTTTGAGTTAATCAAGTCTTACAGGAAGCCCAAACTGTATAATCAGTTTGGTTTTTTACTTCCCGTAATTTACTAATTTTGGTTATATTTTCCGATAGGTTAAAAAATTTGGAAAAGACAAACGCCCACCGTGGGGCTCGAACCCACGACCACAAGGTTAAGAGCCTTGCGCTCTACCAACTGAGCTAGACGGGCTTGTTTTTTAGTTTTCTAATTAGTAACTTATATTACTTGATGTAGCATTCATTCAGTCAGTGGATGGTGCTACTCAGATATGGGTTTGTGCCTTTGTGGAGGCTCAGTTTCTTACTAGTTAATGGTCCAGTTTTCTTTATTGGGCTCTATTGGGCCAATAATTTATAGATATTAATAGGCCCTTTAACCAAACTTCTTCTTCTTTACTCCAAAGAGCAATAAAAGAGTAAAGAAACACTAAAAGAAGACGAATCCGAGCAACTGGAGATGGCTTCCATGGCGTCACCGACCACTTGCTTGTACCACCACAAATGCCGGAGAAAACTTGGTTCCTATGCCCGTCGTATCAGTGCCTCGATTCCAGAGACTTCAGATGACAAACATCCCAAGCTAATGGGTCGAAGGTACCCTCTCTCTCTCTCTCTCTCTCTCTCTGGACATGAGACTCTGTTTATCACCGGACCAAGTATCTGATTTTTGAAATTTTGTGTGAAATCGGAAGAGAGATCATACTTAGGAGCAGTGAATTAGCTATGATCGGAGCTATATTCCAGCTCAGGTATGTTTTCTTTCTTCTTCGGGATTCTACAGGTGTTGTGATGGTTTTTAGATGATGAAGATGATGAAACGTTGTTCTGTGATTGGTTTAAAGTGGGAAAAAACCAGATTATCTCGGAAAACAAAAGAACGAGAGATTAGCTCTGTGTCCTGCCACTAATAACTGTATCTCCACTTCTGAGAATATCAGTGATCGAGTGCATTATGCTCCACCATGGTAAATATTCTTATTTTTGGTCTTCTGCTTTAAAATAATGGTTGATCATCTTATACTGTTGTTGCGTGTGTCCTGGGTGTGGGTAGGAACTATAATGAAGGAAGGAAAACACCTGTAAACAGAGAAGTTGCAATGAAAGAGCTTCTTAATGTGGTATGAGAACCTTTAGACATGAACTAAAATCTTAAGAAAATGAATGAAATCACGCCACTCAAAGAGAAGTTTTTGACATCAGTTCAATGACCATTTGTTGCCAGATCAAGTCGGTGAAACCTGACAAATTTACTCCTCGGATTGTGGAAAAGAAGGATGACTATGTTCATGTTGAATATGAAAGTCCAATCTTAGGAGTAAGTAATAGTATGATTTCTTTTCTCTTTCTCAATCAACATAGCTAAAGATTTTGGACAAAACCCTGTGCTCTTTCACAGTTAGTAGATGATGTTGAATTCTTGTTTGGGAAGAACTCGACAGTGGAGTATCGATCTGCATCGCGTAAAGGGAACTTCGACTTTGATGTGAATAGAAAGCGGATTAAGGTAAAGAATTTGGATGCTAAAATATCTCTGTTACTGCCACTGGCTTCTAATCTGCTTTCACTTTTATCTGTGGAGGCATTGCGACAAGAGCTGGAGAAGAAGGGATGGGTATCGGAGAACAGCTTCTGATTAAGGACACAAAAGAGCTTCCAGATTCTAATCATTTCTAGATTAAATTTCTTACTGCAATGCCTATTATGTAAAAACATTTCAATAAACGAGAGAAATAGTGTTTGAACACAATGATTTGAGTGATTCATACAAAAAGAAAACAGTTTTGGAGAAACTTCAGATACGAGTCATGATTTCAACTGTGAACCATCAAACCCAACAACAGTTCATTCGAGTTCTACAACTCAGGAAGCCTAATTTTGAAGTGAAAATAACAAACCAGAAGGACATAGTTGGCTAAATGCATGATCATGACCATGGGATATATCTTTCCTTGGGCAATGAGTCATCCTACCCCTGCTAATATTATGATTATCTCTGGCGACAGACACTATTCCGTTACACTACATCAGCTAAATTTAATGGGGTACAATACAACATCCTTGTAAGAGTCTATTAGCTGGAGGAAGCTCTCTTCCGAAGACAGGGATTTCTCAGCTGTTATCCAAAACAAAGTGAACAAAATTAGGACGCTGAGGACTTTTTGACCTTCGAATGGTTTTATTTAGACTTTCAGACGTTAAAACGTTATAAACATTCTCCACTTCGAGGTCGAGGACAGGAAAGCCACATGTTCCCAAACTTTTCTTATAATTGTGTTCACTCAAGATCGCAAGAAAGTGAAGTAGTATATATTAATACATCCACTCTAGCGTAAACCGGAAAGCCTAACCGGCGACAAGCCTCCGAGACAGATGACAAACATCCCAACCTATATAATTGGTCGAACCTGACTTGAGACTCTGTTTATCACCGAACCTGACTTGCCATTTAAAATTTTGATAATCGTCCCATAGTAACAGCGGTTGTATCACCATTGAAGTTTTCATAATCGTCTCGTAAGTTATTGATAACCCCCGTAGTAACAGCGGTTCATTCACCATTGTTGCACATCAAGTCGGTGAAACCTGACAAATTTACTCCTCGGATTGTGGAAAACAAGGATGACTTCGAATATGAAAGTCCAATCTTAGGTAAGTAATACTATAGTGAGCTTTCTATTGTTTCTTTGTCAACCAACATTGCCAACGATATAGTCTTTGGCAGTTAGTAGATGATGTTGAATTCTTGTTTCCTACTGGGAAGAACTCGATTGTCGAGTATGGATCCGCATCCCGTAAAGAGAACTTCCGACTTTGATGTGAATAGAAAGCGAATAAAGGTAAGAAGAACTTGGATGATGAAATATTATCTCTGTTATTGTCACATCCTAACAGCTAATCTGCTTTCGTTTTTATTCTTTTTTTTTCAATTTTTATCTGTGGAGGCATTGCGACAAGCTGGAGAACAGCTTCTGATTAATGACACAAAAGAGTTTCCAGATTCTAATCATGTCTAAATCGAATTTCTTAATGCAATGCCCTATGTAAAAACATTGCAATAACGAGAGAAATAGTGTTTTAACACAAGGATTTGAGTGATTCATACAAAAAGAAAGCAGTTCTGGAGAAACTTCAGAGATACGAGTCATGATTTCAACTGTGAAGCATCAAACCCAACAGCAGTTCATACGAGTTCTACAGCTCAGGAAGCCTAATGTTGAAGCAAACATAACAAACCAGATAAGACATGGTTGGCTAAATGCATGAAAGGAGCTTAATCTTTCCTCAGGTCCATGAGTTCTGTCTTGATACCGTCGGCCTTAAGTATCATAATCTCAAGCTTGTCGCCCTATTACAGCAAACAATCCACAAAGCATTAGTCAGAGACAAACAATTAACGAAGATAAGTTGTTGCCGATCATTAATATCAGGGATACAGATTAAGTAAATGTTGTGGGAATATCTTCAACTAAAATAGGTAAGTTTTTTCGTGGCGTGGTGACAAAAGAAGACAAGTAGAAAAACTTACAGTGTAGATATCTCTTTCAGTGGCAGATGCGAAAACAGTTTTCACCAAATCAACTGCTTCGGCTTCTGAAAGGGGTGTGTTCGAATCCTACATGGTGGCAGAAGAAGAATAAATTGGAACCTAAATTATTCATTTTATGCTAACAATGGGTAAACGCCAAAGCACAAATGAAGAATATCAACAAACCTGTTTAGGTAGCAGAAGGGGACTCGGAGACTTGAGCTGGTTGTCAAGGAAAGGCATGATGAGTGTGGAACCAGAACCTTGGGCACCGTATCCAACACGCTCATATGATCCAACAGCGTCGTAAGTAAAGACACAACCTTTTCCTGTATATAGTCAAGAATAAAGATCACACAATGTACTGTTGCTATAGTCACATCCTAACGAAGAAAAAGAAGAAGAGCAATTTTACCTTCCTCGTCAAGCCCTCCTAGAACATTAAAGGCATAGTAGGGGAAAAAACGCTTGAAATAAAGCGTGTTGGAGAGAAGCTGGGCCATTGCAGGACAGCTCATCTGCTTGTTGTGCTGATGTTGATAGATCTGCAGGACACCAAATACACAGAGAATACTCTTACATAAGTCTTACACCAAACACAAAGGATGAAAGGTATTAGAACAATAGACCAAAGGAAACCTCACCAAGTGTCTGGATTTGAGAACCTTCTGCAATGCTTTCACATCAGCCTGAAAGCCAGAGGAAGACAACACAGCTTTGTCTGCTCTGGAAAAGTTTAAAAGAAGGACAACAGCTTAACAAGAGCCTTGCAAGTTACATAAGATAAACCGGATTACAGAATCCAAGGAATAAGTTATAAGAACACAAATCATCTAAGTGATAAACCGGATTTACAGAATCCAAGGAATGATCAATTTAATCACAAAGTCTACACTAGAGATACACTGTACTCAATGATCAAACCATCCAAGTATATAACCGGTTTTATCCAGATCTAGGGATTATAGATTGCAAAAACCCAGAAAAGTAACCAAAGAAACCCTAATAATCTACAGCAAAGGCCTAAAATCAAAGTATTGCCAAGAAGGATCGAATCGAAAAGTGAGGAATTTGAGAGAAGAAAGAGTAGTAGGGGGTACTTACAGTTTATGGATTTTTGAGTAATCGCGACTAAGAATACTGTAACCAGTAGACATACGAGTATCGGCGGCGATAACACAGTAATCCGATCCAGCGATGGCCACACATGTTCTGAAAAAATAAAGAATACAACGATTAGAGATACATATCAATAAATTCAAAGACACAAACGCCTCAAATAGCAAATCAAAGCCACTAGGCGAAAGAACCAAGCAGGTCTCGATTAACGATCCGTACCCTCCATTGTTATCGTAAGGAGACCAGTTCGCGTGCTGCTTAGTCATGGTGAATTTTGAGAAAGAGAGAAAGAAGCTTAGAGCCTAGGGCTTAGATGAATCGAAAATGGCAGAATTGCTTTTCCGGGTATCAAAGCCAAACTCTTCTGGGGATCTTAAGCTCTCCGTCTCTGGCTTTGTTAACAAGAAAAAGACGAGACCGGAAAACGGTACCGTTTTAGACCTGAGACATTACGGGCTGTTTTGGGCTTTTTATTGGGCTTTCTCTGGGTTTTAAATTCCTGAGATTTAATTTATTTTTCCTTTTTCTCTACCTCTCTCTTGTCTTCTTCATCTTGTTCGACGTTTTTCTCTCACTCAAAACTCGTAAGCTTCTTCTATTTTCCTTGTAGACAGACCATTGATTGTAGTCGTACTAGTTCTATTGTAGAAACTTTACCCCAGCTTAGTCTAGATCTAGTTGAAACCCTAATTTTGAGGAAGATGTGTAGTTTGATGTTGTTCTAGTAAAAACCTGGAGTCCTCTGTAAGGATTTGAAGGTGGGTTCCTCGAAAAAACCATTCTTTCTTACTTCTCTTACTTTAGTTCCTTCTCTCATTTTCTCTTCTTTATCTTGCTCGACTTGGTGCTACCAGGAAATTTTCGCATTTGTGGAAAGTTAGGGTTTTTAAGGTGTGTGTGTGTGAAAACAATGGAAGCACTTGTTGTTGATGCTGGCTCTAAGCTTCTCAAAGCCGGAGCAGCGATTCCTGACCAAGCTCCTGCAATGATAATTCCATCTCAAATGAAACGAATGGTTGAGGATGGGTCTTCTTCAGCTGATAACCCCACCACTGTCTTTGAAGATGTCACTCTTGATCCTATTGAAAGGGGTTTAGTTAGAGATTGGGATGCTATGGAGGATCTCTTGCGTTATGTTGTCTACACTGGTCTTGGCTGGGAAGAGGGAAACGAAGGCAATATACTCTTCACAGATCCACTATGTACTCCTAAGGTTCGTTTCTCAGCTTTCTTCTTTGTTCTTAATTGAAAAGATTACAACTTGGAATTCTTGTGAAGTCTCTTTTCAATTTCCATAATCCTTTTCCATTGGATGATTTTAAAGAAAAAAGGATCCATTTTGTTCTTATAGTACCACATTTTAGATAACAAAATGTTATTTTTTCAGAACGATTCGAACTGATTTGGTGCTGTAAATGGTTGTTTGTGGACAGGCTATTAGGGAACAACTGGTACAGTTGATGTTTGAAACATTCAATGTCTCTGGTTTTTATGCATCAGAGCAAGCAGTGCTGTCCCTTTATGCTGTTGGACGCATCTCCGGTTGCACTGTTGATATTGGTCATGGGAAGATAGGTATAATAACTTGGTTGACCTTTGTGATAATCTGATCTTACTCTTTGTGTCATAGTTCTCTGTGTTATGTGACTTTTATGTTACATGAGATGTTGTTTCCTTTCACTAACCTTTATCCAGGCTTTAAAACGTTTTGTAAAACCAAATACCTTTTGTCCTGTAAGTTGCAGTAAGTTGGAGGTTCCTTGTGTATGTGGCTGGGCATGATCAAGATGATGTTGTGTCTGGTGTTTTTAACTTCATGACTGATACCACTCTTGTCGTTAACTCTTGTACAATGTCCTCAGATATTGCCCCAGTTCTTGAAGGTGCTGTACAACACATTGCCTCGAAACGGTTTGAGCTAGGTGGAACCGAACTAACGAAATTATTTGCCCAAGAGCTTGGAAAATCCAACCCGACAATGACTCTCAACATGCCTGACATTGAAAAACTGAAGGAGCAGTATGCAAACTGTGTCGAGGACGAAATTGCTTATGCGAAAACTCAAAGCTGTGAAATCGAGCAGCATACTCTTCCTGATGGACAGGTTTGTATGACTACAATTTTGAGATTGTACATCTTGTGTTACCTTATACGTATAGATAACAAAACCATGGCCTTATTAGGTGATAAGCATTGGGCGAGAGAGATACTCTGTTGGTGAAGCTCTGTTTCAGCCGTCTATATTGGGACTGGAGGAGCACGGAATCGTTGAGCAGCTTGTCCGCATTATCTCCACAGTTTCATCTGAGAACCATAGGCAGCTCTTGGAGAATACTGTACTCTGTGGTGGTACAACCTCCATGACAGGTAATAACAATACTTGACACACTTGTGTTCTGGTATCTTTTGGGTTGGAAAGCTTAAGTGTTTTGTTGGAATGGTCATTGGCAGGATTCGAAAGTAGATTTCAGAAAGAAGTAAACTTGTGCTCGTCGGCTATTAGACCAACACTGGTGAAACCGCCGGAATATATGCCGGAGAATTTGGGGATGTATTCGGCCTGGGTTGGAGGAGCCATACTAGCTAAAGTGGTGTTTCCGCAGAATCAGCATGTTACTAAAGCCGATTATGATGAGACTGGACCATCGGTGGTTCACCGGAAATGTTTCTAGAAAGCAAAGACCACACAACTTTGGTAGTTGTTGTAGCTGAGGATTCTTTATTTTACCTTTGCTGTGTTTTAAGGATTTGGACCAAATTAAGTAGTAAAACACTTTCAAGTACAATATAATTTGATTAGATCGGTTTATATGTCTCTTTGTTAAAAAAATAACGTTTGTCCTTATGGTTCATTACTCTTGATTTTCAATTAATATATCACATTCTTAGAGTAAATTAATTTATTTTTCGGATGTTTCAATATCTGTATTTTTTTGGTTGGACTAAAAAACCTCATACATAAACAAATTTGGTTTAAAAAATCTTCACCTTTTAAATAATTGGTAGATTCGAACGCATGACTTGATTGTCTTTAAGAAAAAAAGTAGATATGGCATCCGAACCCGCATTCTCTAGCAAAAACTACCAACATGCTACCACCAGACTACATATTCGTGGTTATTTTAGACAGATTGTATATATAACACATAAACGGACAAAAGATTAACGCTGTTAGTTGATTCTGTAACTGTGAAGCCACAAATCTAAATCTACCAATTATCTAAAAGATGAAGGTTTTTTTTTTTTTTTTTTTTTTTTTTTTTGATAACAAAGTACAAGATTGGCTGATGAAGGTTTATTAAACCAAATTTATTTATATGAAGTAATTTTGTCTAACAAAAAAAAAACTCATGTATTAAACGTCCAAAAAAGTAAATAAATTAAGGGGGAGGTATTGGTTTAGGATTTAGAAAGAATTTTAATGACTTTAAAAGTTAGGTAAAATATGTTGTTATTCAACCAAGACTTTTAAAAACTCTTTAAAAATTTGGTGTTATTGGTTGTGGATTTGTAAAAAATTATCTAAAATCTTGATAAATCTAGTGTTATTGGATTAAGAGTTTTATAAAGTCATTAAAAGTTTTATGTTATTGAAGTAAAACAAAAGAATCTTGGATTGTTAATGAATTCAAATTTTATGTTATTGGTTTAGGATTTTATATTATTTCCTTCAAATAGAAAGATTTTTCAAGATTAGAAAAAACAAATCATCAAGATTTTAAAAAAACTTCCTAAACAATCTCTTAGAATCCTTCATTTTTAACTTTCAATTTTCTATGATTCTAACAATCAGCAAGAACATAAAGTCATTAAAATTCTTTCTAAATCCTTAACCAATACCTCCTCCTAAGTATTTTTAAGCTTTTTCCAATTAATCTTTATTGATATTTGAACTTATGATAATTTAGTCTCTCTTTATATACTAGTTGTAGATAAGTTTGTACTCTAATGATTTTGTAGAAAGTAGATTAGACAAGTTTGTTTGTTTTGATTGAAGTGGCATCTCCAAAAATATGGGTGAACAATTTGAACACTCTTTGTTCATTTTTTTAACTTTCTAATTTGAATCAATTGAATAATTTTTTTAATATATTCAACTCAAATGGTAAAAATTAGTTGTATAGTGTTTTGCAACCTCTTAAATTACTATTATATTCATAGTTTTTCAATACTGTTATTTAATTAATTATTGTTTTAGGGTTGTTTCCGCCAGAAAGAATCGAAAGTGCCAAAGCTGCACACTGGCGAGCATCATCACAATGGTTTAAACTCAAAAGGTTTCCAAGAACAGGAATAGTTGTGTTTGTATGCTCAACAGCAGGGCAAGGACTGGCTCTGCAGAAAGCTAATAATGTCGTTGGAGCAGCTCTAAGCATCTTTCTTGTGACTCAACAGCAAGGTTTTCCAATGCCTCCGTAGCATGTAATAAGAAGAAACAAAAAAGCCAACAATTATCACCCCCATGAAGTCTATCTAATTAACAACTTGATTTAATAGATTCTTTGAAATAATACTAAACAATATAATATTTGATATCATTATCGGGTCTTTCTCCCATTGAGAATTGAGGAGGAGTTGGACAAATAGAGGGTCTTTCTCCCATTGAGAACTGAGGAGGAGTTGGACAAATAGAGGGACCATGCCATTATCCATAAGCACTTAGTGTCTTCCGATGTAGTCAACTTTGCAAGAACGGACGCTGCATCATACTTCAAAGTACAAAAACAAAGTACGTAATTATTTGAGTTAGTCATTTGTTATTGACCGAGGACGTAATTATTTAATTATTTTTTTTCTTTCTTTAATTATTTTTTTTCGGTTGTTAATGGATGAAATTTTTTCATGTTTCTAACATATTAATTTTGTTGATTTGCAAGTGGAAATTTTTTTTTTCATTTTATATTTTTCTATAAAAAACATAAAGTTTAACTTTTTCTTAATTTTTATAAAAATATCAAAACATCAATTCTCAATTTTAATCCGTGTAAAATATATTGCAGAGTATATCCATCCAGACTGCACTAGATGCTAATGAGAGATACTCATGGAAGCTGTGAGAGTGACTTTTCATGCTATTAAAGTAAGAATTATTAATAGTTTGTTAAAAAAAAACTGTATTTTACAAATTTTAATTATTATATGGTTCTTTTTTGTAGAAAAACGAAAATGCTGCGGAAGATGATGGATCACAATGTCATTTCTTTTTCTTGAGAAAAATATATCCTTTTTCATGTTTAGAAATTTGCTCAAAATGTTTAAATAAATAGGAAAACTTATTCTAACTAATTAACAAAATCACAATCTGAAATTCCAAATTCTCTCTATATATGACATTGAACTACAAAAACCTTTGTCAAAAAACTAACTTAACCTTTTAATGTTACTAGCATTTGATCCGCGCTACGCGCGAAAGTTAGATGAAATTGTTTTATTTTGGTTGTTTTGGTAGTTTGTTATTTGGTTATGTATTTTTCCTCTTTTTGTCTAGTTATGTTGTTTTTATTTTGTCCTTTGCGCTTTTGTTTGTTTATTTTTTTGGTGTATTTTTCTGGTTTGTATAATGTAACCTATTTTTAAAATTTTAAATTTATTTAAATCATCATGATTTTTTTTTGTTTTCATAAAAATATAAAATATAGAATTAGAAGTTAAGTTTTGTATAGTAATTGTTGTTGTCTTGCTTTAGTAGTTAGTTCTGGTTTATTAAAATTATTTTTCATTTTGTTAGTCCATTGTTATTTGGTTTTATTAGATGTAGTTGTAGGTAATGTTTTTATTATTTGTTTTTTTAATTAGTAACATGTGGGAATAGTGTTTTACTAAACGCTTTTGTGTTTGGAGTAATGAGTTAGTGGTTTTTGATGACAAATGTTTTAAAATCTCAATTACTTAAAATTCTGTTTTTTTTTTCTTCATTACCATAACTATCTATCATGAACTTGTTGATTTTGGTTTAACTCCTAATGTCTAACCTCATCCTAACGAAATATATTAAAAATGACCTTCTGGTTCCTTTTACTCTAACCAAAATTGTTTGTTTTGGATTCTTAATCCTAATACAAAGAATAAGCTTTGCAAACTATTAAGCAAACAAAAAAAAATATCTCAAACTATTTCGTTAAGAACTAAATAGTGTGTACACACACACACAAACTGTTTCATTCAAGGAATAATATCGACATTAAAATCACAACAAAAGAGCCATGTGCATTGTCACGTCCCCAACTTTGTAATTAGCAGTTTTGTTATTTTGTCTTTTTAACTTCTGGGAGCTAATGTCTGGTCTCGACGGCTGCGATACTTGCCGATTTTCTCCTATTCCGGTTAAATGTAATGTCTCCGATGGTGGTGGTGGTGGTGGAATCCATGTAAGTTAAGATAAAATTAAGAGAGAAAGGAAATTGTAAGAGGCATGAAATTGGAAGAGAGGACATTATATAGGACTTCAACTTGCACCAATTGAAGAAAAAGTAGTGGGACTTCAATTGAATGAGACAACATTGAAAGACTTGAATTATCGTTTAAGAGGAAGACGTTACGATGGAGACAATGAAAGGGTGTGGAGGATAAGGGAGGGAAGAAAGAATGAAGAAGGTGAGGGATGCTTGAGGTCACACAACAGAATAAAGAGGGGGGAGGGGACGTTTGAGGTTGCACAACAACGGCGGCGGAGAGGAGCTACCTGGAGAAGGGTTTTATTCCTACAACATATGAAACATGTATAACTAAGAGCATCTTCATTTGTAAAGTTGTAAGAAAATATGTTTTTACATTATTTTAATTAGAAAAAGTACAAATTCAAAGCTAATAACTTTTGTAAGATACAACTGAAAAATATACTTCCAATGGTAAAGTTCTTAATTCAAAGTTCTTAATTTTTTAAAAAAATAACTTGCTTTAAAAAGGAAGAAGAAGCAGCTTGAACTTCAAGCAAGAAGCATAACACACAAGAGAAAGCTTACAATGTTGGGATATTTGGTGCTAGGTGCAGAAAGAAGAGCTGCAGTGTGAACCAAATGGTAAAGAGAAGCCATTTGCCACACCTGAAATAAACATAAAATCGAAGCCAGCAAGCAAACCGGAGCCACAATGAGGCTAAAAAGTACTATATGAGCTAAAACCATTGTTCCAATACAAGAATGTATTCACGGTTTGTTATCATTGAGACGTGATGACTAATTCTGATTTGAGATTAAAATATAGATGTAACATGAAGAAGGAAGTTTTCTTTTGGAAAAGGAAGAAACATACCTTGTCATACCACATCATCTACATTCAATTAGCTTTATCGACCAATCTTGCTAACTCTTTGGGGAGGCCATACCACATCATCATATCCATCATCTACATTCAAAATCTATGTTAATATGTGATTAAGAATACTCTAACCATCAAGGATAAGACATTAACAGGAGAGTGGAGACTAACATTACATGTAATCAACTAAAACTCATTGTATAGTTCTTGTCAAAGGATGACTCAAACGTGGTTTGGCATTAGAAGGAACATACCTGAACACTACAACATCACCACGCACAAACTTGTAATCCTTGAGGCAAATTTTGTCCACAAGTACAATATCATCTACACCAACAATTGAACATCTAATAAGAAAAGAAGAATAGACCAAAAAAATGCAAGAGTTAACTATGAACCAGTTTTGGCTAAAGGACACTTACCTAAATAAGAATTTTTCTGGGGATTCATTGTCGGAGATCATCTACAACAAAATCCACAAGGCTCCAGAGTTAATAAAGCTTTTAAATAATCTTTTCTAATACAAAATGACATAATCTATCAATTGCATCTTACAATAATCTTAAATAATTCTCATTCCAAACCAGACCTAATACAGTTATACCAGACTAAAAACCATAGTATTGTCAAGCAGCATGAACTGATCTTGTGAATCTAACCTTAATTAAACCTAAGTGAACTAAACCTAATCGATTCATGGAGATGCAGCTTAAACCGTTTGCCATTTAAAAAAAAAAAGAAGATAAAATCGTACCAATAGAAAGAGATTGGAGCATCGAAAGTGAGATTGAATCATTGACCATCAATAAAATTAGTGCTGGGTTGCTTCTTGATTTTCCTCTAAATTCACGTGCAAGGAACAATACACTCGTCGTAGCCAGTATCATCGTCGTAGCCAGTATCATTGTCTTCACCAGTCTCAGCGGGCAGCCTCGTCCCGTGTCCGATGTAATGAACGACAAGAACGTTGCCAATATCAGCAGATCCGATTCCGATGAGATCCTTAAGCGCACGGCGGATGTTCTTGCCAGTGGGCTGTGTAGAGGATTCATCGGTGTCGATGAGGACGGTGATGTCCTCCTCGGAGAGAGATAGATCGAGAGAAAGAAAAGAAAGAAAAAAAAAAATTCACACGCATTTTTTTTGTGTCCTAAGATATATTTCTTAGCTTAATTAATATTTTTGATTATTTTTTTTCAGTTTTACGTTAACATATTTGCTAACATATACTTTGTTCAAAAGAAAAAAAAAATTTGCTAACATATATGAAACTGGGCTTTAAAAAAAAAAAAAAACAAAGAAAGAAGAATTGTTTATTGGGCTATGTCAAATAATTCGGCTTATTAAACTAAGAGAGGTGATGATATGGCAAAACTAAGAGTGAGGAAAGTGAACTTTATATATACAGATATTTTAAAGTAAGTTATTATTCCATTTCAATATTAGACCTTGCTGTTGGAATCAACCAAATAAATAATTTTGCCAAAATTCATGTATTCCATATCTATATTAGTATTTTTGTAGCAACTTTTGCTCAAAAATACTAATATAGAAAGTTCTCACAATAAATGTCATTTAATGTTATATGTTCTACTTATTCGATGGGCTTTTGTTACACATACCCATCTTTCAACTTTCAGTTTTGTTTGAACCTATTCCCCTTTACATTATAAGCCTAACAACCTATTACATCTAAATGAATTAATTCACTTGCCCCATTAGTTATCAGATTGAATGCATGATATACGATTGCTATATGTATTACGCAAACGAAGGGGTAAACCTTACCAATTATGACCCAATCGATTTCCAAAATCATATCAAAATAATGAGGCAAGTTCTAGATTATTGTTAGTTCCTTTATAAGACTCTATATAAAATATTCGAATTGTCTGGGTTGCCAAATCATGCTCTACGTCTGAAGGTTGGTTGTCCTATAATGTTGCTAAGAAATATTGATCTTAAAGGTGGATTATGTAATGGTACTAGGCTCCAGATCACACAACTGGCTAACCATGTGGTAGAGGCAAGGGTTATTACAGGAGACAGAATAGGTGATAAGGTTTTGATTCCTAAGACATTGCTTACACCATCTGACACAAAACTACCATTTAAAATGCGGAGAAGGCAGTTTCCTTTATCTGTGGCATTTCCTATGACGATTAACAAGAGTCAGGGACAATCTCTTGAGAAAGTAGGACTCTATTTGCCAAGACCGGTGTTCTCTCACGGCCAACTTTATGTTGCTCTATCGAGAGTCACTTCGAAAAAGGGATTAAAAATTCTTATTGTCGGGAAAGATGGACAGATTGACAGTAAAACAACTAACGTTGTTTTTAAAGAGGTTTTTCAAAATCTGGGAAACTAATCAGATTCTACTAGACCTCTTTGCTTTAAGGTACGTTTGAAGTTAAATATGTTAATTGTACTTAAAATTTTGTAAAGTTATTCTTACTATTACATGGTGTATTTTTTTTAACCCAGATAAGTGAAGCTTAAGGTAAAAGGACGAATGTCAAAGGCAAGAGTGTGAAGATCAACCAACTCAAGACTATATTATGGTTTTTCAAAATTCAACAAATAAATCACAGACAATCTTTACTACTTTTTCTCAAAAACTATAGTTTATAGTATTGTGATTTAAAGAACTATATGTTTTGCAGACAATTATTTTATAATTCACATTGCTATTCAATTATTTTGACGAGTTTTGAATAATAAACAATACTGACCTTTTTCCATTGCTTATGTGAAAAGAGCTTCATGTGTGTAGACAACATATCAGCAAATTATTGAGTCTGTGACCTACATAGTAGAAGTACACGTTAATTTATAATTTTATAAAAAAGGAAATATGATATGTTTGAAATAACAAACAGATTTATTATCTTTGTGGGAGCAGATCATCGAGATGAAATGATAAATTGGAGTCGCGGCAACCATCCATTATCAATGATCCGCGGTATACCTTGACCTACCGATTGAAATCCCTGTTGCCCAGAAATCAATCAAAAAATCAGATTTTGAAACCAAAACCAAGCCTATACATCTCATCGGTTCAATTAGTTTTACAATTTGTTCTTCCTAATATAATCGGAGATAATGATTTATACCTTCAACGGATCCTCATATCAATAAAAACAAGTCTGTTAACAAAACAAAATCTAAACAAGTAGAACCCGGTTTTATATGACTTGATACATATTTTCTGACTTAATTACAGAATCATGGACGAAAGATTAGATCATCGGAGCATTCAAAATAACACTACCATCAAAGCTGATAATTTACCTCTTCCATTTCTAGAATCCCAATCTTCTTCGCAGTAGAGATCGATAAAATATTAGAACCCAGATCGATGTTTTTTTTTATATCGGTTAGCGAAATTATGGACATCGAATTTGGAATCTGATGAGTTTGTATTTTTTTCTATGAAAGGAAGAAGAAACTAAACGTCGCTATTGATTTCAATTTTAGGACCTTTTTTTTTCTTAAAAATTATGGGAAGCCCAGTAGAGTCCAGCAACAAAATTATGATCCAATAAAAAAAATAAAGGCCCAAACAAAACCATAGGAATAATCACTTAATATTAAGTAGATAATTTTTAAATATCTCTTTGGGGTCCATAAAATATTCATAAGTTTAAACTTACAAATTAAGCATAAGTTTTTTAAAAAAATGGTCTTTAGCTTGACAGAATTTAGGCAAAAAATTGTGTATATAATTACATTATATACATAAAATAACATCATATCATTCACTTATACACATATTAATAATTCAATATCATTATCAGAATTATATATATATTTTAAAAATATATAGACAACAAACTTAGACAAACATTATATCATAAATTTAAAAAGATTATATTTTACAAGAAAATAAAATAAAAATTTGCGCCGCGGTGTACCGCGGGTATTGATCTAGTATTTTATAAAAGTATTGATGTATTAATGTGTTAAAAATATTAGATCAGAAGTCTTTAATAAGAGAAGGTCTTTAAAAATATTAAACTTGTCATTTTTGTAAGTACCGGAAAATATCAAATCCTAGAAAAGGCAAGTAAATCGGATACATTTTGAAGCAGCTTCCAAAAGGGAGGAAACCGGGGTTTCCACGGGTTAGCAAAAACCGGCCCGAACGAAGTAGTATCTGATTTGAAATTACTAGAAGAAAGCAGTAAATCGGATACATTTTGAAGCAGCAACGGGTTTAGCAAAAACCGGCCCGAACCTCTTCAAACGAGTACTCAACAGCAACGGGTGCTTCATCCATTCTCTTCTCCACCGCATGAGTGAACGGCGTTGTTGCCTCCATCATTGCGACTGAAGCTGCCGGAGTTGTTGGTACAACTCTTTCGTTTTCTTCATTGGTTTTAGGTGTCAAGATTCTCTCCTCTAAAGATGATGGTTTTGTTGTGTAAGCATCCCTGTGATCTTCTGGGGAATTCAGGATATTGGAAGTGACAGGTGAAAGAGGCTTCCTAAGCATTGGAGATCTCCCTTTGCTCGTCACATTTTTGCCTGAAACTGAGACGTTCTTTGATCTGAGACGACCTGGAAGCTCTGAGTTTCTCCTCCCTAAACATTTGACACAAACTCTCTATAGTTAATCTCTTTCTAAGTCTCAGTACCAAAATCTGTCTAATTATTTATGTACCTGAAGGAGTTGGAATAGTTGAATCTCTTCTACTTGCGTTCTGGTCATAGTAGCTGTTCTTTTTGCCATTGAGTGATGCCTTCTCAGACTTCAAGCTTTGATTAAGCATGGCACCACCAAGTGAGAGTTTTCTGTTCATGGCAGCATTCACTGGCGTTCTCAGTGGTTTCTTTCCGCTTTTATTTGGGCTTGGTTTAGACCCGTAAAGGGCTTCTTGTTCTGTTATGAGTTGTCCATGGAGTTTCTTCAGATCCTGAGATGAAAGCAACAATGTCAAAATTGCTAATGATGTTTGTCTCAAATGCTAAGAATACGTTCCTGGTAATAACCAGTGTTCCTTACTCTTTGTCTCTGTTTTTCATGCTCTTTCTCTCCCCATAGAGTCTTGTGCTGATCAAGCATCGATAAAACTCGGACCTGAACAATCAAAGGAACATGCTTTTGTGTATAAAAATGCTGACTTGTTAAGTGAGTAGCACAGAGTCATTAATCAGTAAAAAGACACTTACACCATCATATAAGAATTCATTTCCTCTTTCAGCCTCCCAAGCAGTGACTTTGGCAGTCAAAGCCTCCACCATCGCTGCATCAACAGCCGCAGAGGTATTCAGTTTCTAGGGTAATTAAAAGCTAAAGTTATGAATTGAGGGTTTTTGTTATACAATCTAAAGAGCAAGAATGTTACCAGGAAGTTTATTGACAAGTAAACGGGCTTTTTCAGCACGCTTCAATGTAAGATGAGCTCCTCTTCCAGCGTTGTACCGGTTATCATCCTGATAAGCCAACAATGTGAGGACTAGAAAAAGATTGAAGCAGGCATATAGATTGATATTAATTTTCTAACCCGATTGTACTCTTCAAGCCAAGACTCTTCTTCACATGCTGACATCCATTTCTCCACTTTTTCAAGAATCTCCTTCCTGCTTGAAGATTCCTCTTTGACCTTTGCAATCTCGGAATCAATTTGCTCTAACAACTGCTCAGGATCCTTGACACCTAAAAGATGAGGAGAAGCATGCAATGTATTAGCATTTGCATATAATGAGCATAACATCAAAGTGATAGAATTATCAGCACTGTTAGATGTACAAATAAGCCAAATAATGGTTTACCAGATTCTATAGCTTCAACTGAAAAGTTTTCTGATTTGAGAACTTCGGTTGCCATGTGCATCTTCCTTGATATTTCCTCAAGCTCAAGCTTCTTTCTTAGCATCACCTCTTTGATCTTAGTTATTTTAAGCTTGCTAAGCCTAGTGACTTCATCATCAACCTGTAATATAAACCCACATTATAAATTAGTCTTTATAAATGGATAGAGGAGAAAACACAGCAAGGTTTGGTCCTGTGCACTCACGCATTTAATGGAAGCAACAGATAGTATGTTGGCCTCAGTTATTTCAGGCTCAGACAAAGCGATGCTGCAGGTGACATTGTGAAATATCTTTTGCTCTTCCGCAGGCGTGTCCAGCAGATTCCAGAGCTCCAACAAGGAGACCGCAAGATCTTGAACCTGAAAAGTAAGTGATTAGAGTCAGAAATCATAAGCACGCAGAAATTTTTTGCAACCCATTTCAAAAAGACCTAAACCTTAGACTACTAACCTTCTGCATTCGCTGTAACTTGACCTCTCGTAAATTCATAATCATCATATCCAACTTATCAAGAGTACTTCTGTTCACATCTCTGGTGTTAGAATCAACCAGAGATGAATGTATCCCTCTTAGAATGTCCTTGAAATCTTCACCAAGCACCGAGCACAACGAGTTAAGCATTTTCAGCAAACGTTCTACCTCTTCCATTCTCTTACTCTACAATTTGAAAAGAATCAAAATTAACATATTGGAAAAACAGTTAAACAGTTGCACAGAATCTTGTAAGTCCCATGTCATGAGATCTAGCAGCAAAACTAACCTTTTCATTCTGGATTTCAGCCAATTGCCTACGCAACTCCTCCAACTTCTGAAGCGAAAGATCAGTCTCTTCTGCAGCAAACTTCTTCAGATAATCTGTTGGATTTCCAAGTTGAGATGACAACTTCAGTAACTGATCAATGACTTCACGAAACCGATTCATTCTCTCAGCTTTCTTTTTGCGTAGTCCATCCAATTGAACATTAACATTCTCAAGCTCTTCCTTCAAGTTTTCTCCCAATCTACTGTTAGACTGTAAGACAAAAAAAAAATGACACCAAGAAGAAGGCAAAAACACATCAGTACTTGCCATAACTCAAGCAGACAAAAACAAAAAAGTTAACAGAATCTATAAATAAAAAAACACTTGCATGAATCTCTTGTCCACCCATAGAAGAGCCAATGGCTGCAATTTCAGATCTTCCAAGGGCGATTTCTTTAAGCAAATTGGCTTTACAACGACTAGCCTCTTCAACTTTGCGCTTATAAACCGAGAGACACTCCTTCTCGATATCAGCCAAAGCAGTATCCTTCTCATCCTCAGTCTCTCCCATTTCATTCCATATTTCCTGATACCAAAATTTGGTAAAATCCTACATTAAAACCAAGAAGAAGAAAAAAAACGTAATCTTGAAACGAAGATGTGAAACAGAAAGATTTAAAAAAAAAAAAACCTGCAATTGACGAAGTAACAATCCACATGTAGTCTCGATTCGCGAAAACTGCTCTGTTGAATTCCGCATCATGATGATTAGAACACGCTAGATCCTTCTCTCGAAAACCTAAATACAAAAAATAAAAAAAACCCCAATTATGAACAATTTGAACATCACCAATAAATTACTCAGATTCTCGATTACACAAAAACCTAACAATTCTGAAACGAAATCTCTGATTCCTCCGCAGAATCAAAATCACAGAAAATCGCGATGATTCAAAAAGAAGTTCAAGATCTGTACACATCTACGAGAGAGAAGAGCGAGGGAGAAGAAGAAAAAAAGAATCTACCTGGATCAAAGATGAGCAGCGCCCAAGAAGTGTGGGAAGATATGATCAAGGAAGGAGAGAGCAAAATTAGGGTTTATAAGAGTTGGGAGTAAGGAGAACAAAGAAGAGTAACGGATGTAAAAGTTAAAATTTGAACAAGGAGCGGGAGGAGGGTCCGTTACGATCCGGGGCTCACGATTTTGGTTGACGTGGAATGATCTTAGCCGTTGTTTTGAACTCATCTTTCCTATTTTGCCTTTTCCTTTTTTTTTTAACGGATCAGATTTCGTGAGCGAGCAATAAAGGCCTTGATTTTTTTTTGAAATAGGAACTGTTCGGATTTTTTTGAAATATAATTGGCTCCATTATTGATCCTACTTCCTAAATGAAATTAAAAATGGCAATCAAGATTTTTGTTTTGCTAACAAAAAAATAGTAACCACAATAAATAAACAAAAATATACTCCTGAATTAGCACAGACGACTGTGACATATCTGATATTTTGAAATTTACTTTGTTGAAGTCAATCAAATCACTAAAATTGATTTGAGTATTTTTCTACTTTAAGCGGGTGATAATGGTAAGAGACTTCGAAGGATAGACTTAAAAAGAACAATATTTTTTTCAACCATCGAGTGAGATTAATACCGTGATTTTAACAATATATGTACTTTTCCGAACACCCGACATTACCAACAAAGAAAAATATATAACATAAACACCCTTCAACGGATTAGTATTAATTCATTGTTAATTTGCACTATACTCTTATATGGTACGTATGTATGTTCATTGTTTAAGATTTACAGAAGCATTACAACATAACAAAATTACAGATGGAGTTTGGATGAAAACAGATCTTGTAGAAAATTAATGGAGAGAATATACAACTTTTTCAAGTTAGTACATTAGGGTAAAATTAGTTGGATCAAGGATATAAACGAATGACATTTTAGTAGATTTTCAAATAAGATAAACGGTTGTGATATGAGGAGTTTTTTCCTCTTTTACTTAAGCTAAACTTCATTCAACGTGTGACTGTGACACATGACATCATATAACAATTCAATCACTTTGTTCTTTTTGAACAATCACTTTGTTTATGTGGCCAAAACCACCCCAACGCATTGTTTTTGGTCGTAGTAGTTAACATAAAATCATTATTATTTAATCACCACATCCACAGTAATCGTACAAACCAAATTGTTTATGATGATTGGAATATGGAAGTGGATAAAAAGAAGAGCTTAATAAAAACAAAAACAAAAGACGAACCAAGCTTTGTCTGAATTTGTGGAACGAAAAAAATAAAAAACCAAACTATTGTGACTATGTGGAGAGAACAATAAAATAATGCCCCTCGGACTTATCAGTATTGTCAGACCGAGCCTTATTATAATAATGAAAATAAAATCAATTAAAAGAAAACCACACATCTGAAAAATATTACTCAAAAAGCCCTTTTTTTTTTTTCTGCTCTCCTGCTCTCTCTCTCTTTCTCTCTCTCTCTTTTTGCTTCATCGTCGCGTCGTCTTCTTCACCATCTTCGCTCTCTCTCTCTCTCTCTGTCTGAGCTAGCTACTTCTTCGTCTTCCAGATGGATTCTCACAAAACCGAAGAAGGTCAATTCCATCATCATGATCTCGATCTTGATTCGACGGCGGACTTAATCGTTCAGTCACCACCCTCCACTCTCAACCACCACCAAAATTCCGAAGTCGATCCCGATTTTTCTCTCCCGGAATTCGTACTCTTCCGTTCTTCTCCATCCGGAGATTCCCCAGGTCAATCCTCCGACGAACACGACGATGCGTCTCATCCCTACGCCGGAACCCCCAAATTTGATGGTTCTTCAAATTCTAGGGTTTCCAGTGACGGAAGAGATGAGTTTTTTATCAGCCCAGAGTCACACATCTCAACTCAGTTCTACACTTTGAACGCTGATTCTCACGCTCTCATGATCCTCTGTCTCCGTGAGGGACGTCTAGCTACTCCCGCGGAGATCCGTGTCGCCACGCCTAGGTCTGTACTCAAGTCATGGCGCTGCGTTTGGAAGGACCGAAACGAGGAAACAGCTTACATCACCGCATGGAAACGGATCCAGGATAAGCTCACTTCCCGCCTTGATCCAGCCACTGGTAACGAGTTTCTCTGCTTCAAGAATAATACTCAGCAATTCGTCTCTCACATTAACCAGTGGCAAGATATAGTCATGGGCTATCACGCTGATGGCGATTTGAAACACCTAGGACTTAAAGAGACCATTGAAAGGATTAAACAAGTTTGGACTGTTGGTGCTAAGCTCTATGGTATTCCCGAGAGCTTTATTAGGGTTTGTCTAGCCGCATGTCCTGTTTGTAATGCTGAATCTGGTTCCGCTTCGAGGAACAAACGGCGTAGATTTGAGTATACTGAGTCTTTTGATGTGCCTGCCAAGGAGGTTCCCGACAGGTTGCAGCAATTGGCTGCCAAGCACAAGGTTGTGCTCTGCATTAGGCAGAAGTATATTAGGTATAAGCCATTTATGGCAGAGGTGAAGGATTATGCTTGTCATAGAGCTGGAGAGCCTAGCTCAATTAAGAAGGCTAGGATTTTGAAGAGGGAGCCATATCAGTCGAAGAAATGCGGTTGTGGTTTTAGGATTAGAGCTATTGTGCCCATTGCTAACTACAGTGAAAGGACCAAGACTTTTGTATACCAGGAAGAAGGGACAGCTGTTTTTAAGCTATACGCTGTCCATTCAGGACATGAGCCAGGGGCAACGGATGGAAATGCGAGAATCATGCATCGGGTTGTTGGTCATAAGGATTTATTGATGGATCAAGAAACTGTCTACGGAGTGCAGGAAGACTTGGAAACTGATGGGGTCAGTGGCGATATGCGTTTAGCTGTCTTGCATCAGGTGCAGGAACTAAGGAGTGAACTTTGCATTCTGGAAGGAAAGCTTGGAACGTTTTCAGAAGAGGTGTTGGGTTCAATGTCCAGCGAGTTGTTTGAGATGCTCAACAAGATCAGGAATTTCGGCGATGAGAGTGTTAAGGGGACAACGGGCTTGCTTCCAGAGAAGACAGACTCAGATGAAATACTTGTTGGAGATAATGATCTGGCACATTGGAGTGACCATCATCACGAGCATTTATATGGAGATGGGAAGGATACAGAACTTATTGAAGATGATGAGGACAGTTTTGGGAGGAACCTTGATGATGTTGTTCCTTGGGAAGAGATAAGGCCACCGTCGGGTTGTGGAAGTCCAAAAGATATCTTGTCTGAGACATGCAAGCCTGACAAATGGTTGAAATGCAATGACTTTAATGAGAAGAGCATTCTGAATAGCGAAGAATCTAAACTAACAAAAGCGATGATACACGATGGAGGAGGTAGTATAGAAACAGATGTAGGTTTAGCTGGTATACAAGTCGATGATAGCTTCTATCAAGAAAACTCCAAGTGGTATGATTCTCCTTGTGGTTTGGATTCAACAACAGACGGTGAAGACAATGGATTCAGACACGGGGAGATTTTGTAGAAACGCGGTAAGGAACCAAGTTCTAACTCTCATATCTCACACATCTCGTTATGCATATCCTTCCCCACTTCATAACTGGGAATCAGGTTGTATATTTTATATCTTCTATACTTCTATTACAAAGGTTTCAAGGATTTTTTGTTTTTGCTGGTTGTTGTAGGAGTTTTATTGTTGTGTGGTTATGTAAAGTGAAACCTAGATTGTTCCTCTGCATATATTGTTAATTTTATTCAACTAAGATTCTCACTTTTGACTATTGTAAAGTGATAATCTTTTGCGCCCAAATCATTTTTGGTTTCAGAGATGACTTGGAACAGTAGGATGTGGAATTTTTCTGTGCAAGTTAAGTAGAACGCGAACCTCCTCCTACATTCGAACTTGATTTGGACAGTTACATACTTGATTATGCGTTTCGAGCGAGACTCACTAGTTTTTGTCCAAGATTTTTAATTAATGTGACTTTTCTAGGCTAAACTTTAAGAATTTGGTAATTGTAATATTACAAATGCGTATGGTTTTGTACCATTTTGGATATAAAAAGCACGTACACTAGCCGGGAACACGCTGCGAATTCCCCGGCGATCACCAGCTAAGAAATGTAGTGATGTAAATGACGAAATTGGTGTTTTAATTTCTCTGAATTTACAAAGTGGCTCTCTTCAAGTCCAGTGTCAACTGAAGGGTATTTTGGTCATATAATTATGAAACTTTCGTTTTCGATGGCAGCAGAAAAATCAAACTGCGACGACGCGATCTGAAGTTTTCGTCTCATCAAGCCTCTCTGCTCTGTACCCTGCAGTTTCCTTTTTTTTGCAGCGGTTTTGAGTCAGACTCGCCGACCCAACTCGGATCGGACTCAGAGCTCCGACGCAATTCGGTGAAGAGAGGCTGTCTCGTCTCTGTTGCTCTATTGTTCTAGATCTGTGAGTCGCCTGAGCTCGTTGTGAAAATTGGGAATGGCTTCCTCGGAAGCTGATTCCCGGTTGAGCCGAGTCGTAACTCCAGCATTAGAGAAGATCGTCAAAAACGCGTCGTGGCGGAAACACTCGAAGCTCGCTAACGAATGCAAAGCTGTTATCGAGCGGCTAAGTTCGCCGCAGAAACCACCTCCTCCGTCGTACTCTGCCGCTGCTGACTCCGACTCTGATTCCTCTGTTCCCGGTCCACTTAACGACGGTGGTTCGATCGAGTACTCTCTCGCCGACTCTGAATTCATCTTCAGCCCTCTGATCAGTGCCTGTGGCACAGGCCTCGCCAAGATCGTGGAACCTGCTATTGACTGCATTCAGAAACTTATCGCGCATGGCTACATTCGTGGTGAATCGGACCCGTCCGGTGGAGCGGAGTCCCTTCTCCTTTTTAAATTGATCGAGTCCGTTTGTAAATGCCATGATTTGGGAGATGAATCCATTGAATTGCCTGTGTTAAAGACTCTGTTATCTGCCATTAACTCCATCTCGCTGAGGATCCATGGCAAATGCTTGCTCCTAGTCGTACGCACTTGCTACGACATTTACTTGGGAAGCAAAAACGTGGTGAATCAGACGACTGCCAAGGCTTCGCTGATCCAGATACTGGTGATTGTTTTCCGGAGAATGGAGGCGGACTCGTCAACGGTTCCAATTCAGCCGATCGTAGTGGCTGAGCTCATGGAGCCGATTGAAAAATCAGATGCGGATGGGACAATGACGCAGTTTGTTCAGGGTTTCATCACCAAAATCGTGCAAGATATTGACGGAGTGTTGAACCCTACAATGCCAGGATCAGGCTCAGGATCTGGATCAGTTGGCCAAGATGGGGCGTATCGGACTACCACAGTGGAGACTACGAATCCTACGGATTTGTTGGACTCCACTGATAAGGACATGTTGGACGCAAAGTATTGGGAGATTAGTATGTACAAGTCGGCTCTAGAGGGAAGGAAGGGGGAGCTAGCAGACGGAGACGCTGAGAGAGATGATGATTTAGAAGTTCAGATAGAGAATAAGCTGAGGAGAGATGCCTGCCTGGTTTTCAGGGCGCTTTGTAAGCTCTCCATGAAGGCGCCGCCAAAGGAGTCTTCAACAGATCCACAGTCGATGAGAGGGAAGATTATGGCTCTCGAGTTGTTAAAGATCTTGTTGGAGAATGCTGGAGCTGTCTTTAGGACAAGCGAGAAGTACGTTAAAAACCTCTTTAGCTCTTATTTTCTTTTGAGAATGTAAGGGTGAATCAGATTTTTCATTCTTCTGATGAATTTCCATCTCTGCTGAACAGGTTTTTAGGTGATATCAAGCAGTTTTTGTGTTTGTCGTTGTTAAAGAACAGTGCTTCTACTCTTATGATTATCTTCCAGCTTTCTTGCTCTATTTTCATCAGTCTGGTTGCAAGATTCCGGGCTGGATTAAAGGCTGAAATTGGAGTTTTCTTTCCAATGATTGTTCTTAGAGTCGTGGAGAATGTAGCTCAACCTAATTTTCAACAGAAGATGATTGTTCTTCGGTTTCTTGACAAGCTTTGTTTGGATTCACAAATCCTAGTTGATATATTCTTGAACTACGACTGTGATGTCAATTCATCAAATATTTTTGAGAGGTATATTATGGTATCCCTTGATGCTTCGCTGTTCAGAGTTTGAGTTTCTTTGAGGTGGAAGTTCTTTGTGTAATTTATGTTTCCTCTGTATGATAATGTTTAGGATGGTCAATGGTCTCCTTAAAACGGCTCAAGGGGTTCCCCCTGGTACAGCTACAACATTGATGCCACCTCAGGAGGCTGCTATGAAACTTGAAGCCATGAAATGCTTAGTAGCCATATTGAAATCAATGGGAGATTGGTTGAACAAGCAGTTGCGACTGCCAGTGTCTAATTCATTGAATAAATCTGAAGCACTTGAGATCGATCTGGGACCTGGAAGTCCCCAGTTGGCAAATGGAAATGCTGATGAGTCTACTGATGGGTCAGATACCTATTCTGAATCTTCAGGAAGTACATCTGATGCTCAAGCTATCGAGCAGCGCCGGGCTTACAAACTCGAACTTCAGGTAAGAACGTAAAGATATGCAGATTATTGAAATAAGTGACATTTTATAATTGTTCTGTGGTCGTTAATGCTAATTTAAATGTTTGTCCCAGGAAGGTATTTCTCTTTTTAATCGGAAGCCAACAAAAGGTATTGAGTTTCTCATCAACGTGGGCAAGGTGGGTGAATCTCCTGAAGAAATAGCAGCTTTTCTCAAAGATGCGTCAGGGTTAAATAAAACTTTGATAGGTGACTATCTTGGAGAAAGAGAAGAGTTACCTCTCAAGGTGATGCATGCATATGTGGATTCTTTTGATTTTCAAGGCATGGAATTTGATGAGGCAATTAGAACCTTTCTTGAAGGTTTTAGGCTGCCAGGAGAAGCACAAAAGATTGACCGAATCATGGAAAAGTTTGCTGAACGTTACTGCAAGTGTAATCCTAAGGTGTTTACTAGCGCAGACACAGCTTATGTTCTTGCATATTCTGTGATCATGCTGAATACTGATGCGCACAACCCCATGGTGAAGATCAAGGTTTGTTTCATTCATTGTCTAGGTATATACAGTTACTGTGTTAGTTTGAGGTAGAATGTTGATGACGTTTTTTCTGCACTTTTTTTTTCCTTTTGGAACATATACAGATGTCTGCAGATGACTTTATCAGAAACAATCGTGGGATAGACGACGATAAAGATTTACCTGCGGACTACATGAGATCGCTGTATGAAAGAATAACAAAGAATGAGATAAAAATGAAAGAAGATGATCTACCTTTGCAACAGAAACAATACTCAAACAGAATGCTTGGTTTGGATGCTATATTAAACATAGTGATTCGTAAGCAGTGGGGAGATTCATATGCGGAAACAAGTGATGATTTGATGAAGCATATGCAAGAGCAATTTAAGGAAAAAGCTCGCAAATCTGAGTAAGATAACTCACACTTCCTTGCATCAACAACCATTTTTCTGTAACATATAGTATTCATTCAACTCAGAACTACTCTCCTGAACTGTTCCATCTTTTAGGCATCTTTCAGCTGATACAGTATTTAAATTGAATTGAGTTTGCAGGTCAACTTACTATGCTGCCACAGATGTGGTTGTTCTCAAATTTATGATTGAGGCTTGTTGGGCTCCTATGCTTGCTGCATTCAGTGTGCCGCTAGACCAGAGTGATGATTTGATAGTGATTAACTTATGTCTTGAAGGCTTCCACCATGCAATTCATGCCACTTCTTTGATGTCTATGAAGACCCATAGAGATGCATTTGTGACTTCACTAGCGAAGTTCACTTCACTTCACTCCCCAGCTGATATCAAGCAGAAAAATATTGAAGCCATCAAGGTTGGTGTTTTACATCATTAAGGTTTTTATGTGATTATTGTTTATAATAGTCTTCTTCCCTCGTTGTACCAAAGAACATGCTATGTCTCTTGAGTATACTTTCCCCATCTTAGCTCGTTCGCAGTCTATTCCTTGCATCACTTTTATGTCGATAATATTTCCTTCCTGATCTTGCTGTCGCCTTTTCCCCAGTAAAATTTGTCTGTATCCCAAATTAATATTGGTTGTTTTCCAGGCGATTCTCAGACTTGCAGATGAAGAGGGCAACTATTTGCAAGATGCTTGGGAGCATATACTTACTTGTGTTTCCCGTTTTGAACAACTACATCTCTTGGGAGAAGGTGCTCCTCCAGATGCCACTTTTTTTGCTTCCAATCAAAATGAGTCGGAGAAATCAAAGCAGCCCAAACAATATATACTTCCTGTTCTGAAAAGGAAGGGTCCTGGGAAAAGTCAATATGCAGCTACAGGTGTCTTGAGGGGTTCATACGATAGCATGAGTCTTGGCGGAAAAGATTCTAAGAACGTGAGACGAGAACAGATGAGCATTATAGTTTCAAACTTGAATTTGTTGGAGCAGGTTGGTGAAATGAATCAAATATTTTCACAGAGTCAGAAACTAAACAGTGAAGCTATAATAGACTTTGTTAAAGCTCTCTGCAAAGTTTCTATGGATGAGTTGCGGTCTCCGTCTAATCCACGAGTTTTTAGCCTCACGAAGATTGTTGAGATAGCGTAAGAATCTCCTAGTTTCTTTCCTCTCTTTTCTCCCATATACTGTATATAAGAGACGTATTTTGTTCTTAGCAATTTTTCTATTTGACAATTTTCTGTTTGTAATTGGTGACAGGCATTATAACATGAATCGCATAAGGCTTGTTTGGTCAAGCATCTGGCAAGTGTTATCGGGCTTCTTTGTGACCATTGGATGCTCAGAGAATCTTTCAATTGCAATTTTTGCAATGGATTCCCTGCGCCAGTTGTCAATGAAATTCCTGGAACGGGAGGAGTTGGCTAATTACAACTTCCAGAATGAATTTATGACACCATTTGTCATTGTTATGCGTAGAAGTAATGATGTTGAGATCAGAGAACTTATCATCCGATGTGTTTCTCAAATGGTATTGTCGCGTGTAAATAATGTGAAGTCAGGATGGAAAAGCATGTTCATGGTAGACATTTATTGTACTTCTCTTGTAACCGCATTTGTTCAAGAGGGTTTTGGGTTACTCATGTGTCCTCACAAAGTATTTTCTTTCTTTGCAGGTTTTTACCACAGCGGCATATGACGACCACAAAAATATTGTGTTTTTGTCCTTTGAGATTATTGAGAAGATTATCCGAGAATACTTCCCATACATCACTGAGACAGAAACTACCACTTTTACAGATTGTGTGAATTGCCTAGTTGCATTCACCAATAATAGATTTAGCAAGGATATCAGTCTCAGTTCCATAGCTTTTCTCCGATATTGTGCAACGAAGCTTGCAGAAGGAGATCTTAAATCGCCATCAACAAACAAAGACAAGGAAACTTCTGGAAAGATTACTCAGTCATCTCTCCACACTGGAAAAAGTGGGAAACAAGAGAACGGAGAGATTGCAAACAACAATAATCATCTCTACTTCTGGTTTCCCTTACTATCAGGTATAACATTAAATTAATTAGTCTCTACACTAGGCATTTTTTAACTACCTTTTTTGGTTCTTATTGAAGGTTATATTTATGTGTTTCACCTTCCTATGTATAATGTTCAGGCTTATCAGAGCTTAGTTTCGATCCAAGACCAGAAATCAGGAAAAGCGCACTACAGATTATGTTTGATACCTTACGCAACCATGGCCATTTATTTTCTCTACCGTTATGGGAGAAAGTATTCGAGTCTGTGTTATTTCCTATATTCGACTACGTGCGGCATTCTATTGATCCTTCTGGCGAAGACGAATCTGCTGATCAAGGAAGTTATGGTGGTGATGTGGATGAGCTGGATCATGATGCATGGCTCTACGAGACATGTACATTAGCACTACAGCTTGTAGTGGATCTCTTTGTCAAATTCTACGCTACAGTGAATCCACTTCTAAAGAATGTACTAAAGCTTCTTGTGAGTTTCATAAAGAGACCTCACCAGAGCCTTGCAGGGATTGGTATTGCTGCGTTTGTTCGTCTGATGAGCGATGCCGATGGCTTGTTCTCTGAAGAAAAGTGGTTAGAGGTGGTTTCATCTTTAAAAGAAGCGGCGAAAACAACGTGCCCAGATTTTTCTTATTTCCTCAGTGAAGAATATGTAGAGAGAAGCCAGAGAAATGCTCTCAACATTCAGAATAGTAATGCTGAGTCTGCTCCTCCAATTGGCGGAGATGCTAATGAAGAGAGCCAGAGAACAACAGCCCGTCTTTATGTCGCTATCTCTGATGCTAAGTGCCGAGCCGCTGTTCAGCTTTTGTTGATTCAGGTTGGTTCCTCTCAAGCCTTTACGTTAACATACTATAATAACGTTCAAACACAAACAGAAGGATAAACTCCTTTTGCGTTTGGTATGTCCGTTTACAAATTACAAAAAAGTTATGCAAGTTTTGTTGATGTTGATGTTGTTTATTTCTATGTTTTTTCAGGCTGTGATGGAGATTTACAACATGTACAGACCTCAGCTTTCTGCGAAAAACACATTAGTCCTCTTCGATGCATTGCACAGTGTAGCTTTACATGCTCACGGAATAAACAGTAACACAATCCTCCGTTCAAGACTGCAAGAGCTAGGACCAATGACACAGATGCAAGATCCTCCACTACTTCGTCTTGAAAACGAGTCTTACCAAATCTGCCTCACATTTTTACAGAATCTTGTTACAGCTAAAACCAAAGGAGCAGAAGAGACAGAGGAAATAGAGTCACTTCTAGTCAACATCTGTCAAGAAGTTCTCAACTTCTACATCGAGACTTCTTCTTCTGCAAAAAAACAACAATCAGAATCATCACGGGCCAGTGAATACCGATGGAGAATACCTTTGGGATCAGGAAAACGAAGGGAACTAGCAGCAAGAGCTCCTCTTATAGTTGCAACACTTAATGCAATATGTACATTGGAAGAGGCACCATTTGAGAAGAACCTGACATGTCTATTCCCACTTCTGGCTAGCTTGATTAGCTGCGAACACGGCTCTCACGAAGTTCAGATTGCTCTCGCGGATATGCTTGGCTTATCTGTTGGCCCGATTTTACTCCAATGGTGCTAACTTTTGCTCTCTATTCTTTTTGGCTTTTCATCTTTCACTTTGGCGCGATGTGAATGCTTGCCTGCTTGCCTGCTTGCCTGCCTTTATAAAGTTCTCTTTTTAATTCATCGCGGTTCACAGACTTGATGGGCTTCTCGTAGGCCCAATATTTGCAAGCTATAACTGGTTTCCGTCAATACGACGCCGTACTAATCCTTGTACGGAGTGATTTCTTATTTTGTCAAGTTCTGATTAGGTAATCAAGTAGAACAAGTCTAAAGTAGAAAAACGTTGCACGATAGACTCGCTCATTCTCAAACGCGAGGTTTGAAGCCTATTTCGACAAAATTAGTCAAGTCTTCTTTTTTTTTTGGATCAAAAGTCAAGTCTTCGTACATAATAAATTAATACTATAGGCTACAAGTCTTTACACAATGTACATTAAAGAAAAGGTAAACGTACAACGACTAACTAGTGAAGACGATCATAGTTAAAACATGTTCACTAGCCTTTAATTGAGCCGATCACGACCATTGTTAAATTGTGTTGCGTTGCATGGGTTTCAGAGCCACATGCGCCCATCATTAATTAATTGGCTCCTCTCTCACAAAATAAGGACAAAACCTGAACTGGTGGGTCGGATCGGTCGGGTAAGTGGGTGGGTATGACTTGTGAGCACTGAGCAGATATGGATTGAAGGGATCACGCTCAAACGTCGTAGTTCCCTCCTTAGTCGACCTACGCATCTTCTCTTTTTCTAAAGCGGTCAAACACATTCGCGCGCGCACACAACACACACGTACAATCCAAATCCAATCACTCTTGAGTCTTGACAAATGACAGACAAATGACAAGTGTCGTCCAAAATGTTCTTGAGGGTGTTGCTAAAATCACTGGTTATGAATTTTAAATTTCAAAACAAAATAGTATTAAAATAATAACTTCACGCGTGTGTCAGAGTGCATTGCACGTGTGGACTGACCCCTAGCATTTGCGGTCTCCAACCCCATCTTTTTTATTTTTGTCTTCCATAAGTTTTTGGTATTAATTCTTAGATTACTTAGCTAGGGATTGACATTACAATTATACATGCACATATGTATAGTTCTGATTACTGACATGATTTACAATGACAAAGCCTAAAAGTCTAAAATCAATATACCAGCCAATAGGGAAATAAGTCTTATTATATCGTACTAATCAAATAGCCTAAAGGGACTAATGTAAGTTATGTAACTTAGTAGTAGTAGTAGTAGTACTATAAATTAAGAATAGTGTGGTAAAAGGATGGTAGATTATACGAGTACTGAGGTCTGAGTAGTTTATATACCCACAAGACACGGTCTGACTCGTTATGTTTTGTAATCTGGCTTCATTAGTGTCGTTCGGGTCCCCCATTCCCGTTTTCATGTCCCGCACATGCTAGCTTTTCACTGTTTCATAAAATTTCACCATCATCATCATGGTTAACGGTAATTCGTTCGTGTATCTTTCCAATAACGCTTCTTCTTGTTTTTTTTGATTTGTTTGTTATATATTGCTTCATATTTTCCGTTTTTTTTTATTCAACTCTTTGTTTTCCTTTAACATCACACTTCAAAAGACCTAAACTAGTGGAACCATATACCGCACCATGTGAGCACGCTCTTGTGTCATTGACAAAAACATAAACCCTAATCACAAACCTTTCTCTCTCCTTCATGTATCACACTACGTCACTTACACTTTTCGTCGATCTCTCCTTCCCAAGCCCTACCTATATGTATACATAATCTTTGATTAATTTTCTTCTTCTTCACGGATCACAAATCTAATCATTCTCAAAGCCTTCTTTTTCTGTACATTGACAAAATAATATAATGGATGAAGTCTCTCGTTCTAACCCACCGCATCTACTGTCAAGAGACCTTCAGCTCTATCACCATCAAAACGCTGGACTTAAACGCAACCGAGAAGAAAACCAAGTCGTTGACCCCAACAACAACCACTCTAATTCCTCCGGCAGAGACCAAGCCACGACACCCTCCGGAGAAGATAATACCAAGAAAAGAAGGCCACGTGGCAGACCCGCTGGTTCCAAGAACAAACCCAAAGCACCGATCATAGTCACGCGAGACGCCGCAAACTCCCTTCGATGCCACGTCATGGAGATAACCAACGGCTGTGATGTGATGGAAAGCTTAGCCGTCTTCGCTAGACGCCGTCAGCGTGGCGTTTGCGTCTTGACTGGAAACGGCGCCGTTACAAACGTCAACGTTAGACAGCCCGGTGGAGGCGTCGTTAGTTTACACGGACGGTTGGATATTCTTTCTCTCTCGGGCTCGTTTCTTCCTCCACCAGCTCCACCAGCTGCGTCTGGTCTAACGGTTTACTTAGCCGGTGGTCAAGGCCAAGTGGTCGGAGGCAATGTGGTGGGACCGCTTATGACTTCAGGTCCGGTAGTGATTATGGCTGCTTCATTTGGAAACACAGCTTACGAGAGGCTGCCATTGGAGGAGGATGAGGTGGAACCTCAAAGAGAAATAGATGCAAACGCGGATAGGGCGGTTGGAACGCAAACGCAGAAGCAGTTAATGGGGTCGCCGTCGAATTTAATAAACTCTGTTTCGTTGCCAGATGAAGCTTATTGGGGAACGCAACGACCGTGTTTCTTAGATAATTAATTTTTAAATGTACTGATCTTTCATATTCTTCTTTCTTTTTTGACTTTTTAAATTTCTAAAGATTTAACTAGGTTTTTGTTTTAATGTTTGATCAATGCGTCATGCTTTTGGGAATTCTTAGATTGTGCCATATCGTTTTTAAACGTTAGTGATCGGCTTTTGCGTGCGTTGACTAGATGTCTAGATGTCAACCAAGTACTAGTGGCAAATTTGTTTTGCTGAATAAGTATTACTTTTGATGTTTGGTACTTTATATGTTTATTAACATATATATGATGTATTGTAACCTTTTTCCGCATACTCACGTCAAAACTTTACACCCACATGAAAGCTAACGTACTTAATTTGACGACACTAGATTTGGTACCAATTATTATCTTCATTTTTCTTTTTCTTTTGATAGTTTTGTTTTCAATTTTTGTCTGTATTTCACTTTTTAAAAAAATAAAGGAGCATTCCAGGGCTGGTATCATTACAATGGCAAAACTAGGAACAAGGTGATTGCATTGGCAGACACTTGTGTCTTATGACTTTATTCTTTTTCTTTTGATACTTGTGCACAAATATTTACATTTGTGTGCATACATACAAACATAATTAATGGTTACTTTACACAAGGTCAGTCTTATTTTCTGTGCTTATACGATAATATATTCACAAAATTTTCGACTGGAAAGATTATAGAACAACAAAATTCTGAAAATAACTGATGAAATAGAATTGTGCAATGAATGAATGATGACATCACAACTATATTAACGTTATAAAATCTTTTTGTTAAGAATATTTTATTTTATCTCATGCGCATGAGACGCGCGGAAACCTCTCGAGGCTTATAGGCCGAATCTCTCAACCCTACTAAAGCCCAATTAAATTAAGGAAGCCCTAAAGCGGCCTCCTTCGTTCATCATCATCTTCTCTCCCGCCGCTTTTTTTTTTTTTTACTCCTTTTCCTTACAACAAACCTATTACTTCTGCCGGAATCTGACGTCAGCATTCGCAGTCACCACTTCCGGAGCACAACCGATCTTGGCCTCGCTGCAACATCGATTATCTGGATTCGGGAGTGTGCCCACTATTATATCATCTCTACCTCCAACTGATCTCGCCATCTCTCTGGTCTCGTTGTTCGATTTTGATTCTACTAGGGTTTCCGTTGAATCTAGGGTTTGAAAGATGGCAGCTTTGAAAGGTTACGGCTTGATCTCCATTGAATCTGCCCTCCATTTCCCTCGCTTACATCAACTCGATGGCTACAAGAGGTTGCTCTATCTCTCTCTCTCTCTCTCTCCTTTATCAATGCCCATCTTGTTGTGTAGTTTCTCTTTGCCAAATCTCATTGGGATTATAGCTTCTGGGGAATTGGATTTGCTTAGATAGCTCTCTAGTGTCATTGAAATCCTTGTATCAAATAATGATCTGGAATTGAAAGTGTCAAAGATGATTACAAAGATAAGTAATGAAAAAGAATCAGTTTATTGTTGTGTGATGAAGCGGAAGGATTGGCTGGATTAATGTAATTGGTGTCTCTGAGACATATATAGTCTCATGATCTCTTAGTGGCCGAGTTATACATTACTTGCACTCTGTCTTGCCTAAAGTTTGTGAATTTTATGTTGTTTATTGGCTTATATCACAGAAGGAATGCGAAATGGGTGTCTCCAAAAGCAGCTGTTGTACCTAACTTCCATCTCCCAATGCGCAGTCTCGAGGATAAAAACAGGTTGATTTGAGTTTCTTCTTTTCCTTGTTATGTTTACTCTTTGATTCTGTTTCATGCTACAGCTTTCTCTTGTTTTATTTTTTTTTTTGGTTGCAGGACAAACACAGACGACATAAGGTCCCTTAGAGTGATTACAGCCATCAAGACACCGTATCTACCTGATGGAAGATTCGACCTCGAAGCTTACGATGACTTAGTCAACACGCAGATTGAGAACGGCGCTGAAGGTGTGATTGTTGGTGGTACAACCGGTGAAGGCCAGTTGATGAGCTGGGATGAACACATAATGCTTATAGGCCATACTGTTAACTGTTTTGGCGGAAGGATCAAAGTCATTGGAAACACCGGAAGCAACTCGACTAAAGAAGCTATACATGCCACTGAGCAAGGATTCGCTGTGGGAATGCACGCTGCACTGCACATCAACCCTTACTATGGGAAAACATCCATTGAAGGCATGACCGCACATTTTCAAACCGTTCTTCATATGGGACCGACGATTATTTACAATGTGCCAGGTCGAACGAGTCAAGATATACCTCCACAGGTTATCTTTAAACTCTCTCGGAACCCGAATATGGCTGGAGTTAAGGAATGTGTTGGTAATAACCGAGTTGAAGAGTATACTGAGAATGGAATTGTTGTGTGGAGTGGAAATGATGACCAGTGTCATGACTCTAGATGGGTTCATGGGGCGACTGGAGTTATATCGGTTACAAGCAATCTAGTTCCGGGTTTGATGAGGAAGTTAATGTTTGAAGGTAGAAACTCAGGGTTGAACGCAAAGCTTCTGCCTTTAGTGGATTGGGTATTCCAAGAACCAAATCCGATTGGTGTTAACACTGCTTTGGCTCAGTTAGGTGTTGCCAGGCCAGTTTTTCGATTACCTTATGTGCCATTGCCTCTGTCCAAAAGGATTGAGTTTGTAAAACTGGTCAAGGAAATCGGGAGGGAGCATTTTGTAGGAGAGAGAGATGTTCAGGTTCTTGATGATGATGACTTCATCTTAATCGGTCGTTATTAGACCGTTTTCCTTGAAAAATTTGGCTCTGTTTATACTTCTCGTTGTTGGTTATTTAGCTGATGAGACACTCACAGATGGACCACAGAGTTGTTCTACTGGTTGTAATGCTTGGTCTGTTGATGAATCTGGATGGGTTTTGCTTACACTCTCTCTCCCTCTCTCTCTCTCTCATCTTGGATGATTGTGTTTTGTCTCTGCGTGTTTGGCTTCGTTATATTAATGGCATAATAAAGTTGTGTGAGCTTGGTCCTCAAGATTGCTATCACGGATCGGTAACATCGATCGTCATGTGATTAAAATTAAACGCACAAAATGATCATGGATACATGTTTATTTATACCAAAACTTATCATTAGTTTGATCTTTTTATTGTTCCCACTTCCCACTAAAGGTGGAAATCGTCTGGAAGAAGACGAGAAGAAACGTAATTAAAGAAGCATGATTCACGAAGATCGCAAGAGGAAGGAGGTGGAAACAGGGGAAAGTGTAGGATGAAGCAGAGCGAACAGAGCGTTGTTTTCTTGGTGGAGAAGAAGAGCTTTCTTTTTTAAAGCCTCATTCTTCTGTATAATGCTTTGATTCTCTACGAGAAGCTTCAAGTTTCTCATCTCCATCTCCTTATTTGCCTCTCTCAGTAATCTTCTCCTTCTGCCTCCAAAGAAAAGAAATAACAGAGTAGAGCTGCTAAAATTCATAACGCTAAAACAGAGCCAATGTGTGTGAAGAAGCTTGATAAATACGGAAGATGAAACTGAACCTGGTGAGATTAAGGACACGAATATGGATTTGTTTCTTAGATTTACGTCTGTTATGGTGCGAAGCTGATCTCATCGTTAATGTTTGAGTGTCTGGAAATGGTGGCTTTGAAGATTTAAGACACATCTTATTCTTATGGTTTTATTCCGCACAAGAACTGAGTAAGCACAAGGGAAGAGTAAGCATTATATATAGATCATGATCTACAAAACTGTTGTGTCTTTTGAGAAAGAGAGAGAGATGGAAAAAGATAAGGCTTTTGAAGGTAATGATGGCAAAAGGAAACTCATGATTATAGAGGGGCCAGGGATGCATGAGTTCAGGACGAAGATGATGAAGAAGAAGACCAAAACAGCATCTTCTCTCTCTCTCTCGGAGTCTCAGTTTCTTGTTCTTGATTGAATACTAACTGTACTATTAGAGGAAACTTAGTATAAGTAGTTGAGAGGTACATATACCAAATCGACCATAACAAAATAACAAATCATTCAATTTCATACCAATTGACTACTTTAATTGTAATTTGCTATAGAAAGTTATATATTTGCTACACTTTTATTATTCAAAGTTATATTTCTCCATAGCACCTTTTGTTTTGAAAAAGGCTCAAAGAAGATTCCATTAACTTACTACCAAACCTATTTCAAAGGTCGAAGTATTGGATTCGCGGTTTGGCATATCGTGTTCAAACCTGGTTTCCCTCATAACTAGGGTCTAATGTGAAGGAAATAACCTTAGTCCCGAAGAGACTTATATATTTTGTTCCTATGTAAAATCTAAGCATGTGATATGAATAGTGAAAAAATATAATTGATCGAAGGACTAGGACCACTATAAAAACTCTTACTCATTTCTTGTGTTGATATTTTCTTGAGATGAAACCAAGTGTAGAAAGACAAACAAAGAAAGAAAATAATAAGCGAAGGTGAAGAAACTAAATACTACTAAAGACTAAATTGCAAATTGTAGGAGCTAGTCAACATCCAGAATTATTATCATCATGCTTCAAAATGATCAAAGTAGTTATGATTCCATACCTATATTAGTTACTATTTATAGCCATTCCTTAGAGTAGGGCACATTGTCTACCACAAACAAAGAGATGAAGGTTGCTCTTCTTCATGTCAGACAAGCCAGAGAATAATAAATAAATAAAAAAGCACAGAAGAAATGATCATAAATGGCAAAAGATTTACCATAGGCTGTGGGAAATTTCTGGAGTTGTTTGATGCATAAGAGTGGTCCATATAAAAACCACCACGCCGCTTCTTTACTGCAAGATGGTACCATATGTGAATCCCTAGCTAGCGTAGCACTCTCATGCATAATGCGTACGATAAGTAACGATTCAAATTTTTTTAATCATTTTGCTTACATAGTCAAGCCCCAAAAACAGTAAAGATGATGACACGATACAATCTTTTGGAGTCAGCTAGACGTTTAGATAAAAATTCAGCATGGAGAGGTTCATTTCTTATGTATCAGTGTCACCAACGTCCGACACCATTAGGCATTAGCGTTTCCTCTAGTTCTCTCGGACCAAAGAGAAAAGGCGGGGACTTTTTTGAAGCCGTAACCTTCTAAAATGAGTGTCGTTTTATCATATTAAAACGACAGGCTGTGTCGGTGATGTGGGATTATTGGATTCATAGCCCATTGGGCTCAAGAGAAAAAATAAAATAATTGGGCTACCTTAGATTAGACTTTAGAGTGTCTGATCAGATTTTTATTTTTTAAAAATTTAAACTTTTGGTTAAAACACGAAGGGGGCTCTTCGCTTACTCTCACAC
Source organism: Camelina sativa (assembly GCF_030686135.1). Lineage (NCBI taxonomy): Eukaryota > Viridiplantae > Streptophyta > Magnoliopsida > Brassicales > Brassicaceae > Camelina > Camelina sativa. The sequence continues at coordinate 1,377,383 of NC_141895.1, read as the reverse complement.
GTGGGGCCTGGTATATCACAAGTTCAAGTTCCGACGAACCACTGCATTGTGCAATTTGTAACACGACGCAAAAAAAGTTACGACGTTGGTTAAGCGTTAATTGTAAAATTAGAACAAATATAAAGGCCAAGACAAAAATCCAAAAACACCAAAACTAGTTAATTAGAAGATGGTTTCAACAGTACTACAATAAAACACCAAAACAAACAAAACAAAGTCTACATTAAAAACTAAAAAAGATTTAGCTTAAACCCTTACTACTAGTACTCTAATCCCAGTCTTGACAAACAGAATCACAAAAAAATAAATAAACTCGTCGAAAACTAAAAAAGAAGGGAGTGGCACTCTCCGTAATTACGCGAGCTTGTAAAGGGTTTTATTATAACAAGAGAGATGTGGCGGCAACCAATGCGGTGAACAGCAGCGCAGGAGGAGCCTCCACGTGAAACGCCGCGTTTTTCGCATTACTGTCCTCTGAACTTGTCGGCGAGTCTGACGGAGCTCCTTCCGGCGAAGATTCATCCACCGGAGGTGCCGGCGGAGAAGCTGCGGTCGGAGTAGGTGCTTCTACTGGAGACGGTGACTTAGCCGGAGACGGTGTCGGTGCACTAACCGGTTCCGGTGCCGGCGCAGGAGATGGAGATTTTCCGAAAAGCTCAGTGGGGAGAAGCACATTATCCACCGTGAATATCACGACAGGTGTCTCATCGACGACCGTGTCGGCGAGTCTCGACGGACCAACGCCGGTGTGAAGGATAACCTCGTCGCCGGAAGTTGACGTCGTTAAATCGTATTTACCGGCGCCGTTAGTGGCTAACGTGGAGATAGCGTCTTTGTTAGTCTTTAATGAGCCTTTAGGTTTGTACTCAGCGAGGGCGTGATATTCTAGGAGCGAGACCACCTCAGCTTGCGTGAGCTTCGTCAGATCTGGTACACCTTTCGCTTTAAAAGCTTCATCGGACGGTGCAAAAACAGTCAAGCCTTTTTCAACGGTGGATACGTATGTTTTGAGTACACCACTCGAAACGAGCAAACCCGCGAAGGTTTTACAACCAGCTTTCTCGAGAAGTCCGGTGATGTTGCTGAGTCCGCCGGAAGAAGGAGCAGGTGCGGTTAAGATTCCGGGAGCGATGATCGGAGCGTTGATTTCGAGGACGGAGATGTTGTAAGGGATTTGTTTAACGGACTTGGTGTAGGATGAGTCGAGCTTGGATCCAGGAGCTGCGGAGCCGAATCCTACTTTGCCTCCTTTGAGATCGGTGACGTTGACGAACCCTAGGTTTCCGGGAGCGTGTCCGGTGGTTTGGTAAAGCGTGGTGGTGAGAGTTGTGCCTTTAGAGAGCTGGTGGAGTTTCAAAGGATCGTAGTAGTCGAGGAGGACGAGGAGGCTGAGAGCGTTTTTGACGACGGAGAGTGGGTGTTTTCCGGCGAGGGAAGACATCGCGCCATTGTTGAGTACGAGGACGGTGATGGTAGTGCGGCTGTTTATTTCGTCGTCGAGTTTCGTTTGAGAAAGGTAGCTGTTGAATGATGAATAGTCCGGTGTATCGGAGAGGATTTGAGTGATGTTATGGCCGGAGACGGTGGAAGCTACGGCGAGGAGAGATAGAGCGAGTGCGAGGAGAGAGAAAGCTCGTGATGCCGCCATTGGAAGTTGGACGGTTGAGTAGAACTGTGGAGTAGAGAGACTAAAGAAGGAAGTGAGAAGACAATGAGAGAGATGAAGAAAAGGGTTTATTATAGAAGAGGTTAACTAACATTTTAATCATGGTTATACATATTTGAAAGGTTTTAACTATGGTTAATTTGAGAACACGTGCTTGCTTTTTGCTAAAAGAGCCTGAAATTACGAAAAGGGCTTTGGTCTTCTTTTCAAAAAGCAACCGTTATAATCAATGTTCTAAAATACCGTCTAATGACCGTATATACGATGACAATATGGTATATGGTGACTCATTGTACCGTTTTTAGGCTAAGCGTTTAACAAATATGGATTGGTTGAATACGATTGTTTATACGGCGTATATACGAATGACTATACGGTAAGTTTTTTTTTCTACCTTCAATCAAGCTATAGATCTATAAATTGATAAAACGTTAAACTTTATTATGGTTTTCTGCTGCCGTGACACTTAGGTTGTTTCTCAAACTTCATTCTATATACAGAGAGTCTTCAGGTTTTCTTTACTCTCCTTCTCTTGTTTTGATTATATGATTTTTCTTTTTTGGCTTTATCATCTATCGTTGTTTTCTTGTTGATTAAAGAACTATAATTCTTAATATCATAAAACTATGTTTGAGTTTGAGTTTTGATATCGTAAAACTCTGTTTTGATATCGTAAAACAGAGTTTTGATATCGTAAAACTCTGTTTTGGAATCTCACCGCATATTTGTCTTTTGTAATTATTTTCAGAAATTATTCAAAGTTCCAATGGATTCTTGTATATAAAGGTTGATACTATTGGTTTGACAATTTTATAAATATTTTTACAAAGATTTTGATATTTATTTTGTTTTTATTATATATATTTAATTATTTATATGTAATATATTTATATTTATATATATTTTTAATAAAATATATTTATCGTATATATTTCGTATATACAGCCGCATATGCGGTTATACGCTAAACGGTCGTCTATCCCCGGCTAGCGTCTAGCGTATTTTAGAACATTGGTTATAATATTACACTATTTTTTTGACGTCATTCCCTATGATTTGGTTATGATTTAAATGGTTACAAAGAATTCTTAAGACTTAAGCTAAACTTGGTCAACCACTAAACTACAGCACTAATCTGTGAAGTATATATATTTTTTAATCCACACTAGAGCCAGAGGCTACATCAAATTGATTTGAGTTTATTCATTGCTGCTCATTACTCATTAGATTTGAAAATGTATTGAGATCAAAAGGATTCAGATATTTGTGAACTACAGTATGTATAATTGTATATGGTTTAGTGTCGGTATCACTTTTTAATTCTTGGTCAATAATAGTTGGTAACATCTTTTACAAATGGAAAGAAGGTTCGAATTTCCCGACAAGGCACTAATATGTAAATTATTTATTTTATGACAAAACGACAATCAACTAAAACCTTCCCGAATCAGTTAACCATGAATAATGGACGGAGATAGGCTTTGTTCCATGATTTAAGCCCATTAAAACAATGCTAATAACACGTGTGAGCACGTGTCACTTTTGAGCTTCACATGATTTTTTATTGGGCCTGTAATAAGCCCAAACTGCGTAAGCCGGTCAAAAACGAACGACCGAAGACAGAAGCTCCGCCGCAGAATCTTCAGATCGGATCTTTTAGAGAGAGAGAGAGAGAGAGGGAGAGATATGGAGAGGGACGTGTCGAGCTGCAACACTTACAACTATGGCGACGCTCATTACTGGGACGCTCGTTACGTGCAAGACGCGCTTGACTTAAACTGGTACCAACGTTACTCTTCTCTCCGTCCTTTTGTCCGCAGCTTCGTCCCTACTTGTTCACGTGTCCTCATGGTTGGCTGTGGCAACTCCCGTAAATAAAAATCTCTCTTCTTTCCACTTGCAATTGCCTTTCAAACAACTTACTCTTACCATCGATTGAATTTGACTTTCGAAAGAAGCATCATCCAATTGTTTCTCATTCTCTTTTGGTGCAGTGATGTCAGAGGATATGGTCAAGGACGGGTACGAGGACATTATGAATGTTGATATCTCTTCTGTGGCTATTGAGATGATGCAAACCAAATATTCCTCTGTTCCTCAGCTCAAGTGTAACACTTTCTTTTATTTTAACATCACCAGTTTACTTTAATACTTTAAATATGTAAAGTAAGAATCTTTTAGAGGTCATATACTCTGTTTGTTTACCCAACAGATATGCAAATGGATGTTAGAGATATGAGCTACTTTGAGGACGATTTCTTTGATACTGTCATTGATAAAGGTAATGTTGTAGCCAGCCAAATTGCTCTGTTCTTTCTTTTTTTGTTTGTTTGGTTTTATTATGGTGGAAAGCTTATTTGAAGTGGCTATTGGATTGTGTAGGAACTCTTGATTCGTTGATGGTACGGGATCTGATCCTTTGTTTCTCTTATTCAAAAAGTCTACTTGCGTTTTTAAGTTTTCTTCTTTTGTGTGGTACGGTGGATTCCAGTGTGGCAATGATGCTCCTCTAAGTGCTACCAGAATGTTGGGTGAAGTTAGCAGGTCACTAATAGTAATATCATGGCTGCTCCTCCTGGATCATCTCATATAGATGCCTTTTTTTTTGGATTCTGTTTTGATATATATATATTCCCTCTTATATGAACCATGAACCAACAAAACTCTTCTCTCTCATTTTGCAGGCTGATTAAACCTGGAGGGACCTACTTTTTGGTAAATATACTTTCACTTATGTCTGCAACTGTTCATAGTCATTGTCACTGGTACTAGAAGGATATGTAAGATATTTTGTGTTTCTTTTGGTAGATAACCTACGGTGATCCCAGAGTGAGAATGCCTCATTTGACTCGTCCTGCTTACAACTGGAAGATCTCCTTATACATTATACGTAAGCTTCCACCTTTTTTCTTGCCTGTAAATTTTTTTTATGGATTGTGTTCTTTGCTTCATTCCTTTGAGGTTTCTTGCAGCAAGACCAGGATTTCAAAAGCCGGAAAGTTGCATTTCGTCGGAAAAATCTTGTATGGAAGCTGTACCTCTGACAAGCGAGGGAATGTTGCCACATGATTATGTTCTGGAGGATCCTGATTCCCATTTTATTTACATATGCAAGAAGATGGACGAAGAAGAAGCTCAACTACCCTCGTACCCATTAATGTCCGATGTTTTGTAGTGATGTCTGTGGGTGGCATGGAGGCTATAATCAATGCAAAATTGTGGTTGTCTTCTTGATCCCCATTTAGATCAGTCGATCTATTGTTGTATTTTGTGTATGTGTCTTGTGATCTATCCCAATTGATAGGTCCGAGCTGGAATTGCTCAAGTAACTCATAATCTCTATTATACGAATAAACATCTTTTTTTTTTATCTTCTTCAAAGTCTAATGGATATCTATGTTCCAAAACTGTAAAATAATTTGACAAAAATAGAAAGGAAAGCATTACATATCAATTAGTCGGAGTTGGTTTTTTGAATTCAATATCTTGGAAAATGCACCATTTTCTTAGCTTCTTCTTTTTCCCCATCATTAGCCAAACTAACTTCCTTCTGCAAATCCACTGTTGCTCGGCTGCAAATTTCGTCCGAAAGATCTTGGAGTGAGACATTCATGGTGAATTGATGTTGATATTGTCGAAACAGTTAGATCCATTCGTCATTCTGAGCCAAGCTTCAGTGTCTTATCCACCACCTTCGAGCTTAACTGCAAGCAATTACAAACATAAGTTATGTTTTCTTAATAGGTAATGATCTTTTGCTGATTTTATAGTTCAATATATTTTCAAGTCTACAAGGCAATGACAGAAAGTTATGTCATCATCAACTGATACAAAACCATTAGGGGTTCTTCTAACTGGAGTAGATGGTAGCAATTAATTTGGAAGCGCAAATGCGAACAGAGTAACAAAACTTACAGCTGGATCTGTGAAGATGATCAACTGTTTATCTTCTGTGGTAACTAAGAGGTTAGTGTTGTCTGTGCTCAGAGCCATAGCGGTTATACCCTGCCCTTCACCAAGCTTCAACATATGAAATACCTACAGAAGATTAATTTTTGGCTTGTTAGGAGACAATATCCTAAAAAGGAAGTGTTTGCATTAATTAAATTGTTCTTATAGTAGTACCTGGAGAGTGTATAAGTTGAGGAAGCAAATTGAAGGAGATGGTATATCTAATCTCTCTACTTCTTTGCTTCTATTTGATGAATCTTCTTCACTAGTGACGTTATTAAAACTCCTCGATCCATCAATGACGGAAAATGAGTTCACGCCAATCACAACATTTTGTCCGTCCATGGATAGTTCCATGCAGCTTATAGTACAAGAGGAAGGAAGTCTTGCTTTGTAAATGAGAACTCCATTAATGGTGAACGTGCTGATAGAACTTTCTGAGCTACTCCAGACTACTATAACTCCATCTGAAGAAATGCAAAGAGCACGAGCCTCAACGCCAACAAGCCGTCGTATTAGTCTACCTTTCCTTATGGAATGCAATAGAACATCTGATGACTCTGAGCACGAAACGACGATTCCTTGATCTGAGCTAACACAGCAACAACTTACTTCTCTTTGGTGGCCACGGAGCACTTGTATGGGACCTTCAATGCGACGCTTTTTGGCTTTGTCCGCCAAGTTGTTGCTGCTTACAGAGGAAGGCATTACAGAGCTTGTTGTCTGCTCAGACTCGGTTGTCTGAGAAGTGAATCCCTTGTGAAATCTCCACAACAAAACAGTTGCATCTCGAGAACCTGTCACGAGGAAGTTGTTGCCTGGAGACAGAGCCAGACATGTTACAGGAGCACAGTGACCAAAAGCTGTTTCCAGTGTTTTCGCTCCATCAGATGAGACTACCTTGATGCTGTTATCCACATGTCCACCTAATTAACATACATGGATTTTCAATAAAATGATGAAATATATTACCAATCACCAAACTTTCACAGAGCTCAGAGCCTTAAAAAGTGCTTACCAGTGATAATTTCTCCGTCGTTAGTTATAGCAGTGACAGACGAACTTCTGATTCCTGATGAGGCAAATGCTTGTGCTTGGGGATATTCCCAGTCACTCTTGAACATGCGTATCAATGTTCCGCCAGTTGAACTCGGCTTCCCGTGATGAAAGATGAAAGGAGTATTTTGGCCATCAATTGTGTTTGGTTGCCACTTGTGTTGGGCAATATGGGCTGCAGGCACATTCATGTCAACAATCACAATAGTATCCGAAGATGCCTTGATGGCTGCAGCAGGTAAGTTGCAGTGTTCTGGAGCTGGAACAGGATACGGTTTTATCCTTTTTGGATTCCGGAAGATGGTCTAAACAGAATTTAATGTGTTTGTCAAGTTTGAATGGTAAAATTTAGCACAAAGGAAGAACTATGAATGTTTTACATAAGCATTTACCTGCATATGAATGACATCTTTTAGAGGCATTCTTTTAATGTGAGGCACAGTCAATAGCTGCAAAGGCGTTTGCCCGAAATTAACTATCTGGTCTTGAGTAGCCTGTCGTTTTACCTTTATCAAATAGCCACATGAAAGTTTCAGAAATAGGGTAATACCGAAACTGAAAAACTCCAATAGTACTACAAAGATAACTTACTGGATCTGTGATCTTATCAATATCAACAGTCCCCTCGTAGGTAGTGTAGAAGAAAATATTATTTACCAGTGTAGCTTCCTTTCCACGTTGCTTATACCTAAATGAATAAATTCATAAGAAAAACATAAGTAATAAAACAAGTCCAACTAATCTTACACAAAATTTTTGTTTTTGATACCCAAGTTGTAGACAAGATGTTAATCCAAGAAGAAAACCTACCCGAAAATGAGATCAATCCATTCATGCAAATGTGCAGATACATGCTCGCTCTCGAGAGCCATTCGTTGTTTGTGTACAAAATCAATCGGGCTTTTAGCCCAAGGAGGAAGCTTTACAGAATCTGATGGGAAGTTTTACAATATCATATAAATAGATGGTTACGTTTCTAGTTATAGGAGTAATATTATGTCTGGACAAGGAAAGGAACTAGAAATAAACTCATACCAAGTTTTTCAACCAAGTTCTCGTTGGTCAACACCTCAGGAAGGTAAAACAACTCTGGAACCTACAAGCAAAATGAGAGGCATGAATATGGCTACGCTCTGCACTTGCAACGAAGAGAAAAATGATTAAAGCTACTCGATTTGTTGCTTTTGGGAGGAGCCAATTCTTACCAACTCCTTCACATTACTCGTATCTTGGAGAACTCCTTTCCAAGTGGCTGCAATGTCTGAAAACATGCAGTTTGCACGATCGAACTTTCCACCTCGCCTTTGGATTGAAAGGGTTGTAAAAGGTTCAACTCTAGCTAGATAATGTAACACCTATCCACAGGAGAGAAAGAAAATGATAAATCATCTGCAGGGACCATCATAAGTGAAAACTATCCAACTATCGTAAATGAAAGCAATTGTGGCAGATATCATAGAGAAGATAACCTACTACTCCAACACTTGAGTAATGTGAACCATAGTGGAATTTCGGGATGACTGGATCTTCGAAGCTAGAGTATTGTTCTTGAAACTTTTTCAGCCGCTCCGGGTTCAATGCACCAATTGGCTGCACATATACAGACCCACATTTACAATCATTTTTCAGTTTAATGGAATATATGCAGGCATAGAGCCAAAATACAAGTAGTACCACCTTGGAAAGATCCCTGTAGTTAGATGGATTTGAAAGGTCCAGAATTTCTGATGTATAGTCGCACAGAATCCATGGGAAAACAGGATACTGCAAAGACATACATAATAGATAAAGATAACACAAAAGTAAATGATGGATTTCACACAAGAAAAAGCATTCTCACTAGAATAAGATTTACCTGAGAGATGTCATTATAACTACGCCCAGCCAATGTGTTGAGCTGCATTAGGTACTCAAAATTGCTGATCTGCAGAAAAGATACAAGGATCCAGCTAGAGTTACTTCTCTGCCAGATGTTTATATAGGGGAATAAATGAAACAGCATGAATTAAATGATGGCTATTCTTTTTGGTTACCTCCCATCTAGCCCACCGCTGCATCAACTGTGTTCTTTCCAAAATTTGATCTGGCCTCTAAAAAGTAAATAATTTACGTAAGTTTTGTAGCACAGAGGAAATATTTACTCAGCTTGGTTCCTAGATTTTTCCACCATGCACTAAATAATGGGCATACGGAGGAAGAAAAAACCAAACCTGAGTTGCCAAGTAAATATCTTTCAAAAGAGGAGGCCTTGCTTGAACAATAGCCCGACAAGCATTTTTTCGTCCCTCGGTGTTCTATAGTGTTCATCAAACATCATAAAAGTAATTGGTGAGAGGAGCGAGATAAATATAATGTAACAGAGAGAGTTTTTTTAGATACCCCAAAATCAAAGAAGAAGTTTGAGCGATCCACCATAAATAGTTCCAGAGCACTCTTCCTCAGTAGGTATCTGTGAAAGAAAAATATTAACAAAGATATAGGTCTCCTTTAATATTAACAAAGATATAGGTCTCCTTTACTATTTACATAATAAGGGTGAGAAAATAGTTAGCTAGTGACAACATTGATGATGAAACTTTACCGTCGGCTATAAATCTGATGAAGAGAAGACATCAACCAACTACGATCTCTTTCTTGGTCTCTTGATTTTGAACCATCTGAATTTTCATCCAAATGTTGGCCTTCTTTGATGTCAGCAATAAAATTTATTCTCCGTGTAGTAATCTGAGAAAACCAGAAAACAACCATTAGATACTAGCAATTTATAAAAGGAAAATATTTCTCAGCTCTACGTAATATCTACAAAATTTGGTTGATTATGCTCTGTTTATTTCTTGGTTTACCAATACAATATCGATTGGTGTCAGCTACTTGTTCAAAAGATAAATATGTAATGATAGTCAGAGCATACTTGAAAGGTTCCTTTCACAACCCCTAGTGGCCGGACCATAGAAGAGGAAATTTCAAGAACAATCCTTTCACTGAGAACTACTTCTGTAGAATTTTGAACCATTTCATGTTCACTCAAAGGTTGATGATCGTTAATTCCAGTTGACAGTGTTATTGCATCCTCAAGAGAGCCAGATCTCCTCTCTTCGTTTTCTTTTTTGTGTTCTCCAACATTACCCTCTATTTCAAGATCTTCCGCATCTCCATGTTCATCATCTTCATACATTATTTCCGTTGATACTGCTTCAACAGCAAGAACAGGTGCATTTGATAGAGAATCCAAGTTATCGTGATTATTCTTCAAGTCTGTCTGATCATCATAGTTTCTTGCTGTCTCTATATGACTAGTACCAGAGTAATTCCTCCTTAAACATTGTCTCATCCTCGCAGAACTTTCCATAGAATCCAGTTTCCAGAAAACCTGCATATATAATAATATTACATCACTGGAAAAGTTTTCAACATGTTTTAAGTCTAAACCAGAACAGTGTAGCATACGTGTTTGGGACTGCATAAGTGTTCTCCGAATGGTCCAAAGAAGCATTTCATCTCCACCAAATAACGAACGAATTTGCGCCAACCACTGATTCCCATGCAGAAGCGATTTCTCACTATTTTATCATTTTGCATACGCCTGTCAATCTGGTGAGGTTGAATCAATAAATTTTGATTAGTGTATGTACCTCCTTCAAGAAGATAACAAAGTCTGACAAGGCAGAGAGCAGACCTCAGATCTCTGCTTGTTACGTGCAAAGGCAAAGCTTGCAACAAGTACGGCAATAAATTTGTAGGACAAAGCATTAAAATCTTTTCCATAAACTGATTTTGTATCCACTGGTTGGAGACACTCTATCCATGCTACTCCCATGGCTTCAGAGATATTCCATCTCTGTAATCGCTCCATATCACTGATAGTCCTCCTCTGTGCAGATGTGGCCATTGCAACAGCACTAAGACCTCTTCCAGAACCAATCTTGGCATTCCGTTCAAGATCGCGTGCAGCTGCCAGAGCTGCCGCTTTTGCAGCAGCCTTATCTCTTGGTCGACCTGGTGAATCATCGTTTGGAGCCTCCAAGGGTTTCTGGAAGCTGGAAAATGTCTGAAGTTTGGTACTTTTACGCTCAAGCAATGAAGAGTCTCGCCTAAGAGGTGGAGGTGCTGGAGGTGCCGGTGCTTCCCAACCAGCTGCCCCTGCAGCTATCATTGCCAGTGCCATTGCCGAAGGAGGCGATGCAAAAGCAGCGGCCCATTCCGGAGAAATCATAGAAATAGCCGCCTAAAATAAAATAAAAAGTAAGGATAGGACGATTTAATAACCCACGACAAACTTGAAGTAAATCTTAAGTTGAAAAGAAGACAGAATTTTCTAAGGGATAAAGCAGCAGTAGCAGAAACTAGAAATGAATGATGGGCAAATATGTGACAAATATGATAGCAACTAAAGGGTATGTGTACAGATTTAAGGAACCTCAATGGGGAGTGCATCAGCAGCCAAAGCACGATCATCAACCACAAGGGGATTGATACCATCACCAGTGGCAAGTTCATGTATGCCAGCTAAAAGAGGTCGCCATCGTCGGAGAATTGCAACAAATGGTGGTAAAATGGCCTCTAGATATTGCTTACGTAGTGGCTTTTTGTCTTTGCTGACAGCATTCCATACCTGCAACAGACTTGGAATCAGAATTTTTTTTTAAAAAACCACAAAATAAAACAAAGTGAGCATTATTAACCATGGGGCTTTATTTAGGGAAGAGCTAACCTCAGAGTATAGAACGCATGTAGTAACCAATACTCTCTGCCTCTTTGAATCAGTTATTGGCATGTTTAGAACAGGAGATAGCACACTGGAGGTTTAAAAAAATAAATTAATAGTAATTAACTTCTCTAGATGTTTACAGAATAGGAGCAAACAACCATTTAGAAGGCATGCAGCATCCAAAATGTGCCCTGCATTCTAATTTTGTGACAAGATCAAGTCTAACGATACTTAAAGCATATGGTCATAATTGGCAAAGCCGCACAGGGAGAAAAATATGTCATACTTTACCTCCATAATAAAGCGGATGGTGATTGTCGCATAGACATCTGAGAACTGATATCTGATGAGGCAGAATTCCCTAAGGGGCACTGCAGTCCACCGGAAAACCCGTCTTCAGAACTTAAATTTTTCATCAACAGACTATCTTCACCATGGTCTTCTTCCCTCAAAGACAAAAGTACCATTCGAAGCATGCATAAGAAAGGTTGATCACTATCAAGTAACTGGTAGAGTGCTGCCATCCCTCCCATCCCGGTACCAGATCCTCCACCAATTCCTTGGCCACCTCCAAGTCCAGACTCGTCTAGCAGCAAGGCTTGAAGCATGGATACTGATTTTTTAACCAAAGGAAGTTCGATCCAATTTCCATGAGCATCTTTTTGTAAAGCATGTTTCCAAGAGTCCCAACCACTTCCACCACCACCAAAACAACTAGTTTTAGGAAGTCCAACACCATACCACAATCGACTTCTGTATTTCCAACCCTCAGCCAAATCCATGGTACAACTTCCATATGAAACAAAAGCGCATGAAACAGATTCATAAGGCTCAGCTGAAGCAGCAGCAGCAAGACGCTCCATTACAGCTGTTGAAATCTGACCAGTTGCATCGGCCATTGAAGCAAGTATCTGAAGAAAAAGTAAATGCAGGGAAATAGCAGAAAGTTAAATAGATGAGCAGAATATATTTTCTTCAATGGTTAAATAGTTATAAAAGCAAAGAGGAAATCAAGCCAATAAACAAGGGAGACATATTGATCCGGAGATGAAGAGTAATTTCCACTTACATCTAAATGTACCCCTCCTGAATCACTGGACACTGAAGCACGGCTACTTGAAACCTCTGATGATTCTGCGACTGTTGGCAATATCCGTGAACGGTTGTTGAGAGGATAAACTAGAGAGAGAGGAGATGGAGAAACATCAACTGCATTTGCAGCACAATTATGCTTGCTTTGTAATCTCAAATGATCTTCGACAAGCATCAGAATCACAATTGTATTTTCCACAAGAAATACTGAAAGCAGAGCAGCATTTTCTACTCCAGCCTTTGCGTCTTTTGGTGTTAGACTCTCTGCCGCGAAACCAGCAGATGCTGCAGCGATAACTTGAGTCTGTTTGAAAAAGTATAACGTGTAAGTCAAACTATAGCAGTCGTCAATATAAAAACACAGGTAAAAACGCAAGGCTTCAAAAGCTTTCTCTGTCTGTAACAATGTTATAGCTAGTATAGAGCAAAGAACAAAAGGATTATATATTCTTGTGAGAGAACGCCCCCTGGAATGTCAACTGTAAAATGCACGTGTAAGACGATCTTCGTGTTTCTCTATCAAGGACTTGTATAACTAACCATATATAAGTCATAAGATAAAAAAAAAAGGAGTTACCTGAGCTTGCAGTTCCCTGGCAGTAAAGTCTAGCAATTCACCCAAAAGCCTTCTTTTGAAAATTGGAAGTGATTCCTCACGTCTTTGAAAAAGTAGGAAAACAATAGTGTAAAAACAATTGAACAGAAACATGTATCTCTCAAAGTACACTGGAAGAAACAATACAGTATAAGAACAATATTCCACAAGAGACCTTCAAAAACTAACAATGTTACAAAAAAAGAGATGACACTCAAAAAGGTTTTTGTCATCCCAAAAGGAAAGCGTAAAATGTGGCGCAGTAGTACATGAATTTACCTCATTCGTTTCTCTCCAGTGCTAGACCCACCAACAATAGAAAGCCACTCTGCACAATGAATTGTGGCCTCAACATCCTGTAAAGGATCAGAAGTCTCGAGAAATGTAAATAATCACAAAAAGTGAAAAGGAATTAATATGGTATAATACCGCTGAAACAAACAAATATACCTTCCAGCCATCCTTCTGGCGCATCGAATGTTCCAACATTATGATCAAGAAGTTATGAATCAAATCTTCCACTTCTGCAGAACCGGGTGAAGGAGATTGTTTTCCTGCATCCCTCTGTGTGTACGCACAATAGTCAGCACTTTTAGAGTATGCTGGTACATGCTTTAATAAATTACCAGCTAAAATGTAACTTGCCATATCAGACTTGTGTACATACATCCAATTTGGCTCATTACTAATACAATAATCATGGAGGAGACCTTTAAAAGGTTTAAGGTTGGAGTTACACCTCGTAGTTTGAGATCAAAATCTCCAATATCCACTCAGGCCACTCTTCCATTTTGGTCAGACTGCTCCTATTTTCCGGATGGCTACAAGCCAAAAATAGAAGATCCTGACGGAGAAAGAGTGAGTTCAGAAAGAGAAATTGCAGAGACACTACCCAAGTCGAAGTTTGTAAATCACTTTCACAAGTGCATTTGGTGCATGCTCTTCCTTTTTAAAAAATATTCATGGACATGCACAAAAGTGTCTTTAACTATGACATTTATACCTGAAGTGCTCGATCCTGTAGAGCCTTAGATGCAAATGGTAGAGAACGCAGGAGGATTAACAGTAGTTGAGGGTGTTCAAAGCGATGACCTGAATCACAAAAGTTCAGGCTATCCTCAGTTGATGAAGCATTGATCTGCAAGAAAGAGCCAGGTATGGAATGAAATTTAATCTCATGTCATAATCTAAAACAGCAAGTTTATCACCAAAAAGGGAAATTTTCCCAATCTTTTTCTTAATTTTGATCATTGTTTAAGATAGATCAAACAAATGAAAGATAAAAAAATATGTCATACCGAAGCCCCAAGCAAGGTTGTGTAGACATTGTAGGTCATCAGCCTGTTTGGAGCTGCTTGAAATGCTTTCAGCAGAGCAAATAGAAGCAATGCGACTTTATCATCAAACATTGTTCCACCATTTTCATGAAACCCACGACCCATTAGGTTACTCATGACATCAGATTCGGCACCAATGGAAAATTTTAAGTGCCCTTTCGAAATCAATACACCGATCAATCTAATGATCCCGACCATGACACGATCTCTATCGTCAACATTGTTTCTTGCGTTATTATTGAATGGAGTTTCAGAAACAGAGGATACTCTGTCAGCATTCATGGAATTAGAGATGGTAACTGAGTCACTATCACAAATGACAGTCGTAGATCCATGTGCTTTTTCTTGTTGAACTGACTCTGATTCCTTGAAAGATCCTACACTATCATCATGAGCATGAGGGTCATCCTCATTATGTTGCGGAACTGTATCCAACTGCTTTAACAAACCAGGCCCATTGTGTTGAGTCTGTTCCCTATGAATAGTTGGCACACTTGTTTCACCCTTAACTACAGAATCAGCGATGTCTTCCTCACCAGTTTTAGCTTCTCTCTGGAGCAGAACAAGAAGTGTTTCTATCCCACCAGATGTGATAAATGCCTCTGCAAATGTCTGAGCCTTTGCAGCATTTGGCTGTACAACCAACCTAAACATGAGATGCAATACCCTTGCAACCTATATAGAGGTAAGAACTGAATGATGTCAGAGAAAAATATTAATAGACTGAGAAAAGACACATGTTTAACAATTATGAAGTGTCACTATGAAACGTGTTACCTGATTTGGTTGTGGACTGTCAATTATGAACCCAAGTAATAGATGGACATCAGAAACAGCAAACGAAGGAGATGCTGCTCCCATAAGAAGTTCAATAATCACCAAAAGTTCATCAACCAATGCATTAACTTCCCCCACTTGACGTGCATTCCCATCTAGAGAAAAAGTGTTCACAGAGTCTTTCTCTTGAATTGTCCAGTAATATCTTCGACATCCATCAAGAAGTATCTGAATGGCATCGGCATTCCTCAGAGCTGCTGCTTCAGTGAAAACCATATCTTGAAGGGATGACAACAGCTTCTTTTGGAGTCTGTAGTTACACACACTCCATATCTTTAGATCCAATAATAGTTTACGGAAGAGCTGCACTTTAAGAGCATGATTGATCTTTTGAGATTGGCTAAGGGAAACAATGGCAGCAACTAGTTCCTCATCTCCTACTCTATCGTGCTTGAGATCAAGGGATGCAAGTGAGTGAAGAAGATAGCCCAGAACTGTAGCCAGGATTTCAGGCCCTTTAGAACGAGACAACTCTTCATTGTTCCCAGGATGTTGAATAGCAACTGAGATAATTCTAAATATAGGTGCAGCAAGAGAATATGTTGTCAAAGACGATGGGGGACTTCTAGAGAATGGTTCCAGAGTATCTTTGTGTACACTGCTTACGGTTAGAGGAAGCAACGACATGGGTCCTCCATAAGCTAAGGCCCAGAAGGAATCCACTGACTTCACTCTCGTTGCAACATGGACTTGTCCAATTACCTCAGCTGGTCGTCTTTGAGTGCCTTGCAAAAGAAAAAAAAAAAACAGATTTCCGAAGTAAGCGAAAAGCAAATAACAAAGTGTGCAAACTACATCAGAAAAAGAATATTGTGTTTCCTCATCTCCTCGTAGTGAGACACAAGAACAAATAAAAACGACGTTCATATGAGAATGGTGAATAGTGATACTGATTGAAAGCGATATGGATAAAAAAAGAACAATTAAAAGTCTACAACAAATCAAACAAATGAGAGTCTGAAAACAAGTTATAAACACATCATAATATGGAACAGAGATTTTTCAAAATTGTAGTTTTTTGGACGAAGTAAAGCATTATCAGATATATTAGAAAAATCAAGAGTGTAATCATAAGCACCTGCTGCTCCAGAAAGAGAAGCATCTGGACAAAATCGCCCATTTAGTAGAAATGGGTGGTAAAGTAGGTGAATGTATACTCCAAGCTCTGCATCCAAAAGACTATTTTCCTCTGCCTCGTTACGGACATGGTCATTTGTAGCTAACCATGGAAGACCTGCCCCATCGCCAAAACAAGGCAATATATCCCCACCTCTAGTTGCCAATCGTGTCATTCTTTCAGGACCAATCGGTTCTTTAAATATATAAACTGGTCCCATCTCAGCAAACAAAGCACACTGACGTCGACGACGTTGTTGACCAGCAGTTGTAGATGGAGGATTTGACCCGATGCAACAGAAAGAAAGCGGTTTGGATATACGAGGATATTCAAACGGACGAGTTTCATACAAGGACCCGTCAATATATAGCCGCAATTCACTGTCTGAATTCCCTATGAGTCCCTGGTTGCAGGTATGCTCAAGGCCAATAAAGTACCAACGCTGAGGCTTAAATGCATGAGTGAAATGCAGTGAAGTTTTAGTTCCTTTACCACTGCCACTCTCAACCACCAAAAATTGTGCATAGAAATATGCTTCAATCCCCTGATTATCAGGGGTCAAAAAACTGAACAGACGAGGCATATGAGCAGTACCCTCACCATTGTGTACATTTGCAGCCGCTGCAGCAGACGTTTTTCCTGATTTGGCTGCTGAAGCAGCAGCAATTGCAGCTGCAGCGGTTGAAGCATCTAATGTATCAGCAAATGATTCAATGTAAATCCAAGTTGCAAATGCATAGCCATTGGTAAAAGGCCAACGAGTTTCTCCCGGGCCAAGTAAGCCTGAGCTTTCACCAACAAATTCAAAACTACACGCAGGTCCTCTTGATTCTTTTCCATTCATTGCCTTCTCCAAGGCATCCATCAATGGACTTGACCACACTGTAGGAAGATACTTTTTAATAACATGAAGCCATCTATACAAATCTTCAACACTAAGAGAGTGCCCAGCTATATGTTGAATACAGTGAAACAAAACTGCTGCATTCCGCATCATAGTGGCGTCCTTGGATATTATCTCCTCGACTGATCGCAAGAGAACACTTAATAAACCCGCCATGGAACACATAGCTCTGTTTCTGGTGCAAGAACGTAAAATTGCTAGCAATCCTCGCACCATACGGGTCCTTGGGGACATAAAATTGACACTGTCACCGGAACAAGGTAAGCAAGGAATAAGCTCGCCAGCAACAATGGCAGCACGAGAGTTTAACATCACACTAGGAGGGTTGCTATCTTCATCCTCTTCAAAGCTCTCTACTCCACCCATGGTAGCAAGAAGTGAATCGGTGACAAGAAAAGCAATAGTCTCTGAATCCTCTCCAGACCCAACAAAACTCTCAACACCGCTAACAATATTCTTAATTTTGTCTAAGCTCTCAGGCTTACCCATGATGGCTGAATCAACAAGATGCAATAACTCTGGAGAAACGTTTGGCATCGTAGACTTTGGTTTAGGCCTCTGTGGGGACTGTACCACAGGAAACCCAGATTCTTGATGGTTCAAAGAATCCAGACTGGTAGCTGAAAGAGACTGGTTAAGGTTCCTATCTTGATCTCCTAGAGAAACCTGTTCAAAATGATCATCCTTGAGGACAGCATCAACTGAACTAATCCCTTGTAAATGATCTGCATCATCCATTCCTACCAGAGCATGTTCATCAGCAAGAAAGCTAGAATCATCTACAACATTAGGCTTATCAGCAACATCGAGGTTTCCAACAGAGGCTTTGGAGAACTTGTTTACTTCATCTTCTTCCATTTTTATAAACTTATAGCCTTATCCATTCCCACCACCACCTGATTACAACAGCCATTACAGATTTTAGCTCGTATCGTAGTAACAAGGAATAAAATCATTGACAATGACGAACATGTAAACGTAACTAACGCATACCAACTCAAATCTATTCATAGTAATAAAATTACAAACATGAAAAAAACAAACACCTTCCCCTCGGCAATTTTAACGTCCGAGCACAATTAAAAGGCTTCGGAGGAGAAATCAAACATGAAATCAGAATTCCCGAGGATCCGATTTAGTAAGATATCAGAAATTTCATATGACGCACGGATCGGAGATAATGTCGAAACGAAAAAAAGAAAAAAAGTGAAATGGAAGCAATTGAGAATACCTGAGTCGCGTAGCTAGAGTGGGTTCCCTTGGATACGACGCCGTAAGAAATGCATTGTAGAATCGGTCAGGATCTAATCGGAGAAGAAGAGGAGCAGCAACGATCGGAGAAAGGCGCGCGCGAGGAAGAGGGACTGTTGTTTTGATTCAGCAATTTCGCTCCCAATAAATATAAATCAATCAATCAATTAAAAAAAAAAAAACATGTTTTTTTTTTCTTTTCAATACCCTTGAGATCAGCTCTCTCTAGAGGAGTTTCTAAACGACATCGTTTCAAAGCATCCAGCGGCAATGAATAGAGAAGAAAGGCTTGCGCTTTCACGCGCTTAGTTGGCGCGTCGAGGCATACATAAATATATAAGCATTCCATTATCAATTAGATAAAAAAAAACCGGTCCAAACGAAATAATTTATTTATTAATTCAATGTCCGGTCTCGTATAGTTCTCAAACTTCCGAGACACTTCGCTATATAATTTGTACCAATAACTAGTAGAGAAGATATTACGAAAAGACTAATAAAAATAGTTGTACGCTCTCTCGAGGGTGTCAGAATAAATAGGTTCGGTCTTGTGCAAGGTAAATCCGAAAGTCTCGTCCATATTCAAATCCTCTGGAACGAACTCGTTTTTGACGTTTTTAGGATGCCATTCAAACGAATAGATAAGTGAAGCAAGCATGAGAGGCACAATCCTCAAAGCCAATGATATTCCAGGGCATATCCTTAGTCCACCTCCAAACGGTATCATCTCGAAATCTTTTCCTATCGTCTCAGTGTCTCGTCCCAAGAATCTCTCTGGCTCAAACCGTTCCGGATTTTCCCACACGGTCGGGTCTCGTCCTATGGCCCAAGCGTTGACCAGGATCTGAGCATTTTCAGGAATGGGGTACCCTAATATCTCTGCGTCGTCTGACTCAGCTTTGCGTGGGATCAGAAATGGACTCGGTGGATGCAAACGGAGAGTCTCTGTTACAACAGCTTGTAGATAGGGAAATTCTAAGAGATTGGAGTCACGAACGTAACGGTTTGGGCCAACAATAAAGTTGATCTCGACTTTAGCATTAGCCATAGCCTCGGGGTTACGAAGCAGCTCAGCCAATGCCCATTCCACGGTGGTAGAGTTTGTTCCCGTTCCCGCAATAAACAAGTCCTCAAAACAAAAGAAAAAAAAAAAGATTATATTATACTTAGCTAGCTTGTGTTTCATTTAATAATTAAAAGTTAAAACATTACACTTTCCTAGAAAAAAAGAAATTATTTTTACTTTTATCAAAGTAATATTTCACTTTGAGGAAAATGAATTAAAACAGTTAATTTGTAATAAACGATTTTTATAGATATTTTGCGGTGACGATTGAGGAAAATGAATTATAATAGTTAAATGCTAAATGTCCTGTTTCCGAAACCAAAACAATCGTTGAATATTTACGTAAAACAAACGCAAAGAGAAAAAAATCAATCGAACCATAATTTTAAGACTTGAAATCTTGAATCACTTACCAATAGAAAGTGTTTGATATCGTTTACGTCGACTTCCGACCCGTCTTCGTGAATAAGATCAATCAGCGAATCCAACAGATCGATTCTCGATGCATCTCTAGGTTTAGCCTGCAATGATCTTTCCGCGATTCGAGCATCGATTAGCCCTTGAAAGACCCGAAACAACTTTTCCGAACACATCTTCATCCCTTTGCGGATACCTTGCAGATCAAGAAACTCAAGAGACGGAAAATAGTTTGCGAGGTTCGGTTTGCCCATGATGTCCATCAAACGAGACAGCGATTCCTGAAACTCAAGGGAGGCTCTCGAGGCGTAACTACCTAAGTCGGTCGAAAACACACCGTTTGAGATTACATTAAGCGATGTGACGAAGCAAGCACGAGCAATGTCGACGGCGAAGCCTCGCTCGCCTCTTTCGATAATGAATTTTATAAGTTCTTTTGCATTCTTGGACCGTACGGACTTCGTGGCTTTGTGACGCTCCCGTGAGAAAAGTTTTGTCCCCAATACCTTCCTCCATAACCTAATTGGAACATATAATTATTTATTTATTTTGGTGTCCACCAATAAATCGAACCAAATTAAACCCAACTGAAACTTTTTTTTACACCCATATATTGCTATCATTTAGACATTTATTATCTATGTGCTGAACAAAACTAAACCAAGCGGAAACCATATCAAACCTCAGTTTAATATAATCAATCCTAACCATGTAAACTAAAATTCATAAAAATACATTATATTTATCTACTTTTTTTTTTGGTAATCATTATATTTATATAGTTATGCATGTGAGACTTAGATTTAAATATTTAATCACATTAAATTATAATTTACCTCCAATGAGACGACGTCGAAGGTAGCCATGCTATGGAGACTTCGTGGTGGCCAATGGCTCGAACCGTCTCGCTAAAGGTTCTTCCAGAGAAGACATGGTCAAGCGTTTTGAGAACCTCTCTTGCTGCATCTGGTGAAGAAAACCACCGTGGTTAAACTTCCAAGCCTAAGACTCATTACTGGTCCATAAACTCTCGAGAGATCAGCAAGTGAACGGTGAGGAGCTTTTCCGATGATCTGGAGAAGATTTCCGATTATAGGCCATCCTGGTGGTCCCGGAGGTCCCGGAAGCAGTGGGCTGATCTCCTTCGTCGTGATTTAACAGCAACAAGGAGAAGATATGTTAAAAGGAAGCTAAGTATCAGAAGCAGAGCTATAGCTATGGTGTGCTTCATCATCACTTGGTCGAGTGTGTTCTTCTAGCCACAAATTTTTACTTATTTATAGAAATGGTACTCTATATTTATCATTACTACTAGTATTGCTATCGTTATGGCAACAGCTTCACTTTAATTAAATACACTTGTTGACAAAAAGGGAAAAACCCATTTTGCCGAAGACTCAAAAGTCAAACGCTTTAAAAGCAGTAACAATATGTGATATTTTTTTGATAGTCAACAACAATATGTGTGATATGTCTATAAATAATTTATGAATGATACATATATGACATTATCTAATTTTAAGATTATACATAAATTAGACTTCTTTCATAACTTTCAAAGGTACAGAGTTAAGACCGAACTGGACATAAAACCAAACTAGTCACGTTGAGGAATACAAAAACGAAAATGATGTCAAACACGTTTTTTAATAAGCAGGACAATATTTAACTTTATGGAAATATGTAGAAGTATTTTTTTGCCGCATCTATTTTTTAAAACGCAGATACAGTAATTTTATTTTCATGAATTATTTAGATATATGCTGCATAATATTATTTATTTAATTAATGGAAAATTTATAAAATACTGTTTTTGCTGTATCCATTTAAAAAAAAATCTATTTTATTTGCATAATTTTAAAAATGACTTCGTTAAGTCGAGAAATAACTAAATTACCATAAGAAAATTTAGCCATAATTTTTTGGAGCATATTCAAATCTCGTCATGGGAGACTCGGTCCATTGTTGATGGGCACGACACATAATGGTTCGGCTTTGTGCATGGTAGCACCGAAGGCCTCACTCATATCCACATTTTCAAGAACTACGCCGTTTTGATTCTCCCAGTCAAAGCCATAGAGAAGAGATGCAAGAACTAGATGCATTATCCTAAACGCGAGTGGCATTCCTGGACAAATCCTTCGTCCAGCTCCAAACGGAATCACCTCAAAATCCTTGCCTTTCGCATCGATTCCTCTCCTCAAAAACCTCTCTGGTTCGAACTGCGTCGGATTCTCCCACACGCTCGGATCTCGTCCTATCGCCCACACGTTCACGAGAACCTTGTCTCGAAGCACAGTAAGGAATCATTAGTTATATATTACGTACACAACACAAAAACCCACCATGACTTTAGAAGTATATATATACATTCTGTCAATCAGTTTGGCGTTATATATTAGAATATGGTTCGTTTTAGTTTCTTAGGAATGAGTTACATACCTGAGTATTCTTAGGAATGAGGAACTCGAAAATTCGGACATCATCAGACTTGGATTTTCGAGGGATGAGAAAAGGAGCAGGCGGATGCAAACGAAGACTCTCTTTCACAACTGCTTGTAAATAAGGTAGTTTAACGATATCCAGTTCTTGAACGGTGCTGTTTAGCCCTATCACTTGTCTTATCTCTTCTTGGGCTTTCACCATCATCTTAGGGTTTTGAAGTAACTCCGCCATAGCCCACTCCACCGCACTCGAACTCGTGTCTACTCCCGCCAGAAACAAGTCCTATATGTCACACACATTAAATTTAATTAAGAACAAGTATATAGAAGCCATGCAGTTTGGTCTGTCTTGATAAAGACTCACGAGAAGCAGATGTTTGATATCATTATCATCGAGTTCTGACTTCTCGTCTTGAGAAATATCCAAAAGAGAATCTAACATATCATTGTTGTTTTTTCCAAGCATTTGATCCTCTCTTTGCGTCGATGAATCCTTGAAAAACCTTAAACAATCTGTGCATCAGTAGCCTCGCTTCTTTTCTAGCTCCTTGCAAGTCAAGAAACCCAAGAAAAGGGAAGAAATCAGCGAGGTTGGGTTTTCCAGCGATCTCCATCATCCGAATCACCACGTTATGGAAATCGTGAGATGTCTTTGAGCCATTATCAAAGTTTGCGAGGTTTGTGGAAAACAGAGCGTTGGAGATTATATTGAGTGATGTTATGAATGACGCTCGAGAGATGTTCACAGCTTCTCTTCTCTTGCTGCATTTGTTAACGAAGCTCATAAGTTCTTGCACCTTCATCATCCTTAAGGCACTGGTTGCTTCTAAACGCTGCGTTGAGAATAACTGATTCCTCGTTATCTTTCGTAGAAACCTAACGTCAAAAACATACACAGAATGCTAAATTATTCTTTATGCACTAGATTATTTTAATATTTAAAAGAAAATTATTATGTATTTATTAATTAAATTATTCCATTTATTAATTTGTATAAATATATTCAAAAGTCAAAACGGAACCAAACGGACTTGAATTTATTTTTACCTCCAACGAGCGAACGGAGGAAGCCAGACAATGGAAAGCTCGTGATGACCAGCGGCTCGAACCGGGTCACTGGAGATTCGGTAAGACAATACATGATCATGTGTTTTCAGCACTTCTTTTGCTGCGTCCGGTGAAGATATGACGACTGTGGTCAAACAACCAAGCTTAAGACTCATTACGCTTCCGTAAACCTTCGAGAGGTCAGAAAGTGAACGGTGAGGCTTTCCACCGAGTTGAAGGATGTAACCAAGAAGAGGTAGCCTTGGAGGACCCGGCGGGTTCTTGGCTCCACTGTCGCCGGAACAGATTTTTTGGGCGTAGAATAAGAAGATGAAGAAACAGAGGAGCAGTGACAAGGCTATTGTTACGGTCTCCATCAAAGTTCTTAATTATTAATTGGAATTGCTTTAAGAAAATCATATATGATCTATGCATGTTAAGTACTTGACGATCTTTGTAAGAAAATTTGAGGTTTGATGAACCAGCGGTGAAAAGGTGGTGAGATATCATCAAGCAAGTGTCGTTAGATCAAGAGGACACGTTATGTGTCCCTTCACCGATTCCATTGTCTTCTAGTTATATAATGATGTTACATTTCGAGGTCGACTTGATTTCCTTCTCTCTCTCTTTTTTTTTTTTTTTTTTGTTTCAACCAATTTTGTCAGATGCAATTATTGAAATTACATGAAATTGATCACATCAACTATATTTCTCTATATATTTTTCTGTTGATTCAAAATTTTTCCCTAGATTATTTTAAATGTGACAATGGCTGCAACGATTATGTAAAACGTAAAACATTAATTAACACTTAATCTGAGAATCCAACGTTAAAATATTATAACCACACAAACTGGTGTATCATTATTTTTTAATTGACTATTATTATGTAGCAAGTTCATCGATGGTCAACAGTCAACGTCGCCTGAGTGTAGGATAGATGTGATTTTGTGGTAAAGCACGTCTTTTTAACTCTTGTGAGATTATTCCTTTTTTTTTTTTACCAAGTCACGTGGATCATCAGAATCATCAAAACGTTATCGTTGCCTCGTTAACGAGGCAGAATCTTTAATTTATCACTATGGTCCATGTATTTCTTCTCACATTCCACATTTGACTACAAGTTTTTGTAATCTTCTAATTGTACACTATTCTATTGGACAAGCTTTTTTCTTTTATGTCAATATATATTGAACATATATATATTAGTATTAAAATTCACAATATATACTATGTTAACAACACTTAATTACTTATATTATGTGAATTACATATAAATACTTTAAACCAAATTAACATATCAATTAATGATGACTAAATTTGTATTTATATAATGAGCAATATTTTTATTCAAAATTTTAAGTAACATTGTTGAGAAAATATGATATATTATGATTGCATGATTGATACAATTTTTTTAAAAAAAAGATTACTCAATTTTGTCTTGTCTTCTTGAAGTACAGAACACATAAGTAGAGATCTTGTGAAAAAAATAGTAGTATCAGAACAAAAGGGGAAAATTTGATAAAATATGAAAATTGAGGGACTAAAATATGAAAACACAGTGCGTTGTTTGGGAGCTGAATTAAATACAAAACTTAATTCGGAAAGGGAAGCGTTTCTCTCGCCTCGCGTCGTAAAGCATCTCCTCCTCCTCTTTGTCTCCTCCTCCTCTTTGCCATTATCTCTCTCTCACACACTCTCTCTCTGGCCTACCAAGCAAATACATGAATGCATTCTTAATTTGTTCTGATTCTCCCACTTGAGACCAATCCCGTGAAGATAAACTTTTGCCGACGCTTCTCGCCGATTGATTACTCTGACCTTTTTGTGTGTGTGGCGGAAATAGAAAAAGGTTTCGATTGCGCTTCCGTTTCAATTTCTAGGGTTTCTTCGAGTATACTACTAATCGGTTGTCTGAGTTTGTAATTTTGGTTTTGGTTGCAGGAGAAGAATGGGTTTGATTTCGGGAATTCTGTTCGGGATTATCTTCGGCGTAGCTATAATGGCCGGCTGGAGTCGTATGATGACGCATCGATCCTCCAAGCGAATCGCCAAGGTTTCGATTGAATTCAATCTGCTTATTTCTCAAATTGATTGAAATCCGTGATTTGGTTCTACAAATTATTGAATCCTCTCGGGGATGATTGAATCTGGGTTTTTTAAATTCGTATAGATTGGTTGTTTCGGTCTTGGGGATTAGCTAAAACGTGTAGATTTTATCAAAATTAGCTCTAGCAAAATCCATCTGCTGCTTCTAATTATTGACATCAATGTACCAAGTCTACTGTTCATCTGTTGATTCTACTTAATAACAAGGTGGTTGTTTCCGGTCTCACTGTTTAACCATGCTTTTGTGTGAGAAGGGACGACATGGCTTGCTTTACTTGCTTTGCTTTGAGGAGCCTGATCCTTCCCACGCCTGACATGAGTAGAGGAGTTTCTTGGCTTCCAATACTGTATCATTGACTAGTTACCGTCTTTGTTTTCTGGCAGGCAGTTGATATGAAACTTCTAGGCTCTCTTAGCAGAGACGATTTGAAGAAAATTTGTGGTGATAATTTTCCACAGTGGATTTCTTTTCCAGCATTTGAACAGGTACTTCTCATGATCTCATCTAGTCGGAGCACAGAGTAACCGAGGGTAATATAAACTACATTTATATTCTAACAATGTTCATCTTCCATAATTTTTCGGTGGTCCCTTGGTCGATATGATTTCTGTGAATCACCGAGTTGTTAGAATATAACTGTAGTTTATATTGCCCTCGGTTACTCTATACTCCGACTAGAGAAAATCTAGTTCTGGTTCCATTATCCTTGAAATAAACAATACTTGAATTTGCGTACATATTATATATGTGTCTCTGGTTGTGGAACAAGTCTTGTAGAGTTTAACCACTCGGTTTCTCAGCAAACATAACAAAATTCTCAAACTGCAAACCTTATGTACTTTATTTTTTTCAGGTCAAATGGCTGAATAAACTACTGAGTAAGATGTGGCCATATATTGCAGAGGTGAGATTCTAATCTTCTTTTGTTACAACTTAGGATGTTGGCTATTAAATCATTAGTATATATACCCTGACTCATGGTAACTGAAGAAGTGAAGATATCCTAAGAAAGAGGAGATTTATTATGCTGTCAAGTTGTACTCCGGAGTTCGTAACTATTGAATAAGTGTGAGATTTAGCTTGTCTAGAATGGACTCCTCGACTGATTCGTTTTTACTGGTACACCTATCCAGTGTTTGTTGACACTTAAGATAGGTCCAATTTGTTGGAATGGAAAACACTTGCCACAGTGCAGCTTGGCAATCAAAGAGTGTAATTTTCGTTGTTCTGTTGACTAATCTCCAGGCAGCAACTATGGTAATTAGAGATTCCGTTGAACCTTTGCTTGAAGATTACAGACCACCAGGAATTACTTCCCTGAAGTTCAGCAAATTGACGTTGGGTAATGTAGCACCAAAGATTGAAGGTAAATTACAGTGGACAACATCGTTTTTGTGATAGCTTTATTTTTTCTCTTCCATTGTTCAACCTTGCATTTTTCCTACTATTTATTTTGGATGAGTTGCCTTGCAAATGTTATTGAATCTTTATGCTTAGAAGAACATCATGCAATTGTTTCGTAGGTTAGTTTTGTATTAAGCGTGAGCACACACCTAATTAATCATCGTTGCAGGTATTCGTGTTCAAAGTTTCAAAGAGGGTCAAGTCACAATGGATGTTGATCTTCGATGGGGTGGTGATCCAAATATTGTTTTAGGTGTTACAGCACTTGTTGCTTCTATACCCATTCAGGTTACTAGAGATATAATTTAGTATTTGTCATTTGGGTTGTCGTCTGTGCCCAATAGAGATTGATTATCTCTACAAACACTTGTTTCTGGCCTAAACAGTTGAAGGATCTTCAAGTTTTCACAGTTGCACGTGTTATCTTTCAACTTGCGGATGAGATTCCTTGTATATCTGCTGTTGTTGTTGCTCTACTTGCTGAGGTACACATTTTCCTGAAAAGATCCAGAATAAGATGCATTTTTCTTATATCATCTCTCCTGTCTTACAAATGATCATCTTTTTTAATGTTCTCAACCAGCCAAAACCGAGAATTGATTACACTCTGAAGGCTGTTGGTGGAAGCTTAACAGCAATTCCTGGACTATCTGATATGATTGATGTAAGTTCCTCTCTTGGTATAGTTCAAGCAGCTTCCAGATGTTTTGTTTGTTCCCATTTGGTCTGATACACAGCTTTTTGCTTTTCTCTATGTTAGGATACTGTTGATACTATCGTCAAAGACATGCTCCAGTGGCCTCATAGAATTGTTGTTCCCATTGGTGGTATTCCTGTTGATTTAAGGTACTCTCATGTGATCTGCTTGTTTTTCATTCTGTTTTCACTCACAAATATATTGCCTGCCACTGCCAATTTTTTTTTTTTCATTTCTCCTCTTCTGATATAGCCATAGGATTTACTTGGGGAATCATGATACGTATTGAGAAAGCACTATATAGTTTGACGATTCTCTCTATCTTTTCTCTTTCCCAGTGATTTGGAGCTTAAGCCACAGGGAAAGCTTATAGTAACAGTTCTGAAAGCAACTAACTTGAAGAATAAGGAATTGATTGGAAAATCTGACCCTTATGCTACCATCCACATTCGTCCTGTATTCAAGTATAAAACAAAGGCAATCGAGAACAATCTGAATCCTGTTTGGGATCAAACATTTGAATTGATTGCAGAGGACAAAGAAACCCAGTCGCTCACTGTAGAGGTCTGGAATCTGAAACATTGTTGCTTCATAGTTGTTTAATTTTACCATTGCAAACATTTACTATCCTCTTCGTTTTATTAAATCTTTTGGCAGGTATTTGATAAAGATGTAGGTCAAGATGAGCGTCTAGGACTTGTGAAACTTCCCTTAAGCACTTTGGAAAACGGAGTTACAAAAGAACTGGAGCTAAATCTGTTGTCTTCACTTGATACTTTGAAAGTAAAAGACAAGAAAGATCGAGGAAGTATAACTCTTAAGGTATAGATCTTCCCTTGAATAAACAGCAAAAAAATTTCCTTTTCCTTGGTTCCTAAAATGGCTTGAATTGAAGGTACATTATCATGAGTTCAACAAAGAGGAGCAAATGGCGGCATTAGAAGACGAGAAGAAGATCATGGAGGAAAAGAAGAGACTGAAGGAAGCAGGTGTGATAGGTAGCACAATGGATGCAGTTGGGATGGTAGGAAGTGGGCTCGGTGCTGGTGTAGGAATGGTTGGGACTGGGATTGGTGCAGGAGTCGGGTTGGTTGGGACTGGAGTGACGTCGGGTGTTGGTATGGTTGGTAGTGGCTTTGGAGCTGTGGGTAGCGGGTTGAGCAAAGCAGGGAGATTTATGGGTAGAACAATTACAGGTCAGACTAGCAAACGCAGTGGCTCATCCACACCTGTGAATACGGTTCAAGAGAACGATGTTGCGAAACAACAGTAAGTAAACAACATTGGGTTTAAGCAAGATTTGTAATGATAACATTTTATTACTCTTGTCATGCGATGCGACTTCTTTTTACTCTTTATTGTTTGTTTTTTTTTTATAACTTATCTCGAATTTGGTTTCTGGATTCACTGCATCAATTTGTTTTCGTTGTGAGCTTTCAAATTGAAATCTTGTACAGAAGTCATTTGTTTAATCGTCACGTAAACAATAGATTTCCTGTCAATGATTTGGTTGTTTAACTTCATACATATAACAGTACTGTAATATCTATACTAAAAATTAATGAAACCTAATCATTTTATAAAAGAAAATGAAATCATGGAAATTATATATTAATATTTTCTTAAACAAACAAATTGTGTCGTGGTAGACCACTAGGTAAGTTCTAAAAAGCACATATAAAAAGAAATATATATCCAAAATATATCTTCATTTAGGGAATTAGAAGAAAAAAAAACAACAACCAATAAATCTATCACCAAACCACCTAGAACAAATCTCAAAGTTAAACAAGATAAGACCAACTTAGATATATATATATATAGATACACTTCCTTTCCTTTTGCTCCATCTCACCACCACCAGGTTCATCAGCTCAAACTTCATACTTCAGATTAGTCGTGGACATTCGGATCAGATTGGTTTTTTTCGGATTTTGGATTGGGATATATAAATTCTATTTAGAATCCGACTGTTTTTCGGATCGTTTTGGATTCGGATCAGTTTTCAATGTTTTTAAAATCCGAACTGAAACCGAATCGTTTATATATATCATTTGGAAAGTAAAATCAAAAAGTTTGAATAGCTCAGATGGCTAGAGCGTGAACCTTAATGTCGGAGGTTGCGAAAAAGTTGTTTTTTTTTTCATAAAGACTAAATTATCATAAGTTTAAATATCAATAAAGATTAATTGAAAAAAAACTTAAAAATACTTCATTTATTTGTTTTTTGGATGTTTACATGAGTTTTTTTTTGTTGGACTAAAAATTTCATATAAATAAAGGGAATTTTATGAAAATATATATATATATATTATGAGACTAATATAAATCAAATACAATTGAATTGGTCTTCATAGTCAAATCAACAATTTATAAGTCCAAACTAAATTAATTAAATAATTGAGAAATTAATGAATTTATTTAATTAAATTTTCAATATGAAATAGACTATTTGTCCACATACTTTAAGCTTAAATTATATGCATAATGGATTAACAAAATCTTGAATTCATAAGTAGTTATTTATTTGGATAAGTTTTAAGGAACTTTAATTTGTTACTATTACCCACAAATTCTATTGGTATCCACATGACCATGAACATATGGATTTGATGTTGTCGTTGTATCCTAAACCCTAAATCTCTATAACTTGCAAATTCGGTTGGTATCCACATGACTACAAATATATGGATTTGATGTGTTGCTAGTACCACATTTATGGTCATGTGTTATGGGTTTGATAAGAAACTTTGATTTGTTACTAATACACACATTTATGGTCATGTGTTACTAGTACCCACAAATTCTATTGGTATCCATATGACCATGAACATATGGATTTGATGTTGTCGTTGTATCCTAAACCCTAAATCTCTAGCACCCGCAAATTCTATTGGTATCCACATAACCATGAACATATCGATTTGATGTTGTCGTTGTATCCTAAACCTTAAATCTCTAGAACCCACAAATTCTATTGGTATCCACATGACAATGAACAGATGGATTTGATGTTTGCGTTGTATCCTAATCCCTAAATCTTTAGAACACACAAATTCTACTGATATCCACATGACCATGAACATATATATTTGATGTTGTCGTTGTATCCTAATGTAGAGTAGTTCATCTAAAATATAGTAATATGGATCTTCAAATGTCGAAAATATAAAATCATAATTTATTGTATGAAAAATAAATAGATAATTTTTTGATAATAACTAATTAAAGTGACAACAAAAGAAAAGTAAGAGTAAAAGAGAATAGGAGAGGGAGAGAGAAAGAGAAATAATCGATTAAAAAAACTATCCTCTACTATTTTTTGTTTTTACTCCAAATCAAATATAAGGTTAAAATTGTCCAAAAAAATAAGCCATATATGCAAAACACATCCAAAAGTACACGTTCCATCCAAAGTGGGTGTAAGTGTAAGAACTTTGATCCAAAGTTGGTGCAAGTGCAATTGACCCATAAATAAATTTGGTAGTCAAACAACTTTGACTCTTGTATGATACAAGTAAGCAGATAAAGATGCATAATTTCTTTCTTTTTTGGGTCTGAAATTAGCTGATAAAAAGTGGTGTGTTTTTTTCCAACCAAAAAAAAAAAGTGGTGTGTTTTTTTGGTTAAAAAATAAGAGATTTGTAATTACATCAACTGATGAATGCAAAATATATTGTTAAAAATCTTCTAAACTGTATGTGTCCAAAAGTTAAATTTTCTACAATTTTCCTACTTTTTATTAATGATCGAACAAACTAAGAAAGCTCGCTAAGTGGATGATGTTTCCATATATACTAACCAAAAGGGTAGCCGGAATCGAATTTTAATTTAGACTGATCTAGCCAGTCTGCTAACATATATACAAGAAAAACTATATAAAAAATGTGGTACGGTGTCGAAAAAAGAAGAAGTTAATAATCGAAACAAAATATATATATATATATATATATATATGGATATATATATATATATATGGATATCCTTATACATGTGTTATGCAGTATAAAGATAGAAGCATGCATAACTCCTTTACTCAATTTAAAAAACAGAAGTTCGTATCAAACCTTTAGGAAATCAAAAGGATATATTAGTAAGACTTGAACGAGAATCTGTATTCTTAATTTCCATATCCACATTACAAATTTTAAATACTCCCCTCTGACCATGGTATTGATTTTTTTTACTGTCAAGCAGTAGTATACTAGTCTTGGGAGAATGAATAGTTGTATTTTACATTCTCTAAAAATATTATCATAATATTATATCTTTGGGTTCAAGTTAGTATTATTTTGTTCCTCACAAAGCATGATAAGTTGTATACTTATCGTACGTAGTAAGCGGCAATAGCACACGATTATATTACCAAAAATTATGTGTCAGACTTTCATATTTAAGTATATAATTAAAACATGCTAACATCATCGGTTTAAGTTAACAATTTTTTTTTAAAAAACTTAATGATTGGAAGTAAAATGTTCAGTCAAGAGTACAAGCTAATTATAGATAACGTAAAGTGAATTTCACTATCACACTTTCAGATAAAACGTCGTGCTGGTAGCTTTCTTTGTCATGTATAAACTTCTAATACCATAAAATTCATGACGAGAAAATGTAGAGACTCACTCAACAAACAAATATCCCAAAAATGATAAGGAAAAATCTTTCTTATCTATTTTGGACCAATTTTCAAAGTACCATTATTAGTATTATAATATGTTAATATATTGTTAAAAATATGTGGCTTCCAATCGATTACTGTCTCATCTACCTTTAGTCGTTGTAAGACCAATGTATTTAGATAACCCTTCACTCAAAAAAATCTACAGAAAGAACAAAACAACGTTACGGAATTTTTTTTTTTTCTATTTTGGTATAGCTTAGAACTATTACAGAAGATCAACAATATTTCTTGTGTTTGTTGATAACTTGATATTATCAAAATCACAACAATATCTGGAGACTGGGACGAGAAACTGGTTGACGTGTTAACACGAGCCGATGACTTGGATCCACGTAAGCCTAAACTGTGGGAAGTTCTAAACTGTGTACTGATTGGTTGATACGTAAGCCAAGTGGATAAAGTGTCCCGACCACAGGCCGACCTTTTATTTTATTCGTAAATAATTGCATTACGAAAATATTATCTAATATATGAAATTATGAATGATGTTATTTAAGGCAATTTGCTTTTGTTAATTGGCCAACTTAGGTCCAGTTGATGCTTCTCTATATACTTTTTCTTCTAACTTATGTTATCATACGTTTTTTTTAAAAAAACTTATGTTATCATACGAAAACACTCAATTATATCAAGAATACATTATGTCACCACAACATTTTTTCTTATAATTAATCTAACAGTCGTCCTAATATTTGATGCATGTATTGTATCCAGTTCGTCTATTTTTTTCAAAGATTCTTCGCTTTCAATTCTCTAAACTTATCATACATATTATACATCTATATAAAAAGTAATGTTATGCTATGGTGGAGTTGTATACAACCCTTAGGCCTTAGAAGGTCGTTTTACTACTTGATATATTTATTCACGTACGACGTGTACAACATTATTTCTGTTTTGTATATAACCCTTAAAAGGTCGAAAAGGGATGAGATTTTGTTTCTAGTATTGGGATTGTTTGGCTTAGCCATGTTGCACTGCATGTGATTATCTAATAATTTTAGTTTTCTTTAATTACCGACGGGCGAAAAGTAGAACGTTCTTCAATATTATATTAGAGTTTAGTTTAAACAATTACTTAAGCTAATTACAATATAATTCGTTTTGGAAACCGAAATTTATTTCTCAGGACAACATTTGTAATCCACTAAGTCACTATACTATATCTATAAATTCAATCATAATCACTCGAGTTCCACCGTTACAAGATGCTCACGATCAATCGCAGCCAGTAAACAACAACAAAAATGGATAAAGTGGGCTCGAATCGTCGACAAACAATGTATGAATAAAGATTCACCAAATTATAATATTCAATTTGAACACTGTATAAAGTTTACTATTTAATAATAGGTTTTATATAGCCAGCCATCTAAAAAAAAAAGTAAAAAACTAAATCCACACCTCAGACAAAAAAAAGACTTGGCCAGGTGTTTTGGTTAAAAAAATCCCCAAACCCCACGTAATTGACTATAACGCGGTGTAATGCGCTTTTAACCAAAACTATTAGGCCAAGTGGCCAACTTACAATCACTTCATCTGAATCTGACCCGACCCGATCGACCTAAACCGGATCACGTAGATACATACATACATCTTCAGATGAAGTAGATACGTATAGTACACTACACTGCTGGGTTCATGATTATATATATATATATATATATAAAAATTGTTTAGGCTCAGGAGAATTGACCTTTGAATATTATTTCCACAAAACCATACATACTGTGAAACATTAAAATTCATCTTCTTCTATATAATAAAGTTTTGCTTTCGTATTTTGTATCCTCCTCCGTATGTTCATAATCGTATAAGAAAGAAGTTAAATAAGTAAACCCAAGAACAAAAAACAATAAAAAAAAAAAAAAGCTTCCTTTTTTTTGTGTGTGTGTGTGTGTTTTTTTTTTGAGTTTTCGTCAATCGATTGGTTTAAAAGTCCTGTCATATGAATTAGTTCTCTCGATTCTCCGCGGCCATGCAAATTTAAGGTTTTTATTTTGGGACGTGATTATGGGCGCCAATATCTCAGGTGGGTTCCCGGAGTTTGATCGGAACGATGACGTTTACTCAAGAAAACCCAGATTGGTGGATGTACCGGAGAACTGTGTTGCGTTGATTATGACGCGGCTTGATCCACCGGAGATTTGCAGGCTTGCTCGTCTCAGCAAGGTGTTCCGTCGCGCTTCTTCAGCTGATTTCATATGGGAACTAAAGCTGCCTTCGAATTATCGTGTTATTGCACAGAAGGTGTTTGATGAAATTACTCTGAGGAAGTTACTAAAGAAAGATCTTTATGCCAAGCTTAGCCGGCCTAATCTCTTCGACGGTGGCACAAAGGTTCGTAATTTCGTCCCCGTTGCAACAACAACTCTCTCTCTCTCTCTCTCTCTCTTTACATGTTTGAGAAAAACAAAGTTTCTAACTTTCAATTTTTTTTTTTTTAATGTTTGAGCAGGAATTGTGGATAGATAAGAACACGGGTCGTCTTTGTTTATCTATTTCTTCAAAGTCACTAAGGATTACTGGAATTGATGATCGCAGATACTGGAGTCATCTCCCAACAGATGAATCCAGGTATTTTCAAACTTTACGATCAAAGATGTAGTTTCATCAGTTTGACCCATCTTCGTTTCTTGAATTGACCCTTGTATTGTTGACTCAATCCAAGTCTTGAATTACTTGTGATCAGTGAGTGATCTGTTCCGATATGTATATATGCAGGTTCCAGTCAGTTGCATATGTTCAACAGATATGGTGGTTTGAAGTAGGAGGAGAGTTTGAGATCCAGTTTCCATGTGGAACATACAGTCTCTTCTTCCGTATCCAGCTCGGTAAAACATCAAAGAGGCTTGGAAGGAGAATCTGCAACTCAGAACACATTCATGGATGGGACATTAAACCTGTTAGGTTTCAGCTCGCCACTTCAGACAACCAACAAGCTGTTTCACAGTGCTATCTGAACAACAACCCTGGGAACTGGAGTCACTATCACGTCGGAGATTTTAAAGTGACAAACCCAGATATATCAACAGGGATCAAATTCTCCATGACTCAAATCGATTGTACTCACACGAAAGGTGGTCTATGCATAGACTCTGTTTTCATACTACCTAAAGAATATGTAAAAGAAGTCATTGGATCAGAATAGTTTTGTAGATATAGAGTGAGATTGTTGTAAAGGGTGAGAGAATCTTTTTTCAGTGAAACGTTCACTATACTGGCTTTTCCGTGATCTGGGAGTGTATTCTCAGTCTCAGATCTGGAACTTGTGTACACATGGTTGGGTTGTCTTTAGTTTTGTCTGTAGTTACAAGGTCGTCGTGATTGTAAATACTTTTTCCCCCCATTTAGAGATCATAACACTTCTTTTATATGCAGAAGTTGCTTAAAACATAAACAGTGAACATAGGGAATGCATCTACTTCTACTATGTAGAAAACATAGTCTTGTTCAACATCAGAGACAAACTCAAATTTCTGTATTCAAGAATCTTAAAGAAGTATCATATTCAATCTTATTTTAAGAGTTGCAAAGCAGATTCATTCAAAGGAACAACAGCCTGAAATTACCAGAACACAGCAGGTTTACAAATAAATATGAAACAATTATTCTGAAGGCCTAGAGAACAAGCTTCTTCTTGCTTCAAGGTGTCTTGAACTTGGGGCGCGACGGAAGCAACTGTGTGGTTACCAAAGAAAGATTTTTTTTTTATAGATATCGGACTAAAAAGATGTGAACTTGGAAGTGAGTTTATGGAAAGGAAGAAAAAGGTTACCTGATAACAAGAAATAAGCGAGGTGGTAAACCCTAAAGCGCCAGTGACACGAGGAGTAATCGTCTTCGGAGCTAACTGAAGCAAACCAATGGCTACAACAAAGTCCATGCTTGATTTGATCAATGCTAGAGTTCTGTCTTTTGATTTCTGCAGCTTAGCACGATACAGCTCATCCTGCGTTTTTATATGAAGGGAATGAGTTTTTATAAATATAGAAGAAGAAAGACGAGAGAGTTTACAGAGGAGGGTTCCTACATGATGCTTTTCATCATCTTTGAGTTCTTTTTCCATCTTCTTCATAGATGAAGAGAGCCTTCCAAGCTCACCGATCTGGTACACACATGAGAAGATCAAGATCGAATTAATGTTTATATGTGGGAAAATCAAAATGTCAAGAAAGAGGAGATTAACAAAAAACCTCGACTGCAGTTGTACAAACCGATGATCCAAGCCAGCAGAAAAGTGATATACGTCCAAGCAATTCGACTCGTTCTTTGTTCTGCGATTCCATTGAGCAAAGTGATAATCTTGAGTCACACACTCAAAGAGTTAAAATGAAACATCAAGAGACCAAAATGGATTGTTGCCTTGAAACTTATCTAACCTTATATATGCCTGATCTACCAAGCCAGACGATTTGATCAAGAAACAAGAAGGTCGACACCAGAGCGTTCTTGGACTGAAACGGTCAACCAACAAACAAAAACCAAAAGTTAAAGACTGAATCAAATCAAGATACATATGAACAAATGTTGTAAAAAATACAACATATCTTTGGCACCTTCCCAAGTAAGACAAGAGGAAGCGGAGTCCCTTTAGGCACAGGACTGATAAGACCGTGAAAATCATTGACAAACTGCACATTTTGGAAACCATGCTTCCAATCAGAAATCCAACACAATAAGGTAGAACCAATGAAGCCAATTCCAAATCTAAAACAATAGGAGGGGACTGATCACCTTGAAAAGACGGAAAACTTTTCTAGCCAAGCTGGTGTTTTTGTCAACAGTTTGAGCAGTACCAGGTTGCCCACCACTCAAGAATTTGGAACCATATTGTATAGCTCTGCATATCTTATCTCTAGCTTCAGCTTTGTTTAAATAGAGGACTATAAGAGCAAGCTCGGCTCTGGACAAGTCTAAAGTAGTCATGCTTTCTCTGTCCCAAAAAAAACCACCATCACAAAAGCCAAGATTCAGTAATACACTATGACATGAGCTCGAACTAAACTATGAAACAAATTCAAGAAACAGAGTCCATAACAGAGGCTAGTATATGATCCCTACTACAATAACAAAACTTCACCCTTTTAATTAAAATTTTTGCAAAGCCACGAATAAAAAACTTCATCAGCAACCACAAAGATTAAAGACAACAATGCAATTAGCAAGTTTACGAAATGAAAAGAAGGTCAAATCCATAAGGCATGCGAAAAAAATAAAACAGAAATTGAGATTCCATTGTGTTACCTATATTATGATCTCTCGATGACGACGACCCCGGAGAGAGAGAGTTATACAACAAAAGAGAGAAAGATATCGAACTTTAAAGGAAAGGGGATCCGAGATTTAGTGCTTTTAGTTTTTGGAACATGGTGAAGCTCTTCTCTTCTCTTCTCTTACTTATAATGTCCTTTTTTCTTCCTCGTTTTGCGTCATCGGAGATAGAAAGAAACTTACGATTATAAACGTG
Source organism: Camelina sativa (assembly GCF_030686135.1). Classification (NCBI taxonomy): domain Eukaryota; kingdom Viridiplantae; phylum Streptophyta; class Magnoliopsida; order Brassicales; family Brassicaceae; genus Camelina; species Camelina sativa. The sequence continues at coordinate 1,339,527 of NC_141895.1, read as the reverse complement.
TTTGGTCATCCCTCTTTTTATTATTCTTTCTTCTTTATAAATTCATAAATTAACAAAACGGACCGTTTTAATCAACGATCTAATCTCGTGCTTTGTTAATTTCTGACCGTTCGATCGGGTTAAACGTACCGTGTACACCACAAGCCTCATACATTTGATTATATCCCTACGCGCGTGCGACACACACGAGGCACACCTATCGAGGAAGGATAATACGCAACGTTTTGTTAACTTAATGGGCCAGGCCTTTAGAAGCCCTTTTTAATATCATGAGTTATACAAGACTAGGATTAAGATAGTCTTTGTGTCCAAACAGAATCCTGGAACAAGCTTTGAATAACGGCCACATGAAGAAGAAGAATACCAAAGCCGGAGAAGAAGAAGAAGAAGAAGGAAATGGCGGTGGCGTCTCTTAGTATTTGCTTCTCTGCTCGACCAAATCTTCTTCTTTGCAACTTCTCTCGACCCAGAATAAATTTTGCTAGTAAGTTTTTATATTTTCTCTGTTCTCAAAATAGAAAATTTAGTTACCGTTTTTGATTTAACAAATTCTCATTCTCTGTGTTTGATGGGTTTTTGTAGATTTTGGATTATCGTTTGTTCTTACTACAATATTTGAATTTCACTGACTAAGGAATTAATATCAAAATGTAAAATTTCACCTGTTTCATTGGTTTTGTTTTAGTGACTGCAATGAGTGAGGATCCAATTCGTCAATGGATACTTACAGAAGGGAAAGCTACTCAGATCACAAAGATTGGTTCTGTTGGTGGTGGATGTATTAATCTCGCTAGTCATTACCAGACTGATGTTGGTTCTTTCTTTGTTAAAACTAACAGGTGAACAAAGATTGTATTTTTCTAAGCATATCACTTTTGACCTTTTCTGATATTCACAATTGTTTTGTTTGTAAACACTGGTCTTAGGAGTATTGGACCTGCCATGTTTGAGGGAGAGGCTCTTGGTCTTGAGGCTATGTATGAAACCAGTACAATCCGTGTCCCCAAGCCACACAAAGCAAGTTTTATACTTTCTTTTACTTTGTAGTAGATATACATATCTTTATTTGATATCTCTAATCATAGGTTCTTCTTGTTTAAATTTGTTAAACAGGTTGGGGCATTGCCAACTGGTGGATCTTATATCATCATGGAATTTATAGATTTTGGGGGATCAAGAGGCTACCAGGTGATACTGATGAATCTAATAAACTATGAGCCACTGTTAAGAACTTCGGTTTCATGAGTGTTAGTCATCAGGCTGAATTAGGAAAGAAGCTCGCTGAGATGCATAAAGCCGGGAAATCTTCTAAAGGCTTCGGGTTTGAGGTTGACAACACTATTGGCAGGTGGAACGAGTCCTACTTTTATCAAATCTTATTCCCTTTTTGAGTGAGTTAATGTATTCTCTCACAAATTTAACGATGCAATGTGCCTATTATAGTACCCCACAGATCAATACTTGGTCATCAGATTGGATTGAGTTTTATGGTGATAAGAGACTGGGTTACCAGCTAACGTTAGCTAGGGATCAGTATGGTGACTCTGCAATTTATGAGAAAGGTTTCTTTCTCACTTCTCTGTTGTTCTTAACTTTGCGGAGAGTTGTTGTTTAGTAACATTTGAAAAAATTATCTTAAACAGGTCATACACTGATACAGAACATGGCATCTCTCTTTGAGAATGTTGTCATAGAACCGTGCTTGTTACATGGTGATCTCTGGAGCGGGAATATCGCATACGACAAGAACAGCGAGCCTGTCATTCTTGATCCTGCCTGTTACTGTATGATCTTTCATTCTTAAATTCTTGATTGATATGCATACCATTTTCAAGCACCGTTTTGATCTCATTCCTCCACAGATGGGCATAACGAGGCGGAGTTTGGAATGTCGTGGTGCGCAGGATTCGGAGAATCTTTCTACAATGCCTATTTCAAGGTGGTTCAGCACACTCTTCATTATCTCTCAGTTTCTGTATCAACCAAGTCCAGCTGCTTTGTTTGTTTAAATTACACAACTCTTGTTTTTGTTTCTTTGACTCCCTCAAGGTAATGCCAAAACAACCGGGATTTGAAAAGAGGAGGGATCTGTATTTGCTGTATCATTACTTGAATCATTATAACCTGTTTGGCTCGGGCTATCGATCATCTGCGATGTCGATCATTGATGATTATCTACGGATGCTCAAAGCTTAAAAAGGGACAAGATGATGAGGGGAAGCAGCTTATATAAGCTCGGGTATATATGTTTGTTTGTGTTTTGTTGGTGGCTTTTCCCGTGTACAACTTATATAGTTTGAATCTTGAGATTAATCAGAGTTGATGTATTCTGAATTGTATGTAAGAGATTACCTTAAGGATCATAGGTGGTTTATACGAAGAAAGATCTCTCTAATACATCATGGGTTTAAACAGATGATGTGGTTGTACATAGGTGATGGGGTAATGTAATGGGAGAGTTTTAAACAGTTCCAGTAACTCAGCACCTACTACTTTACTAGTTAAGACAAAACTAGTTAGTTAGTAACTGAAGAGGTCAGCTTCTCTTGGGTTGTGGAGATAGGGTCACCTCCAGCAGATAGGCTTTCCCAAAGCCATTCATCAGTGATAATCTCTTCCAGAGGCTTTCTGCAGTTGGGACATCTTTCGATACCGTTTTCTGGCTGTGCTACGAGAATGTTGAAACCGGTCTTTTTGTAAACTCTGAGAGAAGAGGCGAACTCCGTGTTGTCTCGTGAGATTACCATCAAACTTGAGTTACGATTATTGATTCCCCAGCCAAAAAAATCGTGCCCCATCCTTCTAAATCTTGCCATTGAATCTCCTGAAACCCACATATTAAACGGTACGGACACATATCTGTAAGTAAAAAAAGATAAAAAGGAAGGGATGTGTCTCTTTGAAAAGAGGGTTTTTAAGAGAGAGAGAGAGAGAGTTACCAGCAGGTAAGAACATGATGTTAGCAAGGAGAAACTCATCCATCAAGTCATGATTCTTGTCACCGTAAGCTCTGATTGACACATTACGAGGAAGGCAGCCTTTTTTCTCGAGAGCTGATTCTATGTTCCGATACACCGAATCAGGGTCCAGACCATCAGGGATTGGGCATTCCACGACGTCCCAGAAGACGCATATCTTCTTAGCCTCTGGTTATAAGGTTTTTTTTTTTTAAAGTCAGGAAACGGGAAAATGTAACTAACAACAAGATCCCGAAAGAATATATAATACGATTTAATTATTAGATCCCACACCCGTACTATGACCATCAGAAAGAGGAGAGCTTACCAGCATTTTCGCTGGTCATGGAGGAAGACATGGTTTCGAGTGACCAAGACTGGGACTGCTGCGACTGCGAGAGAGACTTCTTCAGTTCTTCTGGACAAGAAACAAATAGAAACTTCTAGTGTGTTTGGGTCTAAATCATACTCTCTTACAAGCGATGTGGGACAAAGTAGCATTGGCGAAAAAGCATGTTTCAACTTTGGTAGAGGACAAGAGGAGACTGTAGAGTAATGGGCTCCGTTTGGGCTTTAAATAAGTTATCACATCAAAGTTGAATTCTATACAACAAAGTTAATGGGCTCTTTTTGTTCATTCTATACAAATAAAGTACAACATCTCTGCACCATTAAAACTAATCGTATTTTATATATCTATACTAGTATTTTTAGAGCAGTTTTTGATCAAAAATACTTTTTAGAAAGTTTTTGCATTTAATGTCATTTAATGCTTATATTCATATCCAAACAAATTTAGTTAATTATCTATACTATCTTTATAACTAAACATAATTAAAATATTTTAAATATTCATATATATAATATTCTATAAATAATATATATATTTTAGAAAATTTATTTCATATTAAATAAAATATTTTCCTATCATCTTTTTTTATTTTAAATTTTAAATGTAGTAAATCATCATATAATACATCAAGTTAATAAAATGTGTATTTTTCCTGTATATATTGTGATTTGAATTTTGTTTAAACGAACATATATTACTTAATTAATATAAAAAGTGTGTGTTCAACATACATATATAGTAAATTTACTGTATATAGTAAATGATATAATTTTAAGAAGTTTATAATTTATAACTGGTATATCTAAACTTAATAGAAAGTTTAAAATTATGAATATTTAAACATATTGAATTTTCAAAATAACACAAACGAGTTATATGACATGACGGTTTATATGACATTACATGATTGAATTGATAATATTAAAAAATAAAATATCATTAATATGATACTTTAATACGGGTTAAATCTTTATTTTACTATTTTAACAACACCAATATAAAATATGTCGAATAAAACTGATTTAATTAAGATTTTATTAAATAAAAATTGTTGTGCGGTATACCATGAATTTTATACTAAATCACTAAAATTAACAAAAGCATACATTTGCAAAATTAGTATTAAAATAGTATATTAATAAAAAAATCAAAAAAAAATTGTCCCGCGGTGTACCGTGGATCATAATCTAGTTGTTTGTTATAAACTCCTAAACTGTATGGAACAGATTAAAGAAGGTATGATTTGATTGGTAGTAGTAAGCACAATGGATGCAGAACTTGGAGATGCAAATATAGCAACAAGAATTAAAGGTGGCTCTTTATGCATGGAAACTTAGAAAGCATAGACTCTGTTCAAACTGAGAGACACAAACACAAATCTCTTTGGTCAAGCATAGACTCTGTTCAACCTATGTCTCTAATACATGTTGACATCAAACTTAATGGTTTTCTTACCTAAGGGAGAGAATACACAAACGAAATTAAACATTTCCAATAACTAACAACTTAAACAAAAGGCATAGGTAAAAAGAAGTCTAGTTAGTTACTAGTTTCCAAAATGACTAAGCTCTGGCGATAGGGTCTCCTCCTCCATCTGATGATAGGCTTTCCCAAATCCATGCTTGAGTGAAAAGCTCGTCCAACGTGATTCTGCAGTCGCTGCAATTTGGCGGTGCGTTATCTGGCTTTGCTCCTAGAATGTGAAAGTCTCTAGCTTTCAAATCTTTGAGAAAAGTGGCGAAATCCATGTTGCATCGACAGATGACCATCAAATTCGACGCAGGATTGTTCAAAGCCCATGAATCAATATCAGCCACCATCCTTTTACATCTCGCACTTGCATCTCCAGCGGGTAAGAACATGATATCATCGAGGAGAAGCTCATCCTTGGACTTGTTGTGCTTCTCACCATAAGCTCTGATTGACACATTGTTACGACCATAACCTTGTCTCTGTAGAGCTGATTTGATATTCCAAGAAACCGAATCAGGCTGGAGACCATCAGGGAGTTTGCAATCCTCTACGTCCCAGAAGACCCCTATCTTAGTCTCTGGCAAATGGGTTTTAGTCAGAAAACGGGGAAACAAATGTATTATACAGAGACAGAGAGAGTACAAATTTGATTAGATCCCATAAGAGAGCTTACCACTGGTCACGGAAGGCATGGTATCGACCAGAGAGTTAGGGTTTAGATCTGTGACTGTGACTGTCGATGGAAAGGAAGAGCTATAGCTCTCTGTCTAGTTGGGGGTGGGGGCTTAAAAAGAAATGGGCAAGATGTGTCAAAGGTCAAGTACGTAAAGGTTGATTCTTTATTACAAAACGTTGATATGGCCGAGTTGGTCTAAGGCGCCAGATTAAGGTTCTGGTCCGAAAGGGCGTGGGTTCAAATCCCACTGTCAACATTTATCTTTTTCTTTTTGGAAACATTCCTCACATCATTTTTGTAAATTTCTCCTTATATCTTTTATATTTTTTCCTAAATCTTGAGATGCTCAGATTGTATACCGTATACGCAAGGGAACTATGTAACTTCAATGTTCAAATCATCAACGTAAGCTTTGGTTCGCTTCTGGGAGCCCATAGGTTCTCTAGAATGCAGAATGCAATCGTAAAAGTAGTAATTTTTCAAACAATTAACTTAAAAATCCAAAACTTTTTATAAAATCCAGACATCAATAGTAGTAGTAACTAGATAAATCCCAAACACCAACAAGCATTCATAACAACAAAAACAACAACAAAAAAAAAAAAAAGTAACAAGGCTTTTGATTTGATTTGGGGATTGCTCGAATCAATCTCCCTTTCTCCTGAAAGAGCATCCTTCAGTGAGCTTCGCCTTTCCTCCTGTAGGCTGGCACAGAATTGTCTGGCAGTTTCCGCATACCACAACAGTCTGCGAGTGACTGAAGACTGTAGTACTGCGACACCAAAAAAAACAGACCCAATAAGTTTTGTATGTTCTTTAAACTATGTAATGTCAAAGGAAAAGAATGAAAAAACAAAAACTGTTTCCGGAGCTTACATGTTGAAGCAGCCTTGGCACTTCACATCCTACATTAAAGTAAACAACAAACGAAACAACAATCAGACAGGTAAATGAGAATCAGACTGAAATTGAAATAGACAAAACAAAACAGAGAGATTCTAAAGCAGCAAAAGGGTTCCGAAATACATAAGCACATTGCCAAATGTTTTAACAACAACAACTACTACTACATTCAGAGTGCAGCTAAACCTAAAACACTTAACTACAATTCTAAACAGAGAGATTTGGTTTTTAATCTCAAAAAGATGTCACATATACAGATGGTTGTAAACAATCAGACTCCAAAAAAGGGATCATCAGAAACAAAAAAAAATCAAATTCACAATTCTAATCATAGAGATTTGATTCTAAGAAGAAGTAGAAAGGATTCAAACTATCGTTACCATGAAGAAGGAGTTTGGAGACTGGACGAGACGCTTGAGCTTGTGCTTCCTCTTCTCAAGCTCAGCTGGTGGGTTAAGAAGATCGATATCGTTTTGAAGAACCTGTTTACACATCAAAGTTATTCCCAGCAAACAAAATCAATCGATATGACAAAACCAAACCACACTTACTATCAGCTAATTCCGTATTCATAATCCTAGACTCAACCTTGCGTTATAAAAGAAGAGATCAAACGAGAATTTACACAAAAACGGAGAGAAACGTAATAAAAACTCTAGCGAGACTCGAAATCTAATCAGGACATGTAGAACATGGAGAGAATCAAGTGCGAGAGAGCGAGAGAGAGAGAGAGAGAGAGAACTAACCATCTTCGCAAGAATCTCAAGAGACGACGGCGAAAGATAGCAGCAACGGCAACAACAGGCGAGAGAGATTTCTAGGGTTACTACTTTAACGCTTTATATATATAAACACCACAAGTCTTTTTTAACCTTTTCCGAACCCTCTGATTGAACTAGAGTCTTTACTTTCTGTTTCTTTTTTATTTTATTTTATTTACATATATATATATATATATAAATAAATGAACCATCATATTTTTCAAGAGATACACGCTGGAAAATAAATAAAATTATTTGTAGTAATAAGATTTTTTAGGAAATCATTTTTAGCTTTATAATCCATATGAAAGGCAAAAATTCATTATAATCATCAACTCGAATGAATGAAACAAGGTAACAAGAGGAGAAACACACAAAACTGATCGGTATCTAAAATAATAATTCATCAAAAAAAAAAGACAAGCAAGCTTAGCTTATGATAACTGATTCATTATGTTAAACTCTTTATCAATCTTCCTTGTAGATCAATTAACAAGCTTCCTGAAAGCGCATCCTTCTGAGAGCTTCGCCTTTCCTCCAGTAGGCTGGCATAGAACGTTCTGGCATTTTCCGCACACCACGACCGTCTGTGAGTGACTAAACACAGTCGTACTGCCATAATATAAAAACATAAAACTCATTAATAAGTCAACTATGTAACCGTTTCTATATATAAGGAAGAGAGATTGTTTTCAGATCTTACACGTTGAAGCAGCCTTCGCACCTCACATACTACAGTCAAAATCAAACAACAATATCAGAGTCCATAAAGAGAGAGAGAGAGAGTATATATATATATATATATATATATACAAAAATTGAACTATACGAATTCCAAACAGAGAGTTCAGGATTCTATAAAGAAGCAAAAGGCTTCAAATTCATTTACAAAGATTTAACACCATAAACTACAGTCAGAATACAAAAAAAGTTGTGTTGATAAACTTAAGACACACTCCAAACAAGGTCTAGATAGATCATCAAAACTAGGGATTTTGATTTAAAAAAAAATCAAATTCACAAACTCCATATATACTTGCAATTCTAATCACATGAGTATGGTTTCTATAAGTTCTAAAGAAAAAGAAAGGTTATACAAATCAGCATCAGTACCATGAAATAGGAATTGGGAGACTGAACAAGACGCTTGAGCTTATGCTTCCTCTTCTCAAGCTCAGCAGGAGGGTTAAGCAGATCGATATCGTTTTGAAGAACCTGTTACATATCAAAAAAAATATATAATTAATTTTGCAACAACTCAATATACAGTAATCACAAAACCACACTCTAGTTTAGCTAATTCCGTTTTAGAACCTAATAATATTGCCCTACGTGATGGAAAAAGAGAGGTCATGAATGACCCGAATATCACAAAAAGGATTCATATATTTTCTATAAACAATATTAAATCAGGACATGTAAATGGAGAGAATCAAGTGTGAAAGAACTAACCATCTTCGCAAGAATCTCAAGAGACGACGGCAACGATAGGCGAGAGAGATTTATATAAGGGGGTTACTCAATTGTTAGGGTTAACTTGGAGATCAAGCCATTTAGAAATCTTCTAGAATATACTAATGTACTAATGGGCCTAATAAATTAGGTTATTACATATGACCTAACATTACATTAGGGACCTTTTTTGGTCAATTAAAATCTACTAATGTACTAATGGGCCTAAACCATTAGGCCATGTAGAGATTTTGTACCAACACGATAATTGGACCTTTAGGGACCTATTTAGACTAAGGCTTTTTTACTTTCTCTTTAATTTTCATTTATTTAATACTTTACAAAAAAGAGAGACTCATCATTTTTTTAGAAAATCCAAAGAAAGTATTTTGTATAGTAAAATTATTTCTTCAACATATTTTTTATGTAATTATTTTAGGGTTTTTTTCTTTGACAATTAGTAATTATTTTTGTCAATCAATAAGATAATCTGTTCTCCTAATATTCTTTTGGTATGTAGAGGTTCATATTCCCTCAATTACAAATGATGTGGTTGCAGCATATGACTCAAAAATAACAATGAGCCAGAGATTATATTAAAGCTTTGTTAGGAATGTTGTTCATCACAAGTTGTTGGAAAAGAGCAGAATGAATCATTCTGAATGATTGCTGGCTTAATAATAATATCAATATTTCATTCACCGTGCAGAGTAGAAATGAAGACTACAACATCTTTATCTTCTAATGTTGTATCGAGCTGGCCGCTAAGCTCCCAGTCGCAGTCGTTAACCAGCACGAGAACTCCAGGCCTCCTGCATTTTATCATGGATCCCAAAACACCATTATTGTTATTAAACCTGCAGGGTTCTTGCTAGAAGAAAAAAAAAAAAAAAAGAAGCTGTTACACAGTATCGCCTTTCATGAACATTTCAGGTCTTTCCTTGATCAGATTGGTACGAACCCATGAAAGCAAATCCTTCATTGTCAACTATATATAAAACAGTGTAAAAAGAGAGAGAGACACCAGTGAGCAGCTTAGAAGAAACTCTTTGGTTGTTGGTATTTAAAAATCATCAAAAGAGAGAGAGAGACAACAAGCTTACGATATCTGATTCATTAGGGAAGTTGATGTTAACTTTATGAATCTTTACGGAGTCACAGAGCAATTCTAAACCTCCACTGCAGGATCAAGGATCAAGATTCAAGAAGCACATATGATTCATGTTATAAAACCAAATAGAAGAATCTCTCATTCACTATCAATTGATTCAAGAGCTGACCGGGATTGTCAATTCTAATTTCGCCCAATCCAAAAAAATCATTACTTTATAAATCAGTACTTAAAACAGAGAAACCATAATCGAAATCACTATATATATTTCATGAACTTCCCCGACCAATTTAACAGGGCACCATCAAGAAAGAATCAATCGAACGAGTAAAAAAGTGTACCCGAACTTTTCAGATTTTGGGCTCTTAAGGCCGCTGTTATAATGCCCATTACCTACCCAATCCGGAAATCAGGGCGATGACACAGAATCACAACCGTTTGTTTTTCAGCCTTAGAATCAAAGTCGACGGATGAGATTCAATCCGCACAACAATCTCCCATGTGACTCATGCCGCATGAACATGATGATAAAGCATGATGGTTAATATATGTTAAAAACATTATAATATATATATACATATACATATATATAGCTTCTTAATATAATTTGAATGGACGCATATTAGGCATATTAGCATATATTTTCACTAATAGATATAAGCATAATAATTGACTAACCTTAATTTATTTGAAAAGATCTATAATGATATAAAATTGTTGTACAATTTAAGAGGCTGAAAAACACCATTTAATTTCACTAAGGTTGAAAAATTTATTCAATCCATTCAACTTAAAATAAACAAATTATAAAATGTACAACTTGTTCATTCACATTTTTTTAAACTAATGGGTTTGTGTTTCGTCTGCCCTTGTTTTTGTGTTTTTTTTTGTGATCGGCTTTTTCATATGTAATTTTTTTTGTGTGGTTGTATTGAAGTGTAATTCTTGTGTATTTCGTCTGGCCATTTTTGGTTTTGTTTTTTATGTGTTTCGTTTAGCGATAATGCTTCACACTTACAATATTTTTTATGTGTTTCGTTAGAAATCGTTTGGCTTTTGGCAGTTAGGTAATTTTTTTTGTATGTTATAAGTCTAGCGCTCATCGTGAGACATCGTCGGGCGGTTTTGTCGTGTGTGTGTGTGTGTGCTTCGGCTAGAGCGTTCGTTTCATGTCCGTCCGTTTTAATCATTTTGTGTGTTTTCGTCTTTCGTTTGTCTTACGCGTGCACATGTATATTTTATGCATGCGACACATTCACACTCTACACATACATCTATATGTTGCATGCGACACATTCGCACCCTATACATACATCTATATTTTATGCATGTGACACATTCACACTCTACACATACATCTATATTTTATGCATGCGACACATTCACACTCTACACATACATCTATATGTAGATGCATGCGACACATTCGCACCCTATACATACATCGATATTTTATGCATGTGACGCACCCTATACATACATCTATATTATGCATCATAATTCATACATTCACACCCTAGACATACATGTATATACATCTTTTCATAAGAAAAATCATATGTTGCATTTACATACACAGTCGGATAGTCGGATAGTCGGATTTAACTTCAAAAGGCTGGCCAACAGAAGATGGGAAGCTCTCGGACAAACACAGTCACTTTGCATTATAGACACACCCTCTGCAAAATCAAAATCAATCTTCATTACTTCAATCTTTATTTAATTTCCGCTTGTCAACAAATGATGTCCGGTACAAAAAATCCAGCAAAAATAAAAAGGAAAACACTAAAACCAATCTTTCTTTGTTTTCTCACAAAAATTATAAACCCATTCTACGTTTTTTAGACAAACATATATATTGACGTAAAAAAAACAGAGAGCTTCAAGATATAATTGATTTCACACCACTGAAGTCATGACTCAAGATAGCATGCTATATATATAATTAACGACACACATATATAAATCAGTTTACTAAAAGATGTGTATATCTAAAGAACAACAGTTTATTTGATAGATTCTCATCACTAAAGTTAAAGGCAACAAGGTATATAAATGGATTCTAAAACCATAGCATTTGAAATTTTGGTTGAACTCCGTGAACAAAATATTTGGAAGATAACGAACAGGGGTAATTAACAGAGACTATTTTACCTGTAAGATGACGATGATGCCTTTGTGTTTGCTTTTCTCTCGGATGTTGAGATATATAAGATAAGTTGAGTTGAGAACAACAGAACAAAGAGAATAATAAACAGAGTGTATTTGACATTTGTAAGTAAAGAACCGAATAAGCGGATTAAGATTTCTGCCCGAAGAAAGAGTATTTATAGACTGGAGTATTTTAACTTTTTCAACAAAAATATTTAAATTGAAACGGTCAAAAAATGTTACCGTTTCACAACGTTCATATTTTCCTACTCTCAGGTCAAATCAAAACGTTTTTAAACAACATGGGAAATCGTAAACGCACTCAAGTTAAAAATTAATTCGTTTTCGTTTTCTGTCGATCTTTTGTATAATTCAAATATTTAAAATGTTACCGTTTCACAAGTTTTATACTTTTTCTACCCTTCAAAAGGTTGGAACATTTGGGGAAATCACAAGCGCACCAGCTCTCAAGATAATTTTTTTTCTATCAAGATAAGTCTTTTACTAATTAATTCCCCTAATAGAAAGTCTTTTTACTACTAATAGTCACGCAATAGTAATATTTGAACACCGAAGATCCTCCACCTTGCTCGTAGTGTTGTTGAGACGTACATACATATATATCATATACGTATTTCATAATCAAATTTGTATTATAGAACCATAACTTTATATTTTTCTTCGTTAGAAAAGGTAGAAATAGTGATTATTGCGAACCCAGTGTGTAAGAAATATCCAACGTCGCAATCCGATAGATAATTTGAATGAATTGGTTGCGATGAAAAACCAGTTGAACCGGCCATGACCATCGAATTTGACAATAGAAAGTTAATTTATATTTAATTTGTAATAACAGACACGTACACTATATACACTTTGACGAAAGGGCATTAGTTCTCTCTTTTTTATTAGTTTTTTAGGACTGAAAGACGGGTTTTTAAAAGATCCACTAATCACAAAAACATTAGAAGTGATACACACGTATCCTTATTATCAATGAAACAACACACTGTATCCAAGTCTGCTCAACACCTCAATGAGGTTTGTGTCCTCTGTTCATAACTCTAATCTGATGCAGGCACACTGTAGCGTAAATCTGAGGTTATGTGTGTTTCAGGTGGATACAGTTAAGGAGCCAAATTAGACAATGGGGATGAGATGATACACTTTTTGGTTTCTCTTAACTCGAATTCCAATTTTCTGGCTAATTCGTTAAAAGTAAAAGATTTTGATCGAATAACCGGTTTGATACTTTTTGATAGTTGGACAGTTAAATTATTTGTCGTTCAATGCCTTCTGATGATTTTTTTTTTCCTTTTTTCTTTATTTACTCATTGTGTAAGTAAAATATAGATATACCTGAGAGCAGATGCCACGACTCCTTCAAACACCAAAGAGAACGGTGTAGTACCTACAAAACGCACAACATTAGGTATTTGTGAGTACTACCTTCAGGCGAAATACTATCTTCAGGCGAAATGTTACTTTAAAAGAGATATATGCTTCTTACCTTGCTTCGGTTCGACCATAGTAGTCCAGCAAGACCCCACTGTGAGCATCAACACTTGGTCACGGGTTCTTCACCTATAACAAGCCATCATAGCATTCTCAAGCCTTGTCATACTTTCAACGTAATCCATTACAAGAAACGATCCCCCTGTTATACTAGAAATGATAGAGATACTACCTTTCCAAGCTCGGTGAGAACAGGGTGGCACAACTTCGTAAAGCTTTGACACCTACAGAGTAGGAAGGATTTGTAAGCCACTGATAGAATTTTGAGAGCAAAACAAAACAGAAGGAAAAAAGAAAGTACCAGCTGGAAAACAGGGTCATCAGGTAAATGCTTCTAGGCAAAAACTCTCTTTGCCCTTCGATCAGTTTTGCGCAGAACATGGTGTCCATATCCTGGAACAACCTGCAGATAAATCATGACGAGTTCAACAGAGATATTTAGTAGACTCCTCGTAACATTACAACATTAACTAGAAGTAGGGAAAAAGAATCTCTTATAGCTTGAAGCTGCAATGCAAAAGATAAAATGAGCATTGAGATGAAAGAGAAAGAGAGACTGAGACAAAGAGAGAGTAAAAAACGGAATTACCCATTCAATGCACCACCTGAGAGCACACAAAATGAAAGTCCCTTAATCGGTCAAGTCTTGGCTTGGCTTGAACAGCTTGTAGCTATCAACCATGGAGAGACCACGATTGAGATTCCTTGCAGAAAAAAAAAACAGAACGCACAAGTATTTGATGTGATTTGATTAAGTTTAGATGAAATGTCTGAGAGAGGATCCTCTCACCGCCACGTACATTGTAGTCAAGCATCTGTAAAGAGAGGCACCAAATCAGCAGAAACGAAATGATCAAAGATTCTGATTCAAATTAAAAATGAAAGTGATTCGAGGGAATATACTCATTCAAGCCACTGGCAGGAGTCGTGCGTGAATTCAAATTAAGGATCTTGAAGCAGGTCAGAGCAATACTCGTTTCCCTGCAGTTAGTGAGACAATCAACAGATGAAAAACACCTATTACAAGAGAGAAACGTGAGATCACATTTGGGTGTCAGAATACTAAACTACACCACTTTAGTATACCTTTTTGTTCACAGGGCTACAAGCCTCCAATCATTATTTTGCAGGAAAACAGAGGCATATTAGATGGCATGAAAGCAAGTGCTCTATGCATACAAACAACTTTTCTAGGGGTGAAAAGAAGCATAATACATAATACTTGATTAAAAACTTACGGTGAAGCTATTGAAGATGTTTATGGATGTTGGTTAGCCCTTTCCATTGCTTGAAGATTAAATTCCTGCAACAGTAAGAAATGAGATCCTTGCAGATTCATTAAGCTATGAGTTTGTTAAAGCAGACCTGAATATGTTAGGCTATTGACTGATGAATGTGCCCGAGACTCATTTAGCAACGTTTTCATGCATGCTAGGCCATTCAAAGTCCCATCCTGTACGGCATCAAAACATAATGCATAAGATCCACTAAAGTTTATTTCTCTTTCTGTTATATAATTTTTTTTAGAAAGAGATGATTGCAGTAAAGAGTTCTTTTTACCTCTGCACCAGCAGCGAGCACACGGATTGAACGCAAAAGCCAACAGTTGTCCTGCAAGATCAAAACAAAATGCATAAGATTTACTAAAGTTTCATTCTCTCTCTGTCATTTAAAAAAAAGAGAGAGATGATTGCACCAAAGGGATCTTTTTACCTCTGCACAAACAGCGAGCACACGGATTGAACGCAAGAGCCAGCTGTTGTCCTGCAACATCAAAACAAAATGCATAATTAAGATCCACTAAAGTTACTTTCTCTCTCTGTCATTTAAATAAAAAAGAAAAGAGATGATTGCATCAAAGTGTTCGTTTTACCTCTGCACCAGCAACAGCAAGCACACGGATTAAACGCAAGAGGCAATTGTTGTCCTGCTACATCCCTTGTAACTTTCTCACAACTCCAAACCATAAAATCCAGAGACACAATAATTAATCTCAATTTTACATACAGAAAATTCAAACTGATTAATGAGTAGTGGAAATCGAATAAGAGAACTCACCAGCTCAACAGTTTGGCAATGCGCAAATAATACTTGGTTATGAAACTTGTCCATTCTTCAAAACCATCTCGAATCAGCTGCTGCTGCTGCACAATATAAGAGAATTAGATGAAACATGGTTGGCTGCAGTGTAATAAGTGAATTTCACAAATAATTAACCCTAAGTAATCAAGTATCACAGGCTGTTCATATATATTAAGTACGAAAAAGGGCAACTCAATTCTTTGAGAAATCATTTAAGATAGGAACCTTTACCTGGCCAGAAACATGAGCGACTGGAATGTCAAAGTTGCCCATAGACTGTCCGGATTATGATGATTTACCGCATGATTCGTAAAGGTGTTCTTATCTAGGCTTTTATGTGTCGTTTCTGTCTTTTGTGTTCGTAAAAAAAAAACAGAGACTTTGAGCTATGATGATGAAGGGCTATGGATCTGGTTGTTTTGTTTAACCTTTTAATGTTTCGTGCTTTAAATGTTTCTTATCTAGCTTTTTTGTTTGTAGTTTCTCATGGCTATGGACTTGATCAAATCTCGAGGATCTTCAATGGTAGTGAGTTTTGTTTAAGCTGTCTTTTATGTGTCGTTTCTGTCTTTTGTGTTTTAAGGAGAAAAAGGAGATTGCTTGTATATCAAAGACTTGATCTTTTTCTTGTTTTGTGTTTTGTACTTTCTCCTCTTTGCAATGAAAACCCATTCGGACTAATCTTTGAAAACCCATTCGGACTAATCTTCTTTTTCATCTTATTTACAGTGATCTCGTCCCGTCGTAATGGTGGTGAACTCGGACGTATCGGTGGGTGCTTTGGTGGTAATGTTTATGCTTTCTCTGTTTCGTTTTTTTTGTCGTGTTTTGAGAAGAAAATCAGAGATTTAAGCTCCTTTAATCTTCTTTTTTGTTTTTAGTGTCTCGGATGATCCCGATCTCCCATGGACTTGAACCGATCTCCCATGGTAATGATTACCTTTGAAAACCTTAAAAACAGAGATTTAGAGCAAATCCAATGGTGCAACTGGACAATCGTTACTCAGAAAAAAAAATATACATATTTTAATTATATGACAACATTTTAATTTTTTATTAAAATTTGACCACTACTAAAGAGACACATGTACATATAGGTAAAGAACCGGTTCTCAAATAAGCAATTTGAGTATTCTCCTATATTCTCTCTCTTACTTTTTAAATATTTTTTCTTTTCTTTTTTTATAAGAAATTGGTTGAGGAACGACCACTGGATTTGCTCTTAATTAAGGGCTATGGATTTGGTGGTTTTGTTGAAGAGACTTTAAGTGTTTGGTTATATATATCAAAGACTTGATCTTTTTGTTTTGTTTTGTGTGTTTGTAGTTTCTTCATCGATGATGATGAAGAGGGGCTACTCGTACCATGGTGGACATGATGAACTCCCGATCTCGCATAAGGTAAATTAAGCAATCACTTAACAATAAAAAAAGAAAAATAATAATAGAACCATCTTTACTAACCTAAAATGAATTAACATAACTAATATAACAATCTGCGCATATGCACCGGATATTACCTAATAAATAACTAAATACAACCTCCATTTTGTGCCCTGACTTTTTCAATAGACAATAGGAGTTAGCTATTTCCTTCATTCTTTTTTTTTTATATATATTATCACGGAACCCACCACTATAAAATGAAATCAAGGTTGTATATATGATCATCTAATAAACAATGCAAATCTACTAACTAAACTAAAAATAATAAGTGTCTCATGTTATTAAAATATATATTATACCAAAACAAACAAGCCAGCCCACACAAATTCTTTTAGTCCAATTACTTTCAAACAATATATATGAAGTCGTCGGATTTTTGTGCGACACTTGTATTATATTTTTCTTTTACATGTTTTTTTCTTCTAAATTTTTTAGAGAAATTGGCAGAAATAACAAAGAAAAAAACTATAATTCACTATCTAATGTCTCTAACCATAAAAGATCATATACTCTATAATATATATATATATATTAATGACAATTCTAACTTCTTGCCAAATTAATCTTAAAGCCAAAATCATATACTCAAAGCATGAGTTTTTTCTGCTAATAATTATGGGCCTTGGTCCTTCGTATCAGGTTTGACTATTCAACGGGGGTATTTTGGGTATTATGAATCATTGGCTTATATATATATATTTCTGAGGGAAAAATAATATTCAACGGTCTTCTCGCGGTTATATATCTTGTGGCGTTCTCTTCTCCTCCTCGTACGGTACGGACCCCGCCGGAGACAGCTTATTTGGTTATTTCGTTATGGAGAGTTTGATTGCGCTTGTGAACAAGATACAGCGAGCTTGTACGGCTCTGGGAGATCACGGCGAAGGTAGCTCCCTCCCAACTCTCTGGGACTCATTGCCTGCAATCGCCGTCGTCGGTGGTCAGGTTTGGATCTCTTTCCCATGATTTCTTTGATGAATTCTTGAATCGGTGATTCTTTAGATCTTAGGCATTGCCTCCTCGGTTCCGTACACCGGTACACGTACATTTTGGGTTTCAGTGCCACGAAATAATCTGATCTCATTTGGGGTTATCCTCTACTATCTTCCC
The DNA here is from genome assembly GCF_030686135.1 of Camelina sativa. Taxonomy (NCBI): domain Eukaryota; kingdom Viridiplantae; phylum Streptophyta; class Magnoliopsida; order Brassicales; family Brassicaceae; genus Camelina; species Camelina sativa. The sequence continues at coordinate 1,321,539 of NC_141895.1, read as the reverse complement.
CTTGAATGAATCGTTGATTGATTTGATTTAATCCAAAATCATGATCTGAGACCAATGTGAATTTTTTGATCCTTTTAATTCAATTTAGTGAGATCTTTTTGCTTTTTAATGCAATGTGTGTAACCAATCCAATTGATTTGATGGGAATTGTAGAGTTCTGGAAAGTCTTCAGTGCTAGAGAGCGTTGTAGGAAAAGACTTTCTACCTCGTGGAGCTGGTAAGCTTGTTTAGATTTATATATATCAACAGATCAAAAATGTATATTGATTCATCTCATGATATACTCTAGTTACTTAGAACAACAAACAATGTCTTCCATGTAGGGATTGTTACACGTAGACCTCTTGTCCTGCAGCTTCATAGAATTGATGAAGGCAAAGAGTATGCTAAGTTTATGCATCTTCCCAAGAAGAAGTTCTCCGATTTTGGTATATTTCTTGTTTGAGAAGAGATGCTCTTTATTTTGCAATATCTTATTTATTATTAGGTGCACATATTCATTTCTTCTTTCTTGGTATATATGTAGCTGCTGTGAGGCAGGAGATCTCGGACGAGACAGATCGTGAAACTGGTCGCAGCAGCAAAGTGATATCTACAGTTCCAATTCATCTCAGTATCTTCTCTCCCAATGGTAAGAGAAGCAATTCTACTTCCTACATTTGCATCAAGAAAGTAAATTAAACATGCTTTAGGAGTCCCAGATCTTGTACACAGGGTCTGAAATCCTTCCAAATTTATGTTTTCTACCATCTTTCCCATTTATCTTCCAGTCCCATACTTGACAATTTTGTTTCCTTAATGTTTGTAGTTGTGAATTTGACACTTGTCGATCTTCCTGGGCTGACAAAGGTAGCTGTTGGTAAGTGAGCTAGTCTTTGTCTTCTCATGATATCCCACAACCCAAGTCCTCTTTATTGACAAACATTAATGAAAAATTGGTGCCATTGCTGTTCTAGATGGTCAGCCTGAAAGCATTGTTCAAGACATCGAGAACATGGTCAGATCGTTTATTGAGAAGGTAACTATTATTTGTGTGTAGCAGAATACAACTGTAGAATAATGATGCTTTCCTATTCTCTAAGGGTTGTGTGTTCAAGCAAAGTAACGAAGATTGATCATTCATTTTTTGACAGCCCAACTGCATCATACTAGCTATTTCCCCTGCAAATCAGGATCTTGCTACATCTGATGCCATTAAGATCTCTCGTGAAGTTGATCCAAAAGGTGCCGGATTCTTCCCTCTTTATATTTTGATACAACTGCTCTCTGAATTCACTTCGAGTTCTTTTTTCTGTGGTTATAAGCGACTGGGACATAGTAAATATGGTTTAAGTTCTATGGCGCTTTGTATATATGATTGAGTTGCGTGGTCGGTGCCTAGTGGTAATCTTATTATGAAATTATCTATAGTAAACGAAGACGATGATCCTTGCAACGAATATATCTTGATATTATTTTGAATTGATTGATTCATGTTGCTTCGTTGTACTTGCTGTTCTCAGGAGACAGGACTTTTGGAGTTTTAACTAAAATTGATCTCATGGACCAAGGCACTAATGCTGTTGATGTAAGTTTCTATTCAGACAACAATTTATCTTTGAGTGCAATATGAAAAAGACACAATGAAGATTAAATATGAGAATCTCACTAAATAGTGGTGAGTAAATATTTAACTGTCCCTAAATTTTTCTATATATGTTTGGAGATTTCAGATACTTGAAGGAAGGGGATACAAATTAAGATATCCTTGGGTTGGTGTTGTAAACCGGTCTCAAGCTGACATCAATAAAAGTGTTGATATGATTGCTGCTCGTCGGCGTGAACGTGATTACTTCCAGTCTAGCTCCGAATACAGACATTTAACTGAGAGAATGGGTTCAGAATATTTAGGAAAAATGCTCTCTAAGGTATATAGTTTCTGTATATGAAGCTTCTAACATAAAATATTTGGTAGTTGCTCTAAAACTAGCTATACCTTTTTCAGCATTTAGAAGTTGTTATCAAGTCGAGAATCCCAGGACTTCAGTCTCTTATCACAAAGACAATCTCTGAGTTAGAGACAGAGCTAAGCCGTCTTGGCAAGCCTGTAGCAGCTGATGCTGGTGTAAGGATCTTATATCTTTAGGAATTTTTTTGCTTTTCATTCTACGGAATCTTCTCTCATTTCAATTCCCTCCTTTGTTAATACTCATTCTCTTGAATGCAGGGAAAACTTTATATGATCATGGAAATTTGCCGTGCCTTTGATCAAACTTTTAAAGAACACCTCGATGGCACGTAAGTCACCCGCATGTTTCTGGATTGTTTCTAATGCAATTTTCTGGCTTTATGATTACCAATTTACCACTAACAACCTCACAGGCGCTCAGGTGGTGAAAAGATAAATTCTGTGTTCGACAATCAATTCCCAGCTGCCATCAAAAGGCTGCAATTCGACAAACATCTCTCCATGGAAAATGTACGGAAGCTGATCACTGAAGCTGATGGATATCAACCGCATCTCATAGCTCCTGAACAAGGATATCGCCGTCTCATAGAATCATGCTTAGTCTCCATTAGAGGCCCTGCTGAAGCAGCTGTCGATGCGGTTCATTCTATTCTCAAGGATCTTATCCACAAATCCATAGGCGAAACATCTGTAAGAATATCTCTTTCAGGTCTCAACAGAGTTCAAAATGATAATCACTTTTGACCCATGATTATCTGTTTCAACATCACGACAGGAACTGAAACAATATCCAACGCTTAGAGTGGAAGTATCAGGTGCAGCCGTGGATTCATTGGATCGAATGAGAGATGAGAGCAGGAAAGCAACTCTGTTACTAGTGGACATGGAGTCTGGTTACCTAACGGTCGAGTTCTTCAGGAAACTCCCACAAGACTCTGAAAAAGGTGGGAATCCGACACATTCCATATTCGACAGATACAACGATGCTTATCTCCGAAGAATCGGTTCGAATGTGTTGTCTTATGTGAACATGGTCTGCGCTGGGTTGAGAAACTCCATTCCGAAATCCATTGTTTACTGTCAAGTCCGTGAAGCAAAACGATGCCTTCTTGACTTCTTCTTCACCGAACTTGGCCAGAAAGAGGTAAACAACAGCCGTTATGAGCAATTTGACAATTGTATTAACATATGAGTAAAATGGTTTGGTGTTGAAAATAGATGAGCAAATTGTCGAAATTGTTGGATGAGGATCCTGCGGTTCAGCAGCGAAGAACTTCAATTGCAAAGAGGCTGGAGTTGTATAGAAGTGCTCAGACGGATATTGAAGCAGTTGCTTGGTCCAAGTAGAGAGGCCTCTTTATTTCAGTCTTCACACTCCATTTTTTTGTTTCATTTAGGATACGTTTCCTTCTTCATTTTTTTCTCTTTTTGTCTTTTTATTTTTTGTTGGAATTGACATTGATTCTGAATAAGTTTTGTAAGAGGAGGATAACTGGGGCAGGAGTATGGTTGATCAAATTATTATTACAAAAATAAATAGATGTGAAGCTCTCCTAGTCTCCTGTTTCAATCAACCGCGAGAACTAGACAAGAAGAATTATGAATTATGAGGCGGTCAAAAAACAAAACACAAAAATTGTGGAGATGCGGGGAATCGAACCCCGTGCCTCTCGCATGCGAAGCGAGCGCTCTACCATATGAGCTACATCCCCATGTTGTCTTATGTTCCGGTATAATTTAAACATATATCTATATTTTCTGTTCCGTTACTCCAATAGGTTTGATTGTTTGAATATGTTTAAATTCTTTTGCATGCGAAAAAAGATAACTTGTCACCAAATAATAAATATTTTTTTTGTTTGTGTGATTGGTACTCATTGAAGCTGTAAAGGTTCGTACCACAATAATGAAAGTTTAAAAAATTAAAGTAAAGAAAGAACTTGGGGTTAATTGGTGACTTTGTTTCTAAGTTCTGTTCCAATATCTCCTCCCATGAAAAAAAGAAAAGAAGAAAAGATGATGTTGATGAGCGTGGCACCATCCTGACCAAATATACCTAATGAGTAATGATTCAGATTAAGACTAGTCCACTTCCCACTTGGTCCAGTTTACGACCATATTCTCTCTCCCATCTCTGCCTTCTTCTTCTTCCCCTCAAATAAGCAAAGTTAAAAAAAAAAAAAAAAAAAAAAAAAAAAGAGAACTCCAGATTCTTAAAAAGTATTTTCATATAATTTCTCAACCACAAATAGCAATTGACAATTGTTTTAACTGGCAAAAAGCAATTATTTCATCGCATCTCTTGGTATATTTTAAATTTTTGTCGGTTTTTGTGACTGGGGGGACATAAATTGTCCGATACTTAACCAGTGAAACATCAACTCCAGTATCTCTCTCAAAATCCAATCGAAGGAGCTAGCTGATTTAAAAACAATTTGATGATTATGATTGATCGCCATCTTCAACCACTTTCACCACCAAACTCTCAATCACTCTTCTTCTTCCTCTTCAAGCAACCAACACCAAAACACACCCTCCACATCGTACCTCACTCCACGCTTGCTCCTATTCGCCTCTGCTTCGATTCCTACCATGAGAGCCTTCTTAGGGTTTTACATCCTCTGTCTCTTTATCGGACAAGATCTTCCCTTTCTAGTCGCAGATGACGTCAATGCCATAAACGACTCTAACCAGAATCTCTGTTTTGCTAACCGATTATCTGATTTTCTCCCACCACCGTACAGCAATATCTCCGATAACATGCCATGTACTCCTCTTTGGAACACGTTCGTCTTACGGGTAAAACATTACCATAACACATTTTGATTTTTACTTTCTTTGCTTTTCAAACCAATCCATGATTTTGATTTCTAATGTCTCTGTTTTGCAGTACTCAGAAAGCAGAGACAATGTGATGACGATCATAGTATCAGCTTTATACGCAACCGGATGGGTTGGGATAGGATTCTCGAAAGACGGGAGAATGGTTGGATCAAGCGCGATGATCGGGTGGATTTCGAAAAAGGGTCACGCCAAAATCATACAATACTATCTCCAAGGAACGGAGAGAGACCAAGTTGTGCCGGATCAAGGAGAATTGCAACTACAAAAAGTGCCTCCTGTGGTGGCTCTTCACGGAGCAATGATTTACTTGGCTTTTCAGGTTAAGTTCGCCGTTAGAGTTCCTCGTAGAGCTGTCATTCTAGCGTTTAGCACCGCTTATCCTTCCAAGCTAGGCCGTTTGACTAAGCACGATGATAAAACTACAGTCATCGTCGATTTCTCCAAAGGTATATATGCAAAACACTAAAAATGTTGTGACACTAATGTTTTACGTGCAAGCTTTTATAACGTTAATGTCCATAATACTAGTCTAGACAAGTTAAAACACAGGGGACGATCCAATACTTAGTGTGTCTTGTGTGTTCTTGGTCTGTGCAGCAGCGAGTGGAGCAACCTCTACAAAGACGACGACTTCTACGGAGAAGACAAAGCATGGAGTAATGGCGATACTCGGATGGGGTTTCTTACTTCCCGTAGGGGCAATCCTGGCGAGATATCTTAGACATAAAGACCCTCTTTGGTACTATCTACATATCGGTTTACAGTTTACGGGGTTTATCTTCGGTTTAGCCGCTGTTATTCTTGGGATTCAGCTTTACAATAGGATCCATCCGAATATACCTGCACATCGAGGCATTGGGATCTTTCTTCTAGTCCTTAGCATTCTTCAGGTTTGAGAAGTCTTTCGAGTTTAAGAAGAATCCGTCCAAATAAGGGTTTTAAGTTTTGGCTGAAACATATATGGGGTTCTATTTTGTAGGTTTTGGCTTTCTTTGCACGGCCACAGAAAGAGACGAAGATGAGGAGATATTGGAATTGGTATCATCATTGGATTGGGAGAATCTCTCTCTTTTTTGGAGCAGTGAACATTGTTCTTGGGATTCGAATGGCGAATAACGGAGGAGATGGATGGAAAATTGGATATGGATTTGTGTTGTCATTGACGTTACTTGCTTTTGTTGTTCTTGAAATATTAAGGATCCGTGGCTCCATTGGTTCACCATCTTCTCACACCCCTCCCTCTTTTGAGGCACATCCAAGTTCTTCTACTAGTGTCTGATTCAAGATCATCTGTTTTTGTCATTGATTTGTTTCTTGTACATATATAAAGGCACTTTCTTTTTGTTTGGATTTATTGGCTAAAGTCATTGAATTTTATAGTCGATAAGTGATTTTTGTTTTTGTTTCTCTTTTGGCGGCCATAGTATGATTGTTTATTTTATAAGGTTTGTTTCTTTTTGGATCTTAATTTGTTCTCATTTAAGATGTAAGTTGAGCTCTGAAGGTTGTTGTGTCCTGAAAAGTGAAAACATATAGTTTTATTCTCTATTTTCTTGAATGGGAAGTTTGTACAAATGAATAGACGTTAATAACATTATGGATGGAAGCCCTAAACGATTAACATATGTATTGTCCATTTTTGTTCAAATACAAATTTAGTATCCACTTCAAATTGTATTATTAATCATAATTGTATATAGTACTAAATTTTTTGTGGAAGACAAATATTTTTTTTTTATTTCCGACACACAAAAAAAGTTATGTTTCATTTTTTATATCTTATGAGATGACTTTTTTTCTTTCTTTTATTATTTTCAGAATCGAAACTATTTGCAAAAAATAAATTTATCAAATATCGAAATTGAAAACAAAGACTACACGGATTTTAAAATTTCAACTTGCAGTATCGTGTAAAAAGATGAGAAACTTTGATTATGAGATAAACACAAATCTCACATGTTTATATAACCTCAATTAATAAAAAGGAAAAAATAAACTTAATCTTTAAAAAACAACCTAATTAATTACTAAAAGAAAAAACATAGGTCCAACATGCTTTTTGAGTTTTTCTCATAATTTAGAAAAGTTATTTTAGTGAAGCGCCACGTCGGATAAAATGAAAAGGAAGTTTTCGACTTGGCGCTCTTGTAGACCTGAAAATTTCGTAGTCTTCCCTTCGTCCCCAATTGTAATACCCCGACCCTGAAAACCCGTACACGGACGTACCAGACTATAAAAATTTCTTAAGACCTATAAAACTCTACTCGTTTGTATAACAAGGCATGACAGCGGATATGTAAAGCTTAAAAATAACTTAAAAATACGCATTCATTAATATAGCGGTTCGAATTATCGTTAACAATAATCTTAAATCCATACATGAGAACAATGAAATCCTTAAGAACAAACACCATAAATAAAACTACACAAAGCCACCATCATTTTCCTCCCTTGCCTCCGTCACACGAGCTGGTTAGCCATTATAATCCTGGTCATCGGACCTAGCCTTTCCTACGTCCATTAAAAGGAGGCGTTAGTGGAGCGGTCATCCCGTCATACTAGGCTCAGTTCAACGATCTCAAACTAACACATGGTATATTCCAATCAAGTCACACAAGTCAACCAATTCACATCGGATAGTTGCCTAAGTCGTTTAGACCAACCACCATTCATATTGCAATAAAACCTATTAACCATCAATCAAGACAAGCAATTAACGAGATTAAATAAACCGCAGGTCAAGAGAATCAACCATGGAACTCGGCCACAGTCACGCACTCACCTTCGGTATCTACCTAAGGTATTGAACTCTCGGTTCCTATATCCAAATCTGATCCCGCTTCTACACGGACAGATCAACATCGTTAATATCCGATGTAACCCATAACCATCGACAAATCAAGGTGGAAGGACACTTACGGTTCCTTTTCTCAACTTAGACTTAGGATCTTTCGGTTTAAGCTTCGATGGAACTCTTCTCTTTCTCTTGCGGCGGCTCTCGGATGCGTTATGTGAAACTAGAGAATTTCTTAAGGGTTCCATCCCTTATATAGGGTCGACTAAACCGCCCTAAGTTGCCTTAGAACGATAAGCCTTATCGTCCCCTAGCTTCCCTTATTTCTCGCATCTATCCTTATCCGATCACCTTGTCTTTTCTGCGAGTTTCCATTTCTCACGGGTTTCCTTCCCGTGAGTTGGCTTAAATCTTCGCAAGATTACCAAGTCCCCGGGCCATCCATCGGCCCATAGTCTAATCGATCCATCCTCGTCCATCGGCCTGATCCATCGTTCACCGATGCAAACATTTCCGGATAGTCTACTTCACTATCACTATCACTAGGACTTTCACTCCTAATTCTACTCGGACTAAGTACCGAAACCTCTCTCTTCTTTATTCAGCAACTTACAGGCCTGTACCATCTAAACCGAAGATCCCCTTTCTTCAGTTCAAACATCTGTTCGCTACTTCAGTAGTCTCGAACTCTCCATTTCCATCCAATCCCCTTAACCTATCGAGTTCTATCGTCGGATTCTCCCGTCACTGATTTCCGCATTCTCTTGGCATTTCTCGATACCAAGTATCGACATTCCTCGATACCAAGTATCGGCATTCCTCGATACCAAGTATCGGCATTTCTCGGCACTGACTATCGGTACTTCTCGATACTATCACTCCCAATACTGACTCTCGGTCACTCCCGATACTGATTCTCGGTCACTCCCGATACTGATTCTCGGTAACTTCCGATACTGACTCTCGGTCACTCCCGATACTGATTCTCGGTAACTCCCGATAGTGACTCTCGGTCACTCCTGATACTGACTCTCGGTAACTCCCGATACTGGGGAATCGGGTCGTTACATTTCTCCCCTACTTAGGACTGATTCGTCCTCGAATCTTTGCTCTCCTTACGAGGGACTTCTCTTTTATCGAACCATTTCTTGAAATTTACTTTCATAACCTCTTCCCGTTCCCAAGTCGTCTCCTCTATCCCCTCACAATCTCATACGACTTGAATCAACTTCGTGTTCTTCTTCTTATGCGGACCTCTCATCTTCGTACCAATTATCCGGACTGGCCAACCGATGATAGTCATATTTACTTGTAGATCGGGTGGAGGTTCGGAGATTACATTCTCCCGTCCAGTGATGCATTTCCTTAACATTGACACATGAAACACCGGGTGGAAAGCTGACATGGCCGACGACAGTTCCAACTTGTAAGCCATCGGACCAATCCTTTCCAAGATTCGATACGGTCCCATGTATCGAGGTGTCAACTTAGTGTTCAATGCTACCCGATCCTTACTCTTATAAGTTACGGTTTTGGGATAGACCATATCTCCAACCTGAAATTCTAGCTCTCTTCGGCGCTTATCCGCGTAGCTTTTCTGCCTATCTTGGGCTTTTTTCATTTTCAACTTCAAAAATTTAATCTTCTCGGTCGTTTCGTCCACGAAATCTCGACCATAAACACTCCCGATACTGACTCTCGGTCACTCCCAATACTGATTCTCGGTAACTCTCGATACTGACTCTCGGTCATTCCCGATATTGACTCTCAGTAACTCCCGATACTGGGTAATCGGGTCGTTACACCAATCCCTGGAGCGAAACACTGTTCCATCGAACCGCCACGTCAGCATTTCCCGATTTCTAATTTTCGTTTTTATGCCAATTAATTATTGTTTAGGCGAATTGATTTCACGGTTTAAGCGTAAAATTAATTGGGAAAATATACTAAACCGACGGTGTCTGTGTCTCCTTCACCAGAACACACGCTCTCAAAACCCAAACAAACAAAGATCCTTCTCCTCCTCTCCTCCTCCTCTTTTGTTTCCCTTCGTCGTCGATTTTTTAGAAGGAGCTTTTAGGTTTTTTATATTCTCCGTAGTGATACACACACTTATAATTCTCTAGAATTTCGCGAGGAGTATTTTGGTTTGTTTCTCCGTCTTTCGATTTCTTAATTCTATCCTCACGTACGAACGAATTCCGAGGATTTTGATTTCGTTTTCGAATTTAGGGTTTAAGAAGCGGTTTCGCATTGGGTTCATATACTCGAGCCGATTTACGTGAGGTATTATTGGATACGTTTCGAGGTTTTTTTTGTTTTTGTTTTGTTTCCGGAGGTTCGAGCGGCGAATTTGTTTGTTTGATGAAATTAGGGTATTGGAATCGGAATTTGGATGGTTGCGTAAAATTGATTTTGAGTTAGGACATGATTTTGAAACGAACCTTGAAGACATTCGAGAATCAGAATCTGAAGAGGTACAAAATTGATTATGGGAGCAACAAGGGCGAGATTATGGTGTATAAGAAGAGACAAAGAGCAAGCGTAGATCAACCACCTTCAGAGCCCGAAGGTCCTTACCAGTAGTAGCTCAAGCTGCTTGACCAGTCAACCGGGCTCATACCAGTCAAAATCTTCGCGGGGCAGAGTTCGAGTGGTTCCTTCAAGGTTCAGCGATTCGGTTGTTGGTTCATGGAAAGTCAGCAGTCGCAACAAGGTCGAGTCTAGCCATGAATCATGATGACGACATGTATTCGGGGAAGAAGGCCAAAGGTTTCAGTGGAAGCTCGAAATTGAATCGCAGCAAAGCCGCGAAGCTGGTGGTTCCTCGTAAGGATAACGGAGACAGCAGCGAAGTAGATTTTGATGGCTGGGATGTTCAAATTCCCATGGTGTCTTCCTCCGACGACGCTAATTCTGGAATGCTCAAGAAGAAGTCCGACGCCACGCGTAAGGGGTTTACTGTCTGGGCCAAGTGTGGGAAAAAATTCCCAGCATGGCCGGCTGTGGTGATCGATCCATTAACACAAGCGCCTACTCCGGTCTTGAAACATTGCGTCCCTGGAGCAGTATGTGTCATGTTTTTTGGGTACTCCAAGAATGGAACTCAGAGGGTATCTATTCTTTAATCTCTCTCTGTGTTTTCTAGCTCGCGTTTGATGCTCTTTTTTTTGTACGGATCTTTAATTCTTCTGAAACTTATGGTCATTAACAGGACTACGCATGGGTCAGGCAAGGAATGATGTATCCTTTTACGGAATTTATGGACAAGTAAGTACATGAGACGCTCTTTCTTGATTCTTTCATAATTAATTGTTTGTTTGCGTCTGTTCCTTAATCTCGAATTCATCTCTTCAGATTTCAGGATCAGACAAACTTGTACAATTACAAACCAAGTGAATTTAAGAAGGCACTAGAGGAAGCAGTTTTAGCTGAAAATGGGGTCGAGCGTCCTGAAATTAGCTGCCCAGATTCCTCTGCTACGGAATCCGACCAGGAGTATGGGCCTGCTTCTAGAATTCAGGTACGTTTCCTTGACACATGTTCTTCTTTTTTTTGGGTCAGATCTTCAAGTTTGCTGTTTTAGTGATTTAGGAAGACAAAGTAAATTAATTAAGGACAGGTTCTTACTTTCACTATCACCAGTCAGTTTCATAAGCATCTTGTGTAATTCATATCCACCTACATCTGGTGATGATGTACTTGTATCCGACACTTCAACGGTTATTGGGTTGCGTCCCCTAAAACGATATGCTGATTTTATTTCTGTAGGGTTCATGTCATGCAGACATAACGACATGCGACGGCTGTGGCTCAGTAATGCCATTAAAATCTCTAAAAAGGACAAAAGGGTCACAACCTGAAGAGCTTTTATGCAAACACTGTTCAAAGGTATTTAAATGTCTTCACTCTTCGCCTTTGGTTTTCTCTTACCAAAAGGAATAATCCAAATTTGTTGTTTCAGTTGCGGAAATCCAATCAGTGTTGTGGCATTTGCAAGAGAATATGGCACCCTTCAGATGATGGAGATTGGGTGAGAATATCTATATGTGACCATGTTTGGTGAAATATGGAGCTGATTAGAAACTATTTTATTTATGTAGCTGACTTGATTTGATGTATTAGGTTTGTTGTGATGGGTGTGATGTATGGGTACATGCTGAATGCGACAACATTTCAAATAAACGCTTTAAGGTGCATCTCCGTGCATCTTTAACTTTTGATTCTAAGTATTATAAGACACCTATCGAACGTTTCACTGATTTGGTTATTATCTTAAGGAACTGGAGCACAACAATTACTATTGCCCTAATTGTAAGGTGCAGCATGAGCTTTCGCCAACAATATTAGAAGAACATAACTCAGGGTTCAAGTATGTTGTTAACATCTCATGCTCTCCTGCTTTGATTGTTCGCATTTCTCTATTGCTAATTCTTTAATCTTCGAAATTTCCTTTTCACTGCCTCTTTGGGACAGGTCTACAGAAAAGGCGACAGAGACTGAGCTGCCTGATGAGGTTACTGTAGTCTGTAATGGCATGGAAGGAACATATATCAGAAAATTTCATGCGTATGTCTTATATGTCTCAGCCTTATTTTAATTTCTTCATTTATAAAGGATCTTCTATGTTCATGACTACAAAACACAATATCGGAAAATAAAATTTTCTCTGAAAACTATAATTCCACGTTTAATCTTAGGCTCTTGTTATCATTCTAATGTTGTTCTAGAGATTAGACCAACATATTTATCTTGGAACTACTGTTTTCAGAATTGAGTGCAAGTGTGGTTCATGTGGGTTAAGGAAGCAGTCACCAAGTGAATGGGAACGGCATACAGGCTGCAGAGCAAAAAAGTGGAAGTATAGCGTAAAAGTGAAAGACACAAGGCTACCACTAGAAAAATGGGTACATCCCTTATGCTATACTCTCTCAAAAACTTGCCCTTAAGAGATTTAATACTGATAATAATATATTACAGATTGCAGAATTTAGTACCTACACTATAGAAACCCAGATGTTAGATAAGCAGAAGATGCTCTCTTTGCTGGAAGGTAGATTAAATCTCAGCTCTCTGCTCCCTTCTTTTGGAATTCAAATTTGGTTGGAAACTTGCTTACTACTTATTTTGTATGCACAGAAAAGTATGAGCCAGTCAGGGCTAAGTGGACGACTGAAAGGTGTGCTGTATGCAGATGGGTAGAAGACTGGGAAGAAAATAAATGATCATCTGTAACAGGTTAATTTTTGGCATTTTTGGTTATACTGAATTCTACAGCGGTTTTGTAACTAAACATGGGTTCATAAATATGTAAATCTGACCAATCTTATGAATATGTCTTCAGATGTCAGGTGGCTGTACACCAAGAATGCTATGGGGTAAGCAAATCTCAGGACCTCACCTCCTGGGTATGCAGAGCATGTGAAACACCAGATATTGAGAGAGAGTGTTGTCTTTGTCCTGTAAAAGGTATTACTGCAGAATTAGCTCTCTTTATGATTTTTCCCCCATCTTGCAATAGTAATGGTTCATTATTGACTGTCCTGTCACAAGGTCAACTTAAGTAAACTCTGTCATAGATTTCTCTTTGGGTACAAATGTGCTTTAAATTGAACTCATTTGCATATCTCTATTTCCGTCATGATATTCAAACACAATTCCTCTTCCATTTATGCAGGCGGTGCTTTAAAACCAAGCGATGTCGAGGGTTTGTGGGTTCATGTCACATACTCACATGTGCTTGGTTCCGACCGAAAGTTGGGTTTCTGAATCATGAAAATATGGAGCCTGCTGTTGGACTTTTCAAAATTCCAGCAAATTCATATTTAAAGGTATAACGAAATGCTAGATGTAGAAATTATAACGAACATGTTTTACTAGAATCTAATAATATATATACATCTGATACTTTTTGAAAATGCCTTTTAGGTTTGCACAATTTGTAAGGAGACACATGGTTCCTGCGTGCATTGCTGCAAGTGTGCCACTCAATAAGGTATAACAAAATGCTACAAGTAGAAATAATAACGAATGTCTTTTATTAGAATCTAATAATATGCATCTGATATTTTTTGGAAATACCTTTTAGCCTTTTAGGTTTGCACAATTTGTAAGCAGACACATGGTTCCTGCGTGCATTGCTGCAAGTGTGCCACTCAATTCCACGCAATGTGTGCGTCACGGGCAGGTTACAGCGCTTTCCAAGAAGTCCCCATATGTTCAAACTACCCATAGGGTAATCTTATATCCACTCTATATATATATATATATATATCTATCATCATGAGAGTTGGTACTCCTTACCATTGATGATGTCATAAGCTGCTGGTTCCTGCTTTAGAAGAGACAACAAAGACTCTTATTTTGGTGGTGTATTTGATATTTCAGATCAGTGGTCTTATGTTAGCAAGCCACACTAGTATCAGGCACATATTCAGCAAATGTTTGAGCCAATATGATAAATTGAGGAAGAAACAAGCTTTTCTTTACAATTACCGAAAGTTTCCCATGTTTGCTGTAAGTTGACAAGCTCAAATATATTGCTTTTGTTTGGCTGATGTTTAGTGCAACTTACACAGCTTTGACAGTTAAATAGTGAAATGATCATGAGAATCTACATGTTGTTATGGGCAGGACAATGATCTTTCAGAGTTTGATGAACCAAGGGACATAATTGAGAGTTTGGTAGATGAGTACAAGGCCTGTGAGTCACCAGATTAAATCAAATGGGGGAATGGAGGTATAAGCTCTTCCCATCTATAATTGAGAGTTTGGTAGATGAGTACAAGGCCTGTGAGTCACCAGATTAAATCAAATGGGGGAATGGAGGTATAAGCTCTTCCCATCTATAGTTACACTTGTGGATGAACTTAGAATGATAACTGTATTTGTGTCTCTCTCCCAGGACCCTGAACAGCTTATGACTGGTGAAGGTAGTGGCTTCAGGAGTTGTTTTGATCCTAAGAGCATTATTATCGGGACCTCTTAGCCCCAAGTTCTTAGGTATTAATGATTTAAAATTAAATCAAAACTATGAATATTGCTAAGAATTGCCTCTTAACCGATCGCCATCAATCCAAGTAATTAGACCAGATCACCCCCCGTTGATATTTTTTTTTATTCGATTTTACTCGGTGTATTGATCAATTCACGATTTGAACAGTGCTTAATCCTCTCTAGTTTTTTTGTTGCTTCAGGAGATGTTCCCCTGCCTCTAAAAATATTATAATGAAGCTTAGAAAGAGAAGGGCTTCGAAAGTGGTGAGTGCTTAATCCTCTCTAGTCTTTTTGTTGATCAATCTCTCTTTGCATTTGCGTGTTTATCTCCTTTCTAGATCACTCTTTTCTGCTACTTGTTATTGATTTGTTCTCTTGCTTATCGTAGAACTAGCATGTATCTTTTACTCGATCACCACATCATCGGAGTTCTGTGAATTTTGTTGGGTTTTATCTTTTCTTCAGTTTGTATGTTTCTGATGTTTTTTTTTTGGTGTATGGTTTATTCATATGATCTTTGTTTGACAAACCTTGGAGGCCTTGGGTTAATGGTTTTCAATGGGGTTTTATATCTTTTATTGTGTGCGATTCCATTCTATTTGATGTTGTATGTATTGCCTGTGTTAACGGCTTTTAGATTTTAGTTGTAACGAGAGTAGAGTAACAAACCAACAGACACAGTTTTAATAACTTCCCCTTCTTCCACTTTAGCCGCTCCTCTGTTGTTCAATTTCTTCAATGGTGGGTGTTCTCTCTCTCTCTCTCTCTCTCTAAACCAGCCAAATCAGGTGGCGGCAAGCAGAAAGAGAAGGTCCTTTACAGCATCACAACACTTCTTGGACTTTGTCTGTAGCCTAAGTCTCGTGGGTTTATTCTATGTTTTACGTTTCTCATTAATTTCTTGGAATTCAACAGAAGTGGAGCAAGGGAAACCAAAAAAAAAAAAGGTTAACAACATCCATTGTTATTTTTGATCAAGCAACTTACGACAAGCTTATCTCTGAAGCTCCCAAGTTTAAACTGATCACTCCTTCTATTCTCTCTGACCGTCTTCGGGTGAAGTTTAAACTTTTTTTTGCTAGCTTAGCTCCTTATACGATGTGCTAGCTTGATGGGTTTTTGCTGTTGTATTGGTTCTATTAATTGTTTTACTGTTTGTGACCTGATGACTATGTGTGTGTGTTTCTGGTATGCAGATCAATGGATCGCTTGCTAGGAAAGCAATCAAAGATTTGAATGGCTAAGGGAACGATCAGGATGGTATCTACTCACTCTAGCCAGCAGATTTACACTAGGGCTACCCACAACTAAGTTTCCTTTCATTGTATTCTCAATGTTTAGAAGTTGTTGATCCATTTCCTTCAATCAAGAGTTTCAGAATGGGGTTACTTACCACTTTGCTTAAACATTTAAACATTAATTTTTTTTTTTTTTCAAAACTAAGAACCTCATTTATAGGAGCTTACCATTGGAGGAATAAAGTTCTTATTTTATAAAAATACACTTTTTAATACTAAAACTCCAAAATATAAACCTACCAATAAAGATGCTCAAGTTGGCGTTCTGAAACTTCTGAATAGAAAACAAATCCAGTATTTAGATACTAATCCGTTGTAGGGTATATTTGGGTACTAATCGAATCTTGGGTATTATTCAAACCGAACGGATATGAGAAATTAGTTGAAATCCATATAGTAGTATGTTTTGAAGGATCCATATTCAACCCAACTCTAAATTTTTCCGGTTTAATTCCACTTGGGATACTTCTTCGGGTCATATATATTTGCCCATGCCAACTTGCTCATCTCGAACCAGTTAAGCGTTGCACCATTATTGTGTCGTCGTTGAATGACCTACCAGAGCTAGGCACAAATGCTTATATTTAAATATATTTACAAATATAAATTTAATTTATTCATATAATTTTATGTTTTATCAAACTGAGTTTAATCATAGTACATTTTTATTTTTAAATATAAATATTTATATTTATTTCAAATTTGACCCACAAATACTATTAATAATTGCAAAATACACCAAAATATTTATAACATTGTAGCACCTATATTGAAAACTCAAACATCTTCTAATACAAAAATATATAAAATTTATCACGTGTGATGTAACTAAAATGTAATAGAAGAAAAGTTTTAGTTAATAATCTATACTAGTATTTTTGCAGCATTTTTTGCTCAAAAATACTTTTTAGAAAGTTTTTACATTTAATGCATTGATTTTAATGGTAGTTACCAAAACTTTAAAATTAGTTATAGGTAAGATTTAAAAAAAAAGAAGGAAATTTTTCTACCTCATTCAAACATAAATATATGATTCTCTTTCATTTTTATTTAAATTTATATTTTGAATTATTCTATAATACATTTAGTTAATAAAATTGTGATTTTTTCCTGCATATGATGTAATACAAAATTTAAAAAACGGACATATATTACTCAATAGATGAATAAAAAATACATGTACAATATCTCACATCGTCTAAAAAAATTGGGCAATGGTTTAGAGTCATACTATAAAAGAGACCAAAATGATTCTGAATACAAATGAGTAGAAACCTTGATTTATCAGGCATTCAAACTTTAAAAACTTTTATTTGGTTTATTCTGGTTCTTTATTTTAAATATTTTTAAAAGGTTAAATATGAAAAATATTTAAAACTTTTAAAAAGTTAAATATGATAAATATTATACCGTAGATACACAATAAATATTAAAAATTAATATGATATAGTGTGAGTTAAAATATCTCGGGACGGGGTTATATAGCGGGACGGGTTTTATTGATATTTATATAAATTAAAAAATACCATTAATTCGGTGCTACACGGGTAAAACATCATTTCATTATTTTGTAAATATTATGTAAAAAATAAATTATATTGATTAAGTGAATATTATGTAAAAAAAAAAAAATTAAATTGATTTTTATGACTATAGTCATAAATAGACATATCTAATTAAATTGATTAAGTAAATATTATGTAAAAATAAATTATATTGCGGTATTATATAGTTTAGTTAACAATTATTATATAATTATAACATATTAACCAACAAATACAACTTATAATTAAAATATTTTAGTTATAAATAATTTTGCGAGTCCTAATCTAGTAATAATTATGCGGATATATTTTATTAATGGCCGCCCTTTACCATGATCGATTTGAATGCACCTGCAAAACTGAACCCTAACTAATCATTTTTTTTTTTTTTAACCCTAACTAATCATCAGTAAGTCATGTCCCTCCTCCGCCGTATAGTCCGAAATTCGACCGTATCAAAGGTGTTCAAGCCTTACCCACTCGGAACAGACCCTTCCTCACTCCGCAAACTTGATCCTGTCTCAATCAGGGATATCGATAACCGCCCAATTTCTCTGCGATACAGAGTCACGGTGATGATCGAGATGTCTAATATCGACAAAGCCTCGAAGCTCGCGCGCCTGGCAGTCATGGACGAACTTCGAGTCGACAGAGACACCGTCTTCATCTGCAACTCCATAATCGGCGCCATGTGCAGCGCCAGACGGTACGACGAAGCCATCTCTCTGTTCAATTACTTTTTCAACGAGTGTCAAACTCTCCCAAACATGCTCTCCTGCAATCTCGTCATGAAAGCACACTGCGACCAAGGTCGCGTGGACGACGCTCTTGAGCTATACCGCCACGTTTTACAAGACGGGAGTTTAGCTCCAGGGATCGAGACGTACAGGATACTCACGAGAGCCTTGGTTGATTCTAAAAGATTCGATGAAGCTTGTGATTTAGTGAGATCCATTAGGAGCTTTTGTAGTTTCATGGTCTATGACATTCTAATTCGCGGGTTCTTGGATATAGGGAACTTGGTAAAGGCTAGCCAAATCATGGAGGAATGGAAAGAATCGAATAATAATAGTAATAAAGTTCCACGGAGAGAGTATGACAAGGCAGTTGCAGTCTTCAATGTTTCGTTTGTGAAGTATTTTTTCAAGCAAGGCAAAGATGAGAAAGCTATGGAGATTCTCGCAACTCTGGAAGATGCTCAAGTGCTGGAACCCGTTGTGGGAAACAGGGTTTTACAAGTTCTGGTGGAGCACGGTAAGAATACAGAAGCCTGGGAATTGTTTGGAGAGATGATAGAAATCTGTGATTCTGAGACGGTTGACATAATGTCCAGGTATTTTAGTGACAAAAAAACTGTGCCACTCGTGCGGCTTAGGAAAACATGTTATAGGGCGATGATCGCGTGTCTCTGCGACCATGGAAAAGTGTCAGAGGCAGAGAAACTCTTCGCCGAGATGTTTACCGATGTTGACGGACAGGACTTGTTGGTGGGGCCTGACCTTTCAACATTCAGAGCAATGATCAATGGGTATGTTCAAGTAGGGAGAGTCGATGGTGCAATCAAGACCTTAAACAAGCTCCGGATTTCAAATATCAGAAAGCTTGCTATTCATCGAGACCCATAATATATATTTTTGTTGCATTTTTTGCTTCTTCTTCTTTGTTACTATTGGCGGCTTTTCTTTCTTTTTCTAAACTACTTGTTATGTTGAACCAACCAACACACTATTTGTTTGAAATTTGAACGTTACTAGTTCAATAATTTTCAATTCTTCGTCCTTCACATGACAAGAGAAGCTGTATATAGCAAAATACCTTGTTGTACGCCAACTACCCAGCTTAGAAAAAAAAAAAGAGGACACGGACTGTCTCCTCAACAAAGACTGATCTAAGCCACTTCGGATAAAGAAACTCCCTCCCCCATATAAGAAGATTACGACCTCCTGTGTGGCACATTGTGCTATATATGAGACTAGCTACTCTCTGTTTGCTTTCTCAGCTTCTACCTCCAATCTCCAGCCATTGATGTGCCTTAAAAGACTCTTTTCAGTTCCATTGCCTGAAACCTGAAATAAGGCCACGCTCTTGGCTAATTAATCAATCACCCTCCCCAACTTAAACTTGTATTCTGAATGGCAGAAACCACATTAGATAACCTGTGACTTATTATGCTTTCCATCACCCCATTAAATCTATACTAATAAAAAGTAGGAGCTATAAGCTCCTTAAGGTGTCCACATGGAATTTAAAACAACTAATAGGGATTAGACATGTCATTAATTAACATTTTTAAAAATTTTCAGGATTTTGTATATTCAGATTTATTTTAATAACCAATAGGGATCAGACATCTCAATATTTAACATTTTTGAAATTATGTAAAATTTCTATAACATTTTTAAAATTATGTAAAATTTCTATATAAAACTACTTATAAATAAATAAGTGAATGTACAACGTCCCACATCGGCTAGAAATTTTTTAGACAATGACTGAGAACCATTATAAATAAGATAAATATGCTTTCAACTATGAATGAGCAAGAAGCTTGATTTACCAAGCGTACAAATTTAAAAATTTTAAAAGTTTAAAATTATAATTATTCAGATTTTTTTAATAACCAATCGGGATCAGACATCTCAATATTTAACATTTTTGAAATTATGCAAAATTTCTATATAAAAATCTATACTAATAAAAAGTAGAAGCTATAAGCAACCTATCAGGATTTTGACATATCACTGATTAATATTTTCAAAATTTACAGGATTTCTATATTATAATTTTTAAAACGACCATTCGAAATCAGATATCTTAATATTTAACATTTTTGAAATTATGTAAAATTTTTATATTAAAAAACTTATAAATAAGTTTATGTACGACGTCCCACATTGGCTATAAAATTTTTAGACAATGGCTAAAAACCACTATAAATTTCTAATATAATTTAAATTTTGATCTATTTGTTATAAATATTTGACTGTTAATTTCTTCAAAATGCACGGAGTTATTGATTTATAAAATAAACAAAAAAAATAAAAAAAAATTGATCCATAGTGTACCACGGGTAAATCCTATTTTCTTATTAAAATCTCCAACCATTTTATTCCTTTTTTGACCAAGACAAACCAACATTGCATTCAAACTCTATCTTATTATTGTCTGACTAAAACAAGTATCTTAAAAAAAAAATACATTAAATAAAGACCACCAAGTGACGAAGAATGGTCAAAAGAGATCGGAGACCTCCTTAAGAGTTGCATCGATCATCTTGTTGGAGGTTTTCACAGCATCATCGATTTTTGCAGCCTTGACGTAAGCATCGATCATTGTTTTAAAAGTGTTAACATCAATGTATCCGAGATCATCAGCAAGTGAATCAACAAAGACAGACTCTGCTTGTGACAACAACCCGTTTTCGCAACACCTTGTGATGATGTATCCTTTAACAGCAAAAAACAAAGAGTCTTCTGGTCCACTGAGGAAGTGGTTCTTGGCTCTCGCCTTGTTGTAGGTCTCCATAGCCTCGCTAAATCGACCTGTATCGAAACACTCTTCCACCATTATCTTAATGGTATCAGAGTCGATTCCATTTCTATCTAAGGGATCATGGTACTATGCCCAAGCATGGTCTTTTTCACCGTATTTGAGCAGGACTACCAAAAGGGAATTACCGGTTTCGGCACAAACGGGTAACCTGTTTGATAGAACAAAGCAGTTGTAACAATCCATAGCTTCCACCTCTTTACCTTGCTTAAACCAGTACTCCATGAATGTCGCCATCAGGAATGCCATTTTGTTATCATAGTTTGTACGGTGCAAATCATCTTTCGTCACGGAAAGGGCAACATAAAACAACCTTTTGAATTCGGCCAAGAGTAAATTCGCCTTGTCTAGATTTCCAAGATCCAAAAAACCGCGAATGAGATAGTTGAACGCCACGTGATCTGGGTAGCGATTGATCCATGTCCATGATAATGGCAGTTGTCTAAGCAAGGCTTCGGCTAGGTCCAATCGACCGGAGTGGACGAACCCTTTCGTCAAGACCCTGAAAGAATCGGTACTTGGGTAGTCATGGGCTTTAACAGATTCGACGGCTTCGTTGTGCCATCTGATAACAGGCTTGTTCGTTTGGCTGCCGCAGGTACCTGCGGCTGCGGCAGACGCAGGTATAGTTGTTCGTTTGTTTGCCGCAGGTACCTGCGTTATGACGCTGCGGCAACTGCGTTTAACATTTTTAAACGTTGTTTCGATTCAGCGGTTAAAAACGTAAATGTAGTCGCTGCCGCTGCCGCAGCCGCAACCGCCTGCGTCAACCAAACGAACAAGCCCAACAACGTCGACGCCATAAAAGCCTCTTTGTAAACAAGTTTCGAAGAAGTTGTTGCGGCAATGGACGTTGGGTCTGCATTTATGCTGATTGAAGAAGAAACCGTAGAGTCTCAAAGCGTCGTCGAACCTTTTATCCAGAAACATGCCTCCGATGATGGATTGACATGTAGTTGCTGTGGACTCGGAGTTGATTTTGCTGAACACAGCCAAACGAGCATACTTCGCCGCCGTGTCGAGATCCCCAATGTATCTGATCAAGTACGAGACTCTCAACAACAGCTGCGTAGGACGGCAGTCTGGGTTTGACATTATGTCCTCCGCTCTTCTTGGCACAGCGGTGCTGAAACGCCGACCAAGATTAAGGCGGCCGATCAGAGACATTATTACTTTACTGGTTCGGCAGAACGAGAGGACTAGCTCTAGAGAAACAATTGAAAACAATTTATTAAATCGACGCCTAGGGTTTTGGACTAATTTTTATTTTCTTTTTTTTTTTCAACCATTTTTAATTTTGTAACAAAATCCCAAAAACGGGCAGAGTACAAAAGTCTTTATTGAAGCCTAAATTTAAATGAACCCAAATACTACAACATATATTGACACGTAACAAACACGTGTATGAATCTTCTCACCTACGTGGATCTGAATCGAACCACCGATTTTTATGCCGGGCGGCAACAAACTTAGCAACGGAATACGGATGAAGGAAGGCTTTTAAACTCACGCTTCTCGGACCATCCTTCTACAAATTTAGCCGCTGCAAGTATTGGATCAAACTTAAAAAAGATTTCAATCTCAATCCAAACTCAAAGAAGAAGCTCGGACTAATACCTGAAAACGAGGTATTCTTCAGTCCTTAACGATAAAAATATAACGGCCAAGGTTTATTTTACTCTTTATCTTAATTTGGAGAAGAATAAATCGATGGCTAATTCTTGGTAAATCCTTTTTAAAATAATCCAAAAACTCTTGTAAATTTTAGAATTTAGGGGCCAAAAAAAAGTTCTAACATGTTCAAAATTTAGGTTCAAATTTTTCCCTCTCAACATTAGTCTAATCTTTTAGGAACGAAGTGCTCAAAGAAACGTAGTTTAATTTGATCATTTATACACAGATTCATACAGTTCTAAAATATATGCGTGCGAAAGTTATATTTGTGAGTGACTTTTGAGTTTTGAGTTTGACTTGCGTTATACGTTAAAGGATTAAGCTGCAACAAAATCCTTTGGCTTACCGCTAACCCCCAACAAATGTAAACAAACGCAAAATTAGAAGTGAGATTCCACTTATATACAACCGTAGATTTACTTTATTTTTTCCCTTCACTAGACACGTGTCATGATCTCCTCAGCAGTCGTCAAGCTCCTGTCCAATCCACATCCTGCTGACGTAAGCACTGGCCAAACACTCCTCATGTGTATCCTGGCCTTCCTAACTATGAATTTCGTGTGCTGTCTGAGAACTCCGTTCACGGCCTTGACGTAGTTTTTGGAGTCGTGGTCCCTCAAGATCGAACCTTCCGAGCCATAAGCTGCGCGTTGACTGAGTGTTTCGAGCGGGTGAGGGCGGTTCAGAAACGCACGTAACGCCGTTGGAGAGTAACCTTCGTTGCTCTTTTCTAAAACGTAGAGAGCATTTCCCGGTGGTAGCCAAGGGTGCGTCGGCGAGACGCTCTCACTTGGCTGTAGAATAAATACTTTCCCCATTGGTGAATACAATAGTTTCTGCAAAAAGCAAATACATCAACACCCGTAATTTAATATATAGAGAAAAATAAGATGTTTAATACGTTAAACCGAGAAAAAAAAAACTATTAGTAAGCTGCAGGACTTACATTTTTGTTGAGACAAGAATGTGTACGGAAGGACCCATTCAAACGCTTAAGAACGAGAGCAACATGGTCAGGATAATTACATGAGAAGGCTCGTGGGACGATATCTCTATGCATCATCACACAGTGAACATGACTCTCGTCAAGGCCAAGCTCGGCTAGAATCTTCTCCCCGCCACAAAACACAAACGGTGAACCGTACGTGACAACGGGTTTCATAGCTTCAGAGCTAACGAGTCCTCTAGAGATAAGCATCAGATTCACTATTAATGAGAGGCTGCCTCCAAGAGAATGACCCGTAAACTGAAACTTAGCTCTATCTCCGTGTACAGACAAATGCTCTGTTATTTCGGGTAAGAACTGTTCGTATATTCCTTTCGCTGCCTCGTAGATTCCTCTATGTACTAATACATCTGTATCCTGCAATAGTCATATCAATATACTAATTTCGTTGTCTACTCAAATAAGATGAAAACCATATAAAACAATTTCTTTTTTTATGTAACATAAGCATTAGAGAAACCAAACTATACATTACGAGTAGAGAGATCAAGATCTTTACCTCAAACTTAGTTGGCTCGAAGAAGAGGTTTGCTTTCCAAGAAGCTAAAGAATCAGATCCCTGCAGTGACACAACGCTAATTAGCATATTGAAGGATCATGATATTATAAAACAGAGGAGGTGCTCTTGTAGCTTTGAAATTCATACCTGAATCACAAAGCACCTAGTGTATGTGTTTGGATCGTCACACACAAACCACTCACAAGGAGATGATTGTAGCGACTGCAACTCCCTCGCCGCTTCTAACTTCTCCTCCTCACCCGCAGCAACCACAGCGGTCATTGTAGACGCTGCAGCCTGAGCCGCAGCAGCTGATATATAAACCGGATTGTTTGGTTCTGAAAAATCGTACTCTTTGCATGAGTGAATGTAAGACGCAGCTGAAGCAGCAATATTGTAAGCAGAAGCAGAAGAAGAAGATGATCGTTGAGGTTGTTTCTCTGATTCTAAAGATGTAATAACAGGGACTCGTGTCGAATCCTGCTCGAGTTTCTCTCTAAGTTTCGCTGCTTTGGCTTTCTTTTCCAAGGAAGATGTCACAAACTTTAAACCATAGTTTCTTCTCAAATCCTCTCCCTTGATCTCCGGTATCGTGTAAGCCACGTTACACAAATAAGCCAACTGAGAAAGCTTTTTAGCCTCAGACCAAGAAACCTTCACAAGCAATCTAGAGAACGATTCACGTTCCCAATCACCGTTTTCAGATCCGTAATCTGCAACGCAACCATCGTCCTCGTCTTTACAACCACACGTAACGTCAATACTATCCTCTGCAACTTCACCATCTCCACTCTCTGGTCTTTGCTGTTTCTTCCACTGTCTTCTTATCTCGAGTAATCTCTGGACCCAATTCGCCTTCTTGGCTCCATCTAGTTTTGGATCAGTCTCAAGCTCGATCTCATCACTCTCTTTCTCGTCTTGAGTCGTGTCCGTTTCAAATAGCAACGTTTTTATCGGATTCGGGATAATGGCGCTAGATAACTGAAACGAGAACACTCCGACAGATCGACTAGTTTTCATCCCTGGACCAGAAGAAGGACGTACAGACACAGCTAGAATTCGGTTCTTATTACCGGAGCGACAACACAGATGATTGTCCGAACTCGATCTCCGTATTCCACTACCTTTCACGACGAGATCTTGACCGGATAACGATCTACGGAGGCCGATATGTTCTTTTAAAACGTCATTCGCTGCCGCTGGAGATGTAGACGCCATCGCCGCATTAAACGCCATTCTTTATGACCAAAAACTCCAACTCTAGCAAACAAAAGAAGACAAATATATATATATATAGTAATCCCAATTATTAAACACAAATATAATTTGTCTAACCGTTCTTAGCAAAAAGTAGCAAGTACGTAACAATCTTGACTATATCATACTTCACATATGCGGAACAAAATAATGATTAATGAAACGTTTAAATAGGCTAAAAGGAAAGGTGAGAAACGTTTTAATTAGGTGGACTATATTAGCCAGGTATTAAAAAGAAATGACACGTCACAAAACTTTGAATATACCTACGAGCCAACTAAGTGTGGGGTAGGAATCTTAATAGTTGGACTGGGTCCGTCGTACAGAAGTGCTTCCACGTGCGCCACCTATGATGTGCTCATCGTATTTAAACATTGTTTTCGTCTAATGTTTTTCTAACTCAAAATAAGCATATCTTTTAATTTCTTCTTCTATCGATTTTTTTTTTTTCTTGTTTTGATAATCTTTTATGAACTAAAACGAATATTGATATAGTTATCTAACTCGAAGAAAATATACAAAATTATGGAAATTTTGAAAAAAAAAATAATAATAACCAAAACAGAGAAAACCATATGATATGCGTTGTTCATTAAAAAACGGATATTCACGAGAATAATTTGGAAGAAACAAAACAGAGGATTGAAAAAAACAAACAATTTGAGTGTCGAGAGATGCGTTACCTTATTTATGGGTTGTTGATGGATGATGGCAAACAAACAATGGAGGATCAAAACAGCGTTTCTGAAACCGTTGGATCAGCCGGAGATCTGCAGGATCATCTCATTATCAGATCACCACTTCTTTTGAACGATAGCAAAAGATCCTCTGATTAATAATCAAACGAGGCGGAGATTCCAACAATGGCAAAGTGAATGAATACGATGAAACTTAAACGAGAAGGTTACAAAGAGTCAGACCAGATTCTAAAACTTGTTCCTGTTTCTATAAAAAGATTCATGAATCTCTTTCTCTCTCTCTCTTTCGTATAGATGTAGATGGAAGCCCGATTAATATATATATGGTTATAAAACGAAATAAGAGAGAGAACCAAGTCACGTGGAGGGAGAGAGACAGAGAGGGGAAGGTAAGAAAGGACGTAAATGCCCTCGTCGTGGTCTTTTGATTTTACAGATCGGCAAAATCGTAGTTGGTGGTTGGAGAGTGGTTAGGCATTGTTTTGCTTGATTAACGAGAGAATTTTTGGTAAATGTCGTTATGAAAAATATAACATTTGTCGTTCTAATTTCGTGTTTGTATCTATCACAAGTTTGCTAGAATTCTTCACAGTATTTTTTTTTTTTAAAGTCAAACCCCAAAAAATCTAACAAAATCGATTCACTAAGAAATAAATTTTCCCATACGACAAAAAATGATGCGAGCGTTTTGTGTAATTTATTAGACACGGAAGGTGAGGGGTATTACCGTCATATTATATGAGAAGCGTGCGTGAAAGTCATTGTAAAAATAAAACGACCACGACGAGCCAAATGTTCGGTTGCATGAAGCAAAGAGAGACAGTAATCTTCACATATCGTCCCCCAGGTGGTGGCCAGCCGCCTTTTTGTTTCCGCCGGATTTTTGATAAATTTTTTTCCATATTTTAGGGTTTAATCTTCTTCTGCCAAAGAGACTTGCCACTTGTTCTATCTAGAAACCTCCGTTTCATTATGTTCGTTCATCTAATTAATTTAGCTAGTGGGTGGGACTTATTATGTTTCTCTAAGCGGTAAACTAAGGCCCATCATGAAATTGGCCCATTAGTAATATCAACTATAAAGCCTCGTTATCCCTTTTTTTGGTTGGGGGGCGCAAATAAATAGTCGGTAAAGATTTGCAAGTATAATGATATGTCATATGTCAGACTCGATTCAAATGTGTTATGTAGATATATAGAATCAAAAAGATAATAGAAAATAGTTGTATATCTGAAAGAGGAAGACTCTAGATTGGAACCTTTTGATGATAATGACAAATATTATACTTAATTCAAACTTTAAAAATAAAACAGTCAACAATCGTAACATTAATTAATTCGAAAGAAAGGTAGGTTTAAAACCTTAAGCTTTCTGATTACGACGTCTAATTTTAAAAATAAACCGAATTAGATCAGTGATGGTTTGATATATTATCAATAAAATCGTTATGCATGTGAATATAGAAATTTTTTAAAAGATAATGGGCAAACAAAACATAAAGTAAAGAACACACTTATTACCTAACTCTTTTTTTTTTTTTTTTCTTATTACCTAACTCACCCAAGACCTAAAAGAAAAAAAAAGAAAGAAAGCAAAGTACAATAATGTTGATCTTATGAAGATATGTTCGAATATGCAAATAAAATGGACCAACGTACACTACATACATATTAAAATAATTGGATTTTAAAAATAAAAATTCGAGGGAATATGAGAAGATGACGACGCTAATTCAATTCCCTCTACAACTTGAAACCCCAAAACCCAATCCTTATCTCTCTCTCTCTCAATCTCAGTCTCATCGTCAAGTCTCTGGAATCATCGAATCTTTTCTTGTTTTTATTTTATATTCCTTACGTATCAGTTAACATTTTCTTGAATTTTCTATAAAGGAAACAAAATTTTCTTGTTTTTGTTTTTATTTTATTTTCCTTACGTATCGATCTGTAAAAAAAGAATATGAATTCGACGATGGAGGCTGGAGTTGGAGGCGGTGGTGCGGCGGCGACGGCGACGGAGTTTCTGCAGATTCGGTTGAACCACAGGCGCGATCCCAAGGAGAATCAGTGCTCCTCCGTGCTCGTCAAGCATATCAAAGCCCCTGTTCATCTCGTAAGTCTCTGTTTTGGATTTGATGCGATTGGAGTTGTTGTGCAGTCTCTGTAGTGTTTGTGATTATTGTATAGAAAAGCTTGATTCTTTTTTTGAATATTCGTTATATAGGTGTGGTCTCTAGTGAGGAGATTCGATCAGCCACAGAAGTACAAGCCCTTTGTGAGTAGGTGTGTGATGAAAGGTGATGTTGGAATCGGCTCTGTTCGAGAGGTTGACGTTAAGTCTGGCCTCCCTGCTACCACTAGCATCGAAAGGTTGGAGCTTTTCGACGACGACGACCACATTCTTGGTATCAAAATCCTTGGTGGTGATCACAGGCTTAAGGTTTTTGCGCATCTTTCAATGAACTATATAAACCTCTTGGTCCATGTGTTTTTGTAGTGAACCTCTTAATTGATATCATGAGATAAGGCAGAGTCGTCAGAGATAGATTCAATAGTCTAATCGGGTACATGTGTTTTTCTTGTAGAACTACTCCTCCGTTGTTACAGTACATCCAGAGGTAATTGATGGTAGAGCTGGTACTATGGTGATCGAGTCATTCGTGGTGGATGTGCCAGAAGGGAACACCAGAGACGAGACTTGTTACTTCGTGGAAGCTCTTATACGATGCAATCTCAAATCTCTGTGCAATGTTTGCGAGAGAATGTGATGACCCGGACTACGGACGTGAACCACGGACGTACGGACGGAGCAAACCCAGCGGAACGATTCGAAAAGTATGACTCGGTTGGGCCGTGAGCGGATGGAATCGGCGGTCGGAGTGATGTACGGAAGGAAACGGCACAAAGGAACGACAAGAACGGACGGAGAGAGACTCGCGAGGAGATGCTCGACTCGTTTGTCTCCCGGATAGATGGAGATAGACGTGGAATGAGGTAGCGACACACAAGGGATGGATCTCCTTGCGATACGGCCAAACTAGTAGCTAACGAACCCGGTTCGTGCAGCTTCTAGGGTTTCGTTTCAATCACTGAAAACGAGAGAGAAGGATAACTTCTGGTTCTTAATTCTTAATAGTCTCCTTACATGATAGGGTCCAGGCCCTTTATATAGGGCCGCTTACATAAAGGAACTCTCAAAACCCTAAACACGTGGGTGGAGATAAAACGCAGCGTTCAAGACATAGTTTTTAAAAGAGAAATAAAACTAAGGATAGAATGGCCACGCGGCCGAAGTGGTCCATGGCCATGCACTAGAGTCCATAGCCTCGTTAAAACCCCCTTGGTAAACCACGTAGGGACAAACCCAAGGTGGGAAAAAGAGTACTACTTTCCCTAATGACTTGGAGGTCTTCACCCTTGTGAGATGGTGAAGACCGTTAGAAGAGCCTCGGTTGGCTGCTCGTCGGGTCGGTTGGGGCCGCGGTCGAGTTCTGCTTGTTCCTGGACGAAAGCTTGGACAAAGATGAGGCACTTCTTCCTTGCGGTCCTAGCTGCGGTCCGGCTCCTTGTTGTAGCTCCGGGCATCAGGTTCGGTGCTTGGGCTGAGGGCCGTCTACTTCCGGACGCAGTCGCGTCCTTGGTTCCTTACGCGCTCCGGTCCTTGTCCGTGTCCGTATGCTAGCCATCGTCCCGGGTTCCATCAGAATGGCTGCTGATCTGGACAGGATTTGACTAAGATTACTTCTTCCTAAAACCCGTAGGATAACTAATTAAGCAACATTGGCTATTATTATGTGACAACCTCTCTTTTTTGTTTTTTGGGCTTCGGATTCGGGTCTTCCTTTGTATGTATAATATAGTCGAAGAGTGCATATTACCATTGAGTGTGGTCGTGTGGACAAGTCGAAAACCTCTAGTACTCCTTTAGGACAGCTTCATGTCTGATTCTTCCATTCGAGTCTGGTTGTGTAATCTATTATAAACAGTAGCTGTAATTTACTAGGAATGTATAATGTATGTAGATTGTAGATTTATATCATTCGACCAAGCAATGAGTCAAGTCTTGTTTATGGGAGATAAGTATTTTATTTAAAGAATTGGGTTAATTACTACTTTTTTAGTGTCTAGGGAAATTCTATTAAAATAATTGAAGGAACTAATAAACATGGAGTTTGATGGTACGAATTCTTAACAAAAAATAACATACAAATTTCAAACGGTTATTTGCAAATGTGATTTGTGTTATTCTGCCATTTTAGTGATGAAAATTAAACACAAAAGGGACATTTTTAAAAATATACTAAATTTTAAAAGAAATTTGAAAATTACACTTAATATTATATTTATTTAAAAAATTACACATTTTAAAATAAAAATGGACAGAAATACCTATATTATTAAACAATTTTAACTATTAAATAAAAACAATAAAAACTAAATTTATATTTAAAAATAATTCAACTTTAAAAATAAATTACTTTTAAAAATATTTAAATTCGAAATAAATTATTTAATAAATAAAAATTATAACAAAAACATATTTTAAATAATGATTACATGAATCAATTTTTTATCTTAAAATTTTGAATAAAAAAGAATTTAAATATTTTTGTTGAAATTATTTAGATTTAAATTTATTTAAAAATAAACAATTCAAGATTATAGAATTTATAATATATATATATATATATATATCAATGTATTAGACTTATTTTAATCAATGTTGATTTATTTATAATGTCAATTTTTTGAACAATCATTTTGTTTTTGACTTCTGTTGACTTAATTATCTTCGTCATCGACTTATATTAAAACAGTTGACTTATGTTATGTCTAATGTATTTATAACAAAGTCGATTTTTATAATAGTTGACTTTTTCATCAATTTATATTTATTTTCTGTTGATTTGTTTATTTATTGTTGACTTATTATATTCTATGTTAATTTATTAATAAAGTCAATATAGTGAATGGTTGACTTAAGTTTAATTTTTGTCGACTGATTTATTTTTCCATCGATGTATTTTAAAATCGTCGACTTTGTTCTTTGTTTGATTGGTTTTTCACATACTCGACTTTTAATGATGTTAACTTATATTTTTTTCCCTCGATTTATTTGGTCTTAGTAGGCTTATTTCATTTTAAGTTGATTTATTAATATGATTGAATTTTTGGACTGTCGATTTATATATTATTCCTGCTGATTTATGTTTTTCCTTTGTTGACTTATATTAAAAAGTCATTTTTTATTAATTGATTTGTTACTACTGTTGATTTATTTTCTAAAAGCTCACAATTTTTATTATTTTATTAAACTTAATAAGTTTCAAAATAAATTAAAATATATAATTATTTCTCAAAAGTTTTTTATCAAACAAAAAAAAATTGAAGAATTATTAGTGAATTATATATTTTTTAAAAAACTAATATTATCTAAAACATTTACTAAACATAAATGAAAAAAAAGAATAATTCTAATTAATTTTATTTTAATTTTTCTATAATAATGATTTTGTCTAAACTGTGATTTTGTCTTTTTTGTATTGTTTATATTTTATAAAACCACCTTTTTATTTCTTTATCTGAATTTTAATTTTCTTTATTAATTAATATTTTTCATCATCTCCTTAATTAAATGTGCACCTTTTTAATTTGCCAGTCCTTAATCATCTCCAAAAGGTTTTCATGACTTTATTTTATAGCATTTAAAAAAAAGAAAAAGTTTTAGGTGCCCGACCCAAAATAACGTACTTGTTAGTTAGGACTCTCCACCTATTTTTTTAGCCCCACTTCAAACTCCGTAGTCATGACACATATGTTAAAAAAAGAATGCAAGGTAATCAGATTATTTCGTATTTGTTCTTTGTAGTTATATATTAAGTAGTTGAAATAAATAATCTAACATAGTAGTACTATATATCGGTAACATCAACTTAATGATCATTGTAAATAATTTGAAAATGACGAACACGGAACACCTAACCCGGTACTATCATCATCGATTCATCATAAATAGTTTGTCGATGACAATTTTTTGAAGGCATGGCATCTTGTCTTAGAGACTCAGACTCTCATCGATGTGACCATCTAATAATAAGTGTCCACTTGATCATTTTCGAGGCTCTAGAATGGCTCATTTTAATCGCAGATGATAACTTTACTTATTTGATAAAAAGAAATTTGAACCACAAATTCCACAGTTTAGCAACTGTATATATTGCTAGAAAAAAAAAACTTGGGAATTTTATAAAACTCTGTTTATTTCATCGATTTGTTTCGTGCACATTAGACTAACGGTCAAATAGAATTTACTTATTGATTTACAAAATATTATATTTCAATCGAAAAGCTAAGAATGTACGTCTATATTAATCATATACGTACATTACTATAGTAAGAATTACACCTTCAAGTAGAATAGAAATCGATAACAAATTCGACCAAATTAAGAATTTTAAATAAAAGAAATCTCAAAAATTTAATTAAATAATAATAATACCTTTTGAAATAAAATATCATTTTTAGTTATGCATTATTGTTTCTGTGAATGTGTATCTCTCGGAAATTTTTATAAGCTAAGTTTATGATAGGAAACTAATTAAGGGAGAAAATGATATTAAAATTCTAATATAGAAAGTATGAGATTTTAACACGTGGTTTCTCAGTAGTACAGGCAAAATGGTTAAAATTTTGTGACTTTCCAAAGTCCACATTTTTTCATTGTAGAAGCTTTTGTTACGTTATAACACCTATTGCATCAAGGTTGTTGTTAGTTACTAATCTTCACTCAATAAATTTAAATTATTTAGGTGAATTTTTTTTTTTTATTAAATTAGAGCATTTTCGATGAAAGCTCTATCTATTTATAACCTTCTTGTGAATTGATTCATAATTTCATATCAAGACAAGCGAGCGAAAATAATAAAAACATACTAATACGTACGTAGAGAGTCGACATATGACCTAATGGACCTGGTCCAGTCGATTTAATTTCCCACCTTCCCTCTATCCTTTGTAAGTTGTAACACGTCCAAGGAAGCTATTATTTATTTCAGTTTCGGTATATATCTTCTTTATATACATGTCTCGAACAACTTGACAACGAGCAACTACAAGTTAATTTTCGGACAGGCCAGAAATGGAGAAACGCCGGTGGAATCAGAGAAAGACGAACTATGCGTCTTGTTCCGAAGGTTTACGTATATGTTTTCTCTTTTTGTTTGTTTGTTTGTTACTTTTGTGTGTTTGAAGCTAATTAATTTATCGTTTGTGTGTTGGCAGAAGTGACTAGCATCGAGTGGAAAGCTGTGACTATGTCAAAAGAAGAAGAAGATCTCATTTTTCGGATGTATAAACTTGTTGGTGACAGGTTAAATTCTCTGTGCATGTACTCATCTCTTCACTGTTTCATTTGTTTTCATCCAGAGTTTTGTACGTAATATATTGTACGCATGAATTTAAAAGGGCTAGTTTCGTGAATAACTAATAATATAGCACGTGGCGAGTAGGTGGTCGTTGATAGCCGGCAGGATCCCGGGGCGTACGCCGGAGGTGATAGAGAGGTACTGGCTTATGAAACACGGCTTCTTTTTTGCAAATTGATGAAGACAGCTTGTTGTTTAGTTAATAACGATCAGTGAAGTTTGTTGTGTTTCTATATCTTCCAAGGAAGACAAAAACAAAAACATTCGTATTTCTTGTTTAACCGATCGTGTTTTTTCCTGAAGTATAATTAAAATTGTAGTTGAAAATTGTTTATTATGACGCAATTTATGTTTCAGAAGAACTCAGACGTATGTATTATATAAATGATTATGAAGAATATTTCACAAAACGAAGTTTTATTTCAAAACCACAACTTTTAGGTTTCAAAACCACTAATTCGTTTGATTTTTTTTTCTGTCTTCTGATATGTTGGAATTTTAGGGTTTGTGTGGTAAAAGACATTTACTGGTAATAGCGAAATTTTAAGCTTTCGATTTTGAAGTTCTAGTTCTCTACTTCCTTTTTTATTTTATTTTTAAACACAAATACAAATTACCAAAAATAAATCTGCAGTTGAATTCATTTTAAGGAAACAGAGACTTCAAAAGAAAAAGAAAAAAAAAGATCGAGATTTAAAAACTTGCTTTTTCAGGCCCAATAATTAGCAAATTTATACAGTACTGTTTGCATTTTGCATCAATAAAATTCATGTCATCCTGTCTTTCAGCTCTGTGTCTTATCTTCTTTTAGGTTAATGTAATTAATTGTCTTACTCCGAACAAGTGAAACTAAACGCTGGGTTATTGATAATTTTCTTTGTTGTAATTGTATATGATACTATCTCTTTCATGTTAATAAAGTAAAGTACGACGTTCACTACAAGAAAACATCACCAATTCTGACCGAATTTCCGACCGATATATTGGTCGGTTTATTATACGACCATTTTCCAACCGTTAAGCAACGCGATTTAAGAATAGTTGGTATTCGGTTGGAAATTAGCGACATATACATATGGTTGGATATCGGTCGAAAATTACCAACTAAATTACCGACCAATAAATCCGTTGGTAAAAACCGATTGTTTTCCAACCAAGTTTCCGACTGATTTTAAACTCGGTCGATAAATAGTCGGTTATAAGCGACTGATTTAATGGTCGGTAAACGGTTATACATTTCCGACCAATTTCCGACCGACACATTACCGTTTGCGAATCGGTCGGTAAACGGTCGAAATCATGTAACCGTTGCAATAGATCCATTGCGATAGATCCGTTAGTTACCGTTGTCACATTAAATCAGTCGGTAAACGGTCGAAATCATGTAACCGTTGCAATAGATCGGTCGAAAATCGGTCGGAAATGGATCGGTTACGATCTGAAATTCGTATATAAATTCACAACATATATTGTGTCCTTTGTTGTAGAAACAAAATCCAAACACTTACAATATGGCTTCACGAAATCAAAATCAAAGAGAATGGATGTATAATACGCGGTACAATTCTAGCACTGGGCTTTTGACGAAGAAGAAGAAGATGATGATGAAACTCAAAACTAGGTGTTTTGACTTGGGTGGTTTTTTTGGTTGTAATTCGTTGTATTAGTTACGGTTAATGTAAGAATCTATTAATGTGGTTTTATTGACAATAACTTATATTTATATATTTTTGATATTTTCTGATTTTTAATTAATTTAGCATTTTTTATTTTTAATTAATTTTTATTTTCTGTATTTTACATTAATTTGACAATATTTTGGTTGGAAAATAATTGGTCGGAATATCAGTTGGAAATTAAAACGGTTGGTTAACAGTCGGTAATATAGTATCGACCGATTTACGCTGTCGGTAATTAGTCAGTATTTTTCTAACTGAAATCCGACCGATTTTATCCGACAAAATTCCAACCAAGTTTTCGGTCAGATATTTCCGACCGATTTCTAACTAAATAAATTTCCGACGAGCGATTTCCAACTGATTTACTGTGGTCGGCTAATGGTCGGAAATGCCTCTTTCTGACTGTTTCCCAACTGATTTCACAGTCGGAGACTGCTATGTTTTCTTGTAGTGGTTATAAAATAAAATAAAAATATCTGTCTTAAATTATGTCAACCGTTTTCAGTTTTCATCACCTGTTATTTTTCGAAGAGTAAAAAGATTCCATACCGACGAAAAAAATCTGTCACAAAATTAAATGACACTGAAAAGTCTGATCCGACTTTATTAGGAAAGGACGAAACTAATAATGAACATACGATGATGTTTCCCCACTTCCATGAATCATTGGGTTACTTCATTTACCGTGCGTGACCCCGCTTTAGATGTTAGAACCTTTTAATATCAATGATTCATGTTTCATGACGATATACTATAACTCTATAAGTATACACAAATTACGATTATGAAAGTTAATGTAAATTTTTTACTAGAGTCTACATCGGAACTGGTTAGGAATCGGATTGATGATTCTTACGAGTTACGATTTAGGTTCTACAATCTTATTATAGCTGTAAGAATTAGTCCACATTATGATGGATTTATTATCTACGTACTCTTTCGGCTCAACGCTACGCTATTACTCTCTCTGTCTCACAAAAAATCGATGTTTTGACATTTTCACACATATTAAGAAAAATTTTAGTTTTTATTTGTAAATTAACTTATAATTACTTTTTGGTAGAGAGAGAAAATATAAACCAATAACAATTCAAAAAATTAAATATTTTCAATGATTACTTCTTGAAATTTACAAAACATCAATCTTTGTAAGACAAAAAAATATCTCAAAACATCAATCTTTGTGAGACAGCATCTTTGTGAGACAGAGGGATTACTAGGATAGATCTTGTATGGACAATCTTTTTTGTTATCTTTTTGGAAATGAAAGGATTTTATAACAATCTATCATAATCAAATATTTAATATTCATTGGAGTATAACAAACGTTGGATTGTTAGAAATTTATGTTAATAATACGATATTGCCATATTGGCAATACATGGGATTGGGAATAGGCCAATAAGAAGCATAACAAAATCGATAAAGAGAACGAGACAATTGCAATATGACCTACGCGGCTCCTTCCTTTTTATTTTTAAACTACAAACGAGAAAGAAGCAAGTTCATCATGTCATTTTCTACGCGAACCAAATTTTAAATAACTAGGTCTTCGCCGAAACTTCCTTATTTTTCCATAAATCATATCTTTAAAATGAAAAAGAGAAAACTACATCATTATACATATTCTGGTATATATATATATATATCACTGCCGTGTTATATACTTTATCACAAAGGCTTTATCTTTGTTCGAGGGTATGAGTTAGGGATAAAGCTTTTTAATTGAACGACACATATATAATTGTATACGACACATGGATTAGTCTGAAAATTCTGTGTACACAAGTCACAAGATGATAAATGTTCTTTTAGTTTTGAAAGCGTAATCGTTGCTAAAATAGTCCCCATCACATATTGTAGAGCGTTAAATAATTGAATCTACAAGCTCTCTTATCAACGAAAACTAATCCATATATACTTGATACTTCTATAGTTTATGATCTAATCTTATGATCCAGTTATACTTGATACTTCTATACATTATGATCTAATCTTATGATCCAGTTATACTTGATACTTGATACTAATTTTCTAAACAGCTTATGATATATATAGCGGTTAAAAGTTTCCCATGGATCTCTTTAGTGAAACGCGTATTGAGTATCGAACGATATAAGAGAGTGAAATAGCTTTTATGCATTAAAGCATGATTATCTATTATTTATCATTGACAAATAAAAGTCATGTGCACGTCGATGTCATTTCTTAGACATTGTACTTATTTATTTTTTTATTTTTTTATCATTTAAACTATGCTACAAATGTTTGCACAAAAAAAAAAAAAAAAAAAAAACTATGCTACAATCAATTTCTACCATAACTAAGCTCCACCCGCACTGATTAGCAGCACCTAAGCACTCGGTCACTACCAACAATTTAAATAAGAATAATTAAGTAAGGTAGTATATCTCGTAGATTAATACAAGATTAGATGATATCATTATCCCTCATCGAACATTTATGGTATAACATAAAAAAATGTTATTTAGTAAAAGGATTCTAGATCACATGACACTATGGGTCAAAACATCATCATCACAACGATAATTACATATCACTTTATCTATCGCCAATGACATGAACACGTCACTATCAGTTCATCGTGTGAACTAGAAACCCAATCTATAAGACTTTAATCTTTCATATAGTTTTAGGCAATCGCAAATTTTATATTTTAGATTGGCATTTGTCTTGGCCCTTTTGTAAATTTCTTTCCAACTTCTTTTTCTTTTCCACACACCTTCTTGCCTAAGCTTTTACGATTAAAAAATAAATAAACAAACACAATAAAATCAGAGACACACATTATATTATATATATATGACAAAGCTCATATCTCATCAAATTCACCAAAGCTTCTCTAATATGAAAATGAAGGAAGAGACGTTGATGGAAGAAAAACGTGTGATTAAAGAGCTGAAGCAAGGGAGAGAGTTAGTGAATCGGTTGATGAACAATTTGAAAAACCCTTCTTCTAAAGAATCAAACATGCGTTTGATCTCTGGAATCCTCCGTTCTTACGAAAACTCAATAGTTATGATGAGTCTTGATCAGAAAACTCGTAAGAGAAGCCCCGAGACCAAGAGAATGGATCCGAGTAACAAGAAGAAGAGGTAAAAGTAACTAATGAGAGATTATAATTTGTGTTTTAGGACATTTGTCGTCTGATTGTCTATTCTTGTTTATTAATTCTTGATCTGCAGAAGAACCTCGGAGAAGAAGACGTCCGAGAAAGTTAAGGTTTGTGTTGGAAGAGAACAAGAAGGAACTTCTCAACTTGATGATGGTTTTTGCTGGAGAAAATATGGTCAGAAAGATATTCACGGATCCAAGAACCCTAGGTATTTCATTATATCATTACAATCATATCTTTCTAAGCATTACAATATATTTTTTTTAATAATGTTTGATTTTGTGTGGACATTGCCAAATTTTGAAAATTAATTTACTTTGTTTTGTTTATAATACAGAGGATATTATAGATGTACACATCGATTCACACGAGGGTGTTTAGCGGTGAAGCAAGTACAAAAATCAGATGCAGACCCTTCGTGTTACGAAGTCAAGTACTTAGAGAGTCACACATGTAACGGCAATTTACTACTATCAACCACCAAACACTCTGTTTCTTTGTTTAAAGAAGAAGAACGAAACATAGTACCTAAGCTACATCATGTTAGAGAGCAATCCGAAGATATAATCAAACATATGAAATCTGAAGAATTGATGTTAAGTCTCGATGACTTGGAAAACAAGAAGGAGATTTTCAGAACGTTTTCATTTTCAAATCCCGAGACTGAGAATACTACTGGCTGGAAAAATCTGATGGAGAATTTTTCTCCTACAACAAAATCAGAATCTGGAATCACCAACGAGTTGATATCTGCTTCTGTTGCAAATTCACCGACCGATGATTCGTGTTTCTCTTCTTTGAAAAATATTCTCGATTTAAGTTATGATTGGTCTTTGATGTAATCTAAGTAGCTCTGGTTTTGTAATAGTAGATTTCTTTGCTTCTTCCTCAAACCATAGGATCGTAAAGCTATTTAGTCATAACTGACTGAAAAAATTTGAATACATACCTTAATTTTAGTAGGAAATTTGAAATATATACTAAATTTTTTAAATATTTGAAATGTATCTTATATATTGCACAAAATGACTATTTTGTCCTTAATTAAAAATTAATTATAAAACTAAAATATATATAATATAACTAAATTAATTTATTTGACAAAATTATTTCTAAAAACATTGTGTCAACTAGATATCAAAATTTTGCTATATTGTTTTTGAAAATGATAATTTAATTTATTATATATAATATTAATCAATAACTAAAAAATTAAAATTCAGATAAAATAAATAAAATATGCCCTTAAGTAATAATTAATATATCTGGTGTTATTTAGTAATTTGATTTTAAAAATTTATTATATAAAAATAAAATAAAATTAATTAGAATTTTTTTTTTGGATTTATGTTTAGTAAAATTTCAGATAATATTAGTTTTCAATATAGATACAATTCACTAATAATTCTTTAATTTTTTTCATTCAAGAATTTTTTTGGAAATAAATATATATTTCGATATATTAAATATTTTACTGAAAATTCGAATATTTTACTGAAAACTCTGGAATCCTTTCTCCTTTTATCATTTCATACTGTTCAATCTATATAGAGAGAAAAGGGAAGAGATCTAGAGAAAAGGGAAGAGACATAGAGAGAACGAAAACACGACAAGGGAAGATCTTGAGAAGAAGAAGAAATTGGGAAGAAAGAGAGAGAGATCATGGAAGGTTGACATTTTTAACAAAAAAAAAAATCTTACTTCTTACATGTTGGAGTTCGGAGAGGGAGAGAGAGAAGGCTGGGAACAAAATTTTACAGAGACGAAAATGGCTTCTTCTTTTTTTTTTTTTTTCTGTCGTCTAAACGAGGATGACTTCTTTTTGAGTGGTGTGTTGCATATATATTGGGAACCCTCGCTCGCGGAAGGGTTACTACAGCTTTTAAATATTGCATATGGTTCCATATATATGTGTGTATATGAGTGGCATGAGCAACTTATAAAATCACCTCCACTTTGTTTCATTAAACAGTTTTGTGCATGGCTTGGTCAATAGGAGTTAGCTATTTCCTTCATTTTTTTATAAATCTTATTATCACTAACCCACCACAACTATAAAATGAAATCACCGTTGTAAATATATAGTCATCGAATAAACTTTCCAAACTTAGTGTTATATTTTAGTCCTGCCAGACTGTGAGATGAGACCGACTAATAAGTACTAGTATTAGTTGGGTATAATCCGGGCAACTGAGTCCGTAATAGCAAATTTTGATTGGATTAGTCCATAATTAAAATTAAAAATTAAAAACCCTTGGAAGAAAATATACCAATTTTTCTAAATAAATACATACATAAGCTCTCTAAAATTTTCGGAGTACAGTATGAATAAACAAAGATATTCATTCAGTTAAATACATCTCTCGTCTTTATCTTCTTCCTTCACGTAGCTCTTTTTGGAAGTCTCATCCCAAACCCACGCTTCAATTTCTCAATTCTGGAGGACCATCAACAACAACAAACCAACCAGATCACGTGTAAATTTTCTTGGGAAGAAAGAGTCAAAGCAACAACAAAGAAATAGTATTGTAATAAAAAGATGTCTTACGTTGGGGCAAGTTTCCCGAGGCAATCGAGCTCTTCACCGGTGTCTTCATCTATGACTCTACCCGTAATGTCAACAATGTAGGATCTATCTCTCTCTGGAGGAAGTCCTCTACCCGCAAGCAAGTCCAAATCTTTACGGTGAAGCTCTCTTCCGTTCACAAACACTCCCGTTGTTCCACCTGAGCAGTTCTCTTGCATTGTGTAATTCAGCTCTTCTATGAATGGCTGCAAACAAAACAAAACAAAACAAATGATTTTTACTTTTCATAACTTCTTAACTGTGACATGAAGCAATATCAAAAAATGCATGCAATTATTTACCGGTAATATTCCAAGACCTGGACCTCCCATTACTCCCCAGAATCCAGCTCTGTAATCATACCTAGAAATGTCCCCAAAGCTCATTAACAAAAAAAAAGAGTCATGAAGAAGATGATCATGGCATCTAAAAAAACTCAACAATATTTTACCAGTAGTTTCCTGGCTGAATGGCTCCGGCTTGCTTCTCTGCTTTTCTCAGCAGACGTTCTGTTAAAAGATGTCCATTTATAGAAACATTGCTTTTGTTCCCTTCATCATTCTGTATAGATTTTGTCAGATCCTTGAAGCTTTTCTTCACAATGCTCGCGAATCCGCTCTTCTTGGCTCTTTGCTGCTGATCTTTAGATACTCCACTGTTGTTATGATTCTGAGAGTAATCGTTGAAGTTAACTTCCATCTCACTTGCAAGTGAAACCTCTTTCATGGAGTTTTGTCTCATAGCCGTCGTCTTGCTCTGTGTGACCCTGTCGTGTTCTGAACGAGAGCTACGGCTGCCTGCACCAGACCGGTCGTGATTGATCGATGAGTAATCAACGTAGTTATCGTGAAGAGGAGAATCTTGAGCTTGAGCTAGTGGCTTAGCTGTTAGACTGTCTGAGCTTAGCTCCCCCTCGGAAAGACTAGCGGAATGAGAATGAACGTGTTGCATATCTGTAGACGACTTGTCTGAAATCAATCCAGGAAGATCTCTTGGTTCATCATCCAACGAATGAAACACATAACCGAGAAGATCATAGTCATCAGATGTGTAATCAGCAGCTACACGAGCTTCTCCTTGTCTCGTTGAAGCTGTGTTTGTTGACAGAACGAATTTGTTATTAACAACAGATAAATCTATCAAACATGAGCAAGCTCCGCATCTCACTTTCTGCTGTTTCTTTGTACCACCAGCCTCTGGTTTCTTTGGCAATTGTAGAAGCTCGAAGCAGTTCTGACAAGTTATAAATGGAGCACCACCAGCCAAAGGACGGATATGACGAGAGCCGCCTGGTAACACAACTCTAGGTGGACGTATCCGTGAAAGAGAGTCCATTTGAGTATCAGTGAAGTTACTAGGCCATCTGCCATGAGGCTGTAGACCACGAGAAGCGTAAGTTCTAGGATTATACGGTGGAGCAAAACCCATAACGCTCTCATGAGGATAAAAACCGGCGTTATAAGGTGCATCAGGGATCACTGGTGCTGAACCTCGCCAGTATTTATTCTCATAACAGTGGTAACAAGAGCAAGATGAGTTATGAAAAGGCCCGTTGTTTTGCTGCGGGTATGCGTCAAAAAGATCATGACTGTTGTTATTATTACCAACATATTGTCCCGAGTAGTAGGGATGAGATGGTTGCAGCGGATGAGGACCTCTTCCATGCATCTGGAACCTGTGAGGATCTCCAAAAGAGGGATGCATCAGACTATGAGGGACTTCACTACTGTTGTTGTTGTTGTAAGAGAATTGCGGTTCGGTGTGTTGATGGTAATAAGAAGGACCTCCAACAGCGTGATTACCCAAACTGTGAAACCTCATAGGAGGCCCCTTGTTCAACAACCCTGTGGAAGACAAAGACTCTTTAGGTTTCTCACCAGGCACATTGCAAGACTGAACAAGCTGTTCTTTGAGCTTTTCCAACTGTCTCAGAAGACCAGCTCGGTCTTGCTCGATTGCTTCATTGCTCTGATCTTTCAAATGTTTCTGGAACTCACGGACTGAATCTGGAAAGTAGTTGTTGGCTGATGAAGAAGAAGGGCCTTCATCACAAGGGTACTTCGAAGTGGTGGATAACCTGTTGATGACGACACTATCAGAATCACATCTCTTGGTTGTTCTTTTCCTAAACTGATCCAAACCCGAGTCTTGTCTCCCAGATTGAGATTTGGGATCATCTTTATCCACTAGTATAGATCTGTCACCTTCTCCTTTTGAAAAACAAGGATCAGTCTCAACAGCAAGTACTGGAACATTTTGCTGGTGTCTCAAAGAAGCAGCAGAAAGTGATGATGGAACAACATCAGAGTCATCAGATGAAGTTTCATCACTAGAATCCACAATGGCTTTCTCAGGGGAACTAGTGGAGTTAACTGAAACTGGTTTTTTGGCTCCATGTTCCACGGACTTGTCTGAAACAGAATCTGCTTCAGCTTCACGCTCCTTGATTTTGGCTGTATGTGAAAAAAAAAAAACAAGTCTCTTTTAGAGTAAAGAAGCCACACTTAATAATAATTCGAATCAACCAAAAACCAGATTCAGAAGCTAATATAATAAAACCTCGGTCGTTATAAACAACAAAATCAAGAATTAAGTCTCTACACTCATTGTACCAAAAAGAGAGAGAGCATAACATTAACATACCACGAAGAACGGTGAAGCAGCCACCGCATTGGAAAAAGGGGGAATCTTTAGGCTCTGATAAGAGATTCTCACACTTGGGGCAACGAACGAGCCTTACTTTGGTAGACTCGGTCATTTATTATTATTTTATCAAATTAAACGAACCCAGAAAACGTTCTGATAAAAAGAAAAAATTATAACACAGAAATCAGAAAGAGAAGAAGACAACCCCAAAAGAAAGAAACGGAACAGATTTAGAAAAGAGAGAGAGAGAGAGAGAGAGAAAAAAACTGAAACCTTTGAGGCTCACTCAGAGCTATGTTTCTTGATTGGGTTTAGCTTCTGCTACTCGATCCCTTCTTGATTTTTCTCGGGAAAACCAAAACCAAACCGGAAGAAGAGAAAGAAAGAAAGTGGAATATATCTGTCTCTTTCTCTCTCTCTAGTTTATG
This sequence comes from Camelina sativa, assembly GCF_030686135.1. NCBI lineage: Eukaryota > Viridiplantae > Streptophyta > Magnoliopsida > Brassicales > Brassicaceae > Camelina > Camelina sativa. The sequence continues at coordinate 1,277,554 of NC_141895.1, read as the reverse complement.
TATATAGTTTTGGTTTAATACTTCTATCTCTCTCTCTCTCGTTGAGTTCGAAGTTTGGTCTTTTGTTGGGAGAAAATCTCTGGTCTTGTGTTTTATGCTTTTGTTTCTCTGCCAAAATTTCGCTCCTTTTCACACGGCACAGAGATACGCTAAAAGAAGAAGAAAAAAAATACATCTCTTGGAAAAGAAACGACGCCGTATTTATATTTTTTACCCCACTTACATTTATTGGAAACGTCGGCGTTTTTTACAGTGAGCGTTTACTACTTAAGTACCGTAGTTGGGTTGTTTTCATTATTCCCTCTCTGATCTGAGTGAGCTGTGATGCAACCAACCACAGTGGTCAGATTCGTTTATCAAAACTCCATATTTTTTTTTCTTGGTGCTAACGGCGACACTCTCAGTTCCGTCTGATTCTCTGCCGTTATTTTAGTGTTTATGCTGACGTGTAATTTTTTTAATAGTTGCTTCGTTTGGATTTGATTGTATTTGTTACATGGTTTTTTAATACATTATCTTATTATTAGTGGGTTATTAATATGGATAAAAGACCAACAACAGCACCAATCAAGAATTTACTAAATTACAAAGAAAGTTTGAGAGTGGGGGAATTTAAAAACTTTTGCTTTTTGCTTTTACTTTTTATAACAACCATATATACTTACTTACTTACATAATAGTAATAGCTTTTCTTTATAGCTTCTATATATGTCAGCGAGCGACCACTGGTGTAAAAAAAGGGAAAGCAGGGTTTTGGCCTTTGTTAAAAGATGTGACAGACTAAAAAGATTAATATAGCATTCATAAACTACAAGAAAACAAAATAAAAATAAAATGAGATATGAAAAAAAAAAAAAAAAAAAAAAAGAGAGAGAAGAGAGGAATTATTCGTAAATTAAAGAAAAGGGTCAAAGAAGAAGACGAACGTTAAATTAAAAGTGGTCCAGGTGGAACCCAGTGCCACACCAAACGAGACCCAGCCCCATCGAAGCTTCACCACATTTCCTCGTGTGTTTCTTTTGACTGTTTTCTAACTCTCTTTTTTTTCTTCTTCTATGACTTTTACTTTAATATATTGGATCTTATCTTACTTACTACTAAGTACAGTACTAACCACATATGATTATATGAACAAAAAAAAGCAATTTTGGTGGAGCATTTTACAGACATGTGATATTCTTAATCCCTTTACTTTGATATTAAAACAATATTGCTTCTTTGGGTAATTAATATAAAACCTCTAAAATTTACCAAAATGTGGAGCCCCATTTAAAAGATCTCTGAAGTGGATGGAGAACCATGGAAACCAGCTTTTTTTAGACAACCAAATTGGTAATGGATTATGCAATAATAGCCTATGTTGGCCTATTTCGCATTTATTTTTACAATTTCTTGTGAATTCACTGTGATGTATTCCTTTTTTTTTTCTTTTCTTTCTTCAGCAGCCCTTGAACTCAATTATTACGATGTGAATTGGAGTGCGATAAATACCCCCTCGATGTTATTAATATAAGGGTGTTCACTGTTTTAAAATATACTATTGTACATTTTTTTATTTTGGCATCAGATAATACAATATGGTACGTCATATATACTGTATAGATGAACAGATGGAATTCCTAAGTTGTAACGATTAGATATAAAGAATCGAGCTTTTGAAGATGCTCGTTGAGATCTTTAAGCTTTAATACTACTTTTTTTTAGGAGAAAATTGGAAATAAAGGATCACTAAAAAAAAATTGTCCATCTACACATTTTTTTTAAAATGTTATTTTTACCTAAAATATCCATAGAAATTGAAAACCCCATATTTAATAAGTTTTAAAATGTGAAATATAGAAAAATGAGTAGATATACAATAATAGAGGTAATATTATTTTTTCAAAAAAAAAAAGTATAAGTTGTTTTTTTGATAGATAAAATTTGATATAAAAAATTTAGAAAACGTTTTCTGCTGTTCTGAAAATTTAAGATGATGTGTTCTAACATTTTGTACATGTTATACTAAATTCAGGAATAGTTTCTGTTCTAAATAGTTTAGTGGTCCGAAATTCTGAATTCTACAAAATTCAGAATTTGTATTCTACGGTTTACTCTATGTTCTAAACGTTTTAGTACAATCCTTCTACGATTTATTCTATGCTCTGAAAACGTTAGAATATGTTTTCTTCCTTTTACTCTATCTCTGAGAAAATTAGTAGATGTCTACTACGGAAAAGAAGAATGTATACACTGAAACTTTTAGAGACAACTAAATATAGAAAGTGAATCTTTAATAAAGGAAACTAAATATTTAGCTATGATTGTAGTTGATTGTTAGGATTTCGTTCTACGATAATTTAGAAAACGTTGTCTAAATGTTGTAGAAAATTTTAAAAGTGTTAAAACAGACCATAATCGATTAGTGTGCACTAGTTGATCCAGTCGAATTTGTTGATACATTGCTCATTTTTTTCTCACAATCGAACGAGAACTAGATCGATTTTAGGTTTCTTAAATTTGGGGATTTATGTGTTTCATTGTAAAGGATCGGATTTAGTACAAGATACACAATCGGTTAAGTTATTAATTTGAGATTAGCTCTTAACCCAAATTAAAAAAGTGGGTTTTATTAAAACAAATTAAAATTCGATTTCTTGGTTTGATAGACTTGGTTCTTGGTTTGATAGACTTGGTGAACAAATCATCGAAGACAAAGTTGTCTTTGGTAGATTTTTTTATGTTAAAAATGAAACAAAAGTCATACCATAGATTAAGTTAAAAATGAAACCAAAGTTATACAATGAGACGACAACTTTGGAGGGACATAGTTCCGATACTATGAGACGACAACTTTGGAGGGACATAGTTCTTCATTCCCTCAAGTAATAGTGGATCATTTGCAGCTTCCCATAGATCGACAACAATCTTCAAACGCGCTACTTTGATGTTCTCATGACAAGAATCACAATTGAATTGTCAAACTATATAAAGTACATTCATTGTTCATCCCGATTGATTCTGATTTTTCATCCATGTAGAAGCTAATCTTTGAAATGCATTTGACATGTGAAAAAAAAAGACAAACATATTACAATCAAAGAACCATGAAACCAAACATGATGATGATGCAACTAGTAAAGACAAAAATTCAAACCTCATTATACAACACATAAAATTCAGATTTGTCTAGTAATCATTCACACAACATAAAATCCAGACTTTTAAAACTTACGATATGGAGATGTCTCCGAAGGAATCAAAAATTGAGAAATTTAAAACTTACTCATCACCTTCACAATAATCCCTTCGAACAACCAGTAATCTTTACTATTCATCCTCTCCTTCTTATTCTCTTCCTCCTTCATCAAATCATCCAAAGCTGATATCTTCTCCTTCTCGCTCCTTCCCGAGTCCCCAATTCTCTTCCTCTTCCCAACCTTGTCATTCTCTTCATCCTCAAATACGATTTTCGAGCTCTCCACTCTCTCTTTACCCGTAGCAACCTGTTTAACCCCTCCACCAAGAGCAAACCCAACCTTAACTCCACTCTTCAACTTCAATTCTTCATCTTTCTTCATCTTCTTCTCATCATCATCAACATCATTATCCTCAACAACTTCTTTACCACTCCTTTCACCTTCACTACCACCCGCAACATTCTATTTCTCAGTAGCTCTCTCAATCTATCTATGAATCTCCCTCTCTTGTTTCTCCTCCTCAGCTAAATCACTCTTAACTCTCTTGTTCTTCAACCTCTCCTTAAACATAGTTTCTCAATCTCTATCAATATAAGTAATAAACCAACCTTTAGGAGTCTCTTCAACCTTACACTTACCCGTCTTTCAAAGATACTTGATGAACTTAGTCAACGTCGCCCACTCAGTCGAATTCATATGAACGTGGTGCCTATCGTTGATATACTCATTGTAGACAACAGTGGCGGCGATACGAGAGAAACGATGACTCCGCCGCATCAGATCGAGAAACGTCTACTCGAATTCCTCAGAGTAACCAACAACGATGCGAGTCGGATTCTGGCCAAAGACTTGCATCTGCCTCTGGTGAGATTCGCTCATACAATGACACTTGAATCTGTTCTCGTCTCGGCATTGTTTCTGACACAGTTGACAATACCATCGAAGCTTTTGGAGACCTTTGGCTTTGATTCGATTCGCAATCGCCTTTGAGGTTAGAAATCTTTCTTACCTATCGATTCTAACAAAGATTACGATCTTCTGAGAATTAAAATCTAGGGTTTTAGATAACCCAAATGATCAAATCAGATCGGGAGAGCAGAGAAGTCATCGGAAGGGATTGAAGAAGTTTCCAAATAAGAGGTTTATGTTTCCTATTTTGTTTTCTTATTTTTGTAAATAAATTAAAATTTTAAAATATATTTATATTTTCGTTTTTATGATTTTCAAAAATGAGAGTAAAACTGGGTTTCAATTATTATAAAACATATCTAACCAAACCTACAAAAATAAAGTGTATATGGACATTATTAAAAAATGTCCTTTATTTCCAATTTACCCTTTTTTTAGAGGAAGCATATCATGTTGTAACGGCTAAAACTATAACTTAACAAGAAAAAGGTATATTGTAACGGGAAGCTTTAATTCTGTTCAAAAATTTGATCATACAGATGGGCCATAATTAAGAATAGCCCATAGACCAAATCACCAAATTACAAATTTACCAAGTTCCCAAAACAGTTGACCGAGTCAATCATTTGCATCATTGCATGTTAGTAGGCCTGTTAACGGAGCGGATATCCGGTTTTTTGAGATATCTGTATCCGTATCCGTATCCGTATCCGTATCCGTATTCGTATCCGTATTCGTATCCGTATCCATATCCGTATTCGTATCCGTATCCGTATCCGTTTTATCCGTAATTTGTTATCCGTATTCGTATCCAAAAATTTCGGATATCCGTTATCCGGATATCCGTTAAAAAATCGATTATCCGCGAATATCCGCGGATATCTGTAAATTTTTTTTTTTTAAAAATATACGTATTTTGGACTAAAATACAGCGTATTTGTATAAAATACCATGTATTTTGGACAAAAATACCGGATATCCGTATATAAATATCGGATATCCGTAAAAAACCGAATATCCGTTTTAAAATTTAGTATTATCCGTATATGTATCCGAATATAATACATGGTATCCGAGAAAAAACAGATATCCGTTATCCGTTTTGAAATTTAGCACTATCCGTATTCGTATCTGTATCCGTTTTATCCGATATTTCACTATTCGTATTTGTATCCGTTTGTCCGGATATCCGTTTTTTCGGAGCGGATTCGGATACAAATACGAATATCCGCGGATAACGGATAATAATCTCAGGCTACATGTTAGAATATTGTCGAAACATGAAAATTATACACATTGCTTCACATGTTTTGTCCTTTGTTATAATTCACTTATGTTTTTCTAACCAAGTTTCTCACATTTTTTCCTCTGACACTTCCTGTACTGTTAGCACTTAGCAGTTAGCATAAATGGCAATTGCCAAACGAATCCTATATGTATTATTCTATCGTTATATTTCCCAACGTAAACGTTGATTGCATCTTGATCCACGTTTCACTCTAACATGCCTATACGTTTCAGAGCTTCCAATATATGATATGAATCATATCATATGATGGTATTAAATCCACCAGTTACTACTGGATCAGTAAAGATGTATATCCCGTTTTACGTTACAGTTTATTCGATTAAATTTCAAATTAAAACATGAACATGTAATTATATCTTAAGAAAGAGCGAGCAAGATCTTTAGAAAAAAAGAGAGAGAAAGGAAAATCACATTTTCGAAGAACCAGATCTTGTTTGGAATCCTTATCCCAGAGAAGATCCGACAAAACAAATTCTTCTTCTTCTTCTTGTAATTATCGACGACGGCTTCGGCGTTTTTCGACCTCTTCATCCACAACTTGGTCTGAAAGACACCCCACAATAGTTTACTAGCCGTGGAATCAGAGGAGCAGCAGAGATCCACGACGGTGCTGGCCGCGCGATTCGACTTTTCCCCAAGATCGGACGGCGTTCGAGAACAAAACATTTTCCCGGTGCCGGCGAGAGAAGGGAGGGACATGAAATGGCGTTCGATGATGTGAGTAAGAGAGACGAGCTCGTAGGAATCATAGAGTGGACTCCCACAATCCCATAGTATACGATCGTTATGATCATCCTCGACAACCATAATATTCTTCGTTTTCTCTGTGGTAGTGTGTTTCATGAATGATGTGTGTGTTTCTCGATGTAGATTTCTGACAGCGAGTGTGTGTGTGTGTGTCTTTTTTTATGTAAAGGGTTTTAAGGTTTTTGTTTTCTTCCTCTAGTTTTTGTTTATCTTGGTCGTATGGTCTTATAGCATCCAAGCTGGCATGATTTGTTTCTGTTTATGACGTTTTGTCGACACTAGTAATAATCCGGAAAAGGAGAAATATATTCACAATATTTTAATCACGAATTTGTAACATGAAAATAAAAAGTTTCTTAAATTATCAATTTAATTACTTGATAAAAACATATACGGAAAATTTGTATAATCAATTTATCAATCCATGTCAGTTTTCAAAATATGTGAAATGTAAAGAAGAGGATTTATGCAAATATGGCTGAGTTTGAGGACCATAAATTAAACAAGGACCTTGAGGAGGTACCAAACATGTTTCTAAATGCGTTTAGAGGTCTCAGAATTCTAAATGCAGCTGAAACCAAGATTACTTGTCTACCTGAATCAGCTACATCCCTTTCGAAGCTTCACATGTTAATACTCAGAGAATGCAGAGAGCTCAGAGTTGTACCGTCGCTCAAAGAACTTGAAGAGCTCCAATTGTTGGATCTGAGTGAAACTGGTATTGAAGAGATTCCTCTTTGGTTGAATTCGGTAAATAGCCTTATGCATCTTTATCTACTAGGAATACTCACCAGGTTTTTGAAACTACAAACGTTGGACATGAGAAGTAAGGAACAAACCAGCATAGGCCAAGCAGCTATGGAAGAGTTATGGATACTTGGAAGCTTAAAAGCTGTTTTCATATGGGTTAAAGACTGCTGATTGTGTGTCTTAGATAAAGAAGTTACGGAATGTAGGTATTGTGTTGAAGGAGTTGACAACGGATACTGCCTTATCAATTAAGAATGGAGTTTACATTTAGATTCATGCACAAATCTAGTGCAACTAGTTAGACAAAAAAAAAATGATTATGGCTGAGTTTAGTTTATTTTTGTCAATCTAGCATTCATGCATATATCAATTTCAAGATCAAAAGAAAAGAAATATTTAGGTGAATGTTATTATTTATTTATTCCCTCCTCACCAGCTATATATTGTTCCTTTCTTGAAAATTGAATGGGCTGAAAAAATACAAAAAATGGACCGATGAAGGCCCAATAAGAGTAATCAGCACAGGTTAGCAGCTAGCTGGGAGAGTCGTTTCTTTAATTAGGCATGGTTTACTTTAGTATTAACACTCCTTAACCTAAGCCGAGTTCAGTCAGAGTCGAGTTAGTACTTAATTATTATCTTCTCCGCTGGGAAAAAGCTTTATGTAAAAATCCATTGATCGACTTTTAAAAAGGTATCCGCGCCAGAGAGAGAGAGATAGAGCCTAATTAAAATCTATTTCATTGCTTCCATCTTCTTCCTCTCGAAACCCTAGTTTTAACCCCCTTCCCTGCAACAACTTTCTTGACTAAGAGAGATGCCGAGGGAGATAATTACGCTTCAGGTTGGACAATGCGGGAACCAGATCGGGATGGAGTTTTGGAAACAGCTTTGCCTTGAGCACGGCATCAGTAAAGATGGTATCCTCGAGGACTTCGCTACTCAGGTCCCTCCCTTCTTCTCCTCAACCAATAGCTTCTCTCTTTTTTTTCTAATTGTTTACTTGATCTTTTAGGTCTTTTACAAGTCTGATTGCTTTTGAAATCGTTTCTAAAATTTCTATTAATCGAGAATTGAATACAATTGTTATCATCATAACTGATAAGTGTAGCTTTGTGGATTTGTGTGTAGGGAGGTGATAGAAAAGATGTGTTTTTTTACCAAGCGGATGACCAACACTATATCCCACGAGCTCTACTCATTGATTTGGAGCCTAGAGTCATCAATGGCATTCAGAATGGTGACTACCGTAACCTTTATAATCATGAGAATGTCTTCGTTGCTGACCATGGTGGTGGTGCTGGTAACAACTGGGCCAGTGGATATCACCAAGGGAAAGGTGTTGAAGAGGAGATCATGGACATGATTGATCGTGAAGCTGATGGAAGTGACAGCCTTGAGGGCTTTGTTCTTTGCCACTCTATTGCTGGCGGCACTGGCTCAGGTTTGGCTATAATCCCTATCTTTATTTAGCTTCCTTCATCCATGGTGGTCTCTATTCTGTTATACATTTGCTAAATGATTAGTGATGTTGCGGAATTTGGAATGTAGCCTTTATGAGTTTAATAACACTCTGATGTTTCTTTACATGAAGGTATGGGCTCTTATTTATTGGAGACTCTGAATGATCGCTATAGCAAGAAGTTGGTTCAGACATACAGTGTATTTCCCAATCAGATGGAAACGAGTGACGTTGTTGTCCAGCCCTACAACTCACTGTTGACCCTGAAGCGGCTTACGTTAAATGCTGATTGTGTTGTTGTCCTTGACAACACTGCATTGGGAAGAATAGCTGTGGAGCGTTTACATTTAACCAATCCTACCTTTGCTCAAACGAATTCTCTAGTCTCAACTGTTATGTCTGCTAGCACTACTACACTGCGCTATCCTGGATACATGAATAATGACTTGGTTGGCTTGCTTGCATCCTTGATCCCAACACCAAGGTGTCATTTCCTCATGACTGGATATACACCATTGACTGTTGAGCGCCAGGTTAGATATCTCAATTAGTGTAATAGCTTAGACCATCAATCATAAAATAAATTTTTATGTGAAGCTATTGTTCTTCTTGAACATGAATTCTACCTGTTATGTTTGGCATTTACAAAGCCAAAGTGTGCCTGCAATGTTTCATTTATTGATTTCCTGCTCTCTTAACTGAATTAATCTTGGCAGGCAAATGTCATTCGTAAAACTACTGTGCTGGATGTTATGAGAAGACTTCTACAGGTTAGCTGTCTGCTTTCTCCTAAATATTTTGGAAACGTGAATCAGATGTTCTTCTAACATTATTGTATTTGCAGACAAAAAATATCATGGTTTCGTCTTATGCTAGAAACAAAGAAGCTAGTCAGGCAAAATACATATCAATATTGAATATCATTCAAGGAGAAGTTGATCCCACTCAGGTACTTTTACCTAACTGTGACTTAATGAGGGAGGATGAATTGGTTTAATCTTTCTTTTTTATGTGATCGGCTGTGTTGTTTCACTATTTGATACTAGGTGCATGAGAGTTTGCAAAGGATACGAGAAAGAAAGCTTGTTAATTTCATTGAGTGGGGACCTGCAAGCATACAGGTTCTGACCGAATTACGTCTGCAGATTTGTTATCGCTTTTGGCTTGACCATGGACTTGCATCTCAACTTTTTAAATATCTTACTTTCAACAGGTTGCGCTTTCCAAGAAGTCCCCATATGTTCAAACTGCCCATAGGGTAATCTTATATCCACTCTATATATATCTGTATCTATCATAATGAGAGTTGGTACTCCTTACAAGTGATGTCATAAGCTGCTGGTTCCTGCTTTAGAAGATACAACAAAGACTCTTTTTTTGGTGGTGTATTTGATATTTCAGGTCAGTGGTCTTATGTTAGCAAGCCACACTAGTATCAGGCACCTATTCAGCAAATGTTTGAGCCAATATGATAAATTGAGGAAGAAGCAAGCTTTTCTTGACAATTACCGAAAGTTTCCCATGTTTGCTGTAAGTTGACAAGCTCAAATATATTGCTTTCGTTTGGCTGATGTTTAGTGCAACTTACACAGCTTTGACAGTTAAATAGTGAAATGATCATGAGAATCTACATGTTGTTATGGGCAGGACAATGATCTTTCAGAGTTTGATGAATCAAGGGACATAATTGAGAGTTTGGTAGATGAGTACAAGGCCTGTGAGTCCCCAGATTACATCAAATGGGGAATGGAGGTATAAGCTCTTCCCATCTATAGTTTCACTTGTGTACAAACTTGAAATGATAACTGTATCTGCTTCTCTCTCCCAGGACCCTGAACAGCTTATGACTGGTGAAGGCAATGCTTCAGGAGTTGTTGATCCTAAGTTGGCGTTCTGAAACTTTTGACTATAAATAAATAGAAAACCAGAGTAAGTCATATGATGATGTGTCACTTTTGACTGAGATTTTTCAGGTCATCATAGGTTTTTACTTTATAATGAATGGGTTTTGGTAGGAGCAGTAGTAAGTGTTTGCACGTAAACCTTGAATAGTGGTATGATGTGGATGAGTTTCAATCTATGAGATGAATGTGTGCTTCTGGGTATTTTCTTGATGGAGGAGAGCACGTAAAGTTGAGCAGGAATCTAGAATCTTGAATTGTATCTTTTGTTTTTTTTATGGGTGTTTTAGTGTTCATTTGATCAACTCATGTTCTTCATGTGTGATGATGCTAGGGTCAAAAGATTCAGATAACAAAAAGCATCTTGTGTTGTGTTGTGTTTGATGAAGGAATGGGTTGAATGGCTTCTGTTTTCTCTGTACATATGCTAATCTAAAACTCATTATTGTGTGTTGTTGATTACTTGACGGGTTTGGTGCAATCATCTTTATGCCATGTGATTGGTCCACCATCTTTTGACCATTATACGACGCCGTTCTTGAAGCAAATCAAACTTGACTAACTTAGAAAAACAAATTCTTGGAATCCAATGCAAATTGAATTATACACTAAATAATTTTAAAAAGTTGTGGACCCACAGAGTGAGTTTAGTTTCGAGAAAGCATGTTACTCTACTAAACTTATTTAGGCAGCTCTAATGATATTGATGAGAACTAAATTAATAAATAATGTTGACAAAACCTCGTTTTAAACGGGCACCTTAACCAATCCGACATCCACTGCGATTGATCTCTGACCTTGTTTGAGGTGCATGGGATTTTTATACAAAATCCGACGATGGACCTAAAACCCTATTGGATTAACAATAATTAATTACTAGCCGTTACATTACATATATTTCACTCAAATAAGTTTTTGCATAATTACATCCTCTTATACATTACTAAAAAGTAAAAAGTAAAAACCAAAAAAAAAATAAAGGAACACAACTTGGCTTACTAATAGTCTGTAAGGGCAATGTCCACCGAAAAATCCCAAATTATTTAAATTTTGTCGATTTTGTATAAAGTAAAAGAACTGAAAAGACGAATCTCATCACATGGTGGCCGATCACTCTTCACTGGTAAATAGTAGTATATAACTACCTAACTATTCCCCGACCGTCAAAAAAAAAAAAACTACCTAACTATTCCCCATTCCAATGTTTTTTCTGGTGGCTACCTATATAAAACATAATATTTTCTTAGTAGTACCATATACAAAATTTAGTGTTTGAATGGTAATTGCGGTCAGGGCGGCCAAAGCCATTTGCGATCTGAACCGTTCCATTTTTAAAGTGGATTACAGATCGCTGCGGACCAACTTTATTTGTATGCAAAAGTGGTCCGTAGTTGGTCCGCTGTGGTTTTATCTCTGTTTTATTTAGACCGCACTACTACAGACTACATTTGCCAAAATGGTAAATAAAAAGTGGTCCAGTCAGCAGACGGATTTGTTCGCCCCAACCGCTGTAACCATTCACACTCTTAGTGAAATATGTGAAGAGTGAAACATAATCTAGACTACTAGCATGAGAACAAACAAAAAAAATGGCTTGGATTGGTTATATAGATTATCTTATTAATTAAAGCGTGTTATAGACGTATAAAAGTATCCACGAAAAAACAAAAAAAAAAGGACTTCAAATGGGAGATGCACATATGGCAAACCTTAAAACGCCGATACTAGTATTCGTATGTCAAAAAGCTAGCATGATTCCTCTTTTCTAAACCAAAATTTCGAAACACATGTTAACTTTTTGAAATAGTAAAAACGAAATCTACATCTGTTTAATAAAAAGCTAAAGAACCAGCACATACTCAAACGCGTAATGATTATGTAAAATTTAGGAAAGCCTTAACCTTGTTGATTACTATCAAAATTTATTTGGAAAGACGTGTTAATGGATAATAAAGCCACATAACTAACTTTGTTTACACTGGTAAACTAGTGATTTGCTTGTCAATTTCGACTTATTAACAATCTACAAAGACATAAAATAATAATAATCGTAAGCGATTAGGATTAGACACCATCGAATCTTCTAATACACGAAATTTCGAAACTTTATCAAAAAGATGATGAAACACGAAGCATCCACGAAGAAAAAAAAAGGTCAATTTGGAAAATTCAAACCAAAGGAAAAAAAGAAAAAGAAAAACGGACACGTGTCGTTAACATGAACAAAATTCTCTAGAGTGGAGAGAACCGGCCACAACCGGTAAACCAGTGGAATAATATTACAGTATTTGTCCTATAAAACCGCGTGATTAGTTCCGTCTCTCTTCTTCTTCGTGTCTCGTTCGTCTCATCTCTCTCTCTCTCTCTAGTTCGCCCGCCGGAGCCTTTCTCGCTACTGGATATTTCATTCATTCATTCAATCAGATTCCTCTCTCTCTCTTTCGATGGCGTCGTCGAAGAACTCCGTTATCGTTGTGGCTTTATTAATCGCTTTCGTTTTCGCCGTCATCTCACCCTTCGCCGGTGCTCAATCCTTAGCTCCTGCTCCTTCTCCCACAAGCGACGGTAAGCTTTTCCGATCTCTCTCTCTCTCTCTCTCTCTCTCCCTCTTTCCAGATCTGAATGTCAAAATTTTATGATTCCTCCTAAATTTTTCACATTTTCCATTCAGAATCTAATCAATTGATAAATCTAATGAGAGTGATGGGGGTATTTTGATTTTTCAGGAACATCGATTGATCAAGGGATAGCGTATTTGCTAATGGTGCTGGCGCTTCTTCTGACTTATCTCATCCATCCTCTTGATGCTTCTTCTTCTTCCTCCTTCTTCTGACTGATCTAATTTGTAATGGAGAGACTGTTTCTGTTTCTGAGCTTCTTCATCTTTTACTGTGTTTTCAGTAAATTAGAGAAATTAGAGATATGTCTTCTTTTTATTTTATTTTTTAGATTTACCCTTAAAGATTTTTTTAAATTAATTTCATGTTCCTTATAAAGTTCGTTTATTGTAGAAGTACCCCTTTTATTTATTTATGTTTATTGTTAATGCTACAAATAACGTTCCAATTACAAAAGTTCTTTTTGCTCTTGTTTTTACCAAAGTTTCATAGGGATTAGTGTAAAACTCGACGATATATATAAGTAACACTTCAGTTTCGTTTGTAATTAATACGTTTCATGGGTCTCTGTTATTTACATAGTTCCATACTTTTTACATCACTCTCTATATTTTTTTTTGTTTATTAATCATATAACGTTCACACTAATTTTGTTATTTTGATAAGTTTACAATACTTCTTTCTTTGAGTATCACAAACTAACGCGCCTCAGATTGCCAAAAGTCTAGAATATGACAACAACTACTCGCCAAGTACAATATGCGCGTGTGATTAGTAAAAAAACACGCCTTTTATAAATCCCACGCGCATCACTGATGCCGCGTTGGTTGTGATATGGGCCTCATATAGGGGGGACAAGCCTTTTTGTTGTTAAAATCAGCCCATTTATAAGCCTCACTGACATTAAGAAGAGCACTGGTCAATAAAATGTGATAGGAACACTTGTGTTTTAAAAGGGTTTGAGACCAAACCTAAAACACCCCAAAACAAACGTTTAGTTGTGTTTTCTTATGTCGGATACCAGATGAAGGTTCTAATTATAGTTATTGTAGATACCTCTGCTGACTTTTTAAGCCAAGATTTTCTTAATATCTAGTTAATTTGGTGGTGTATTTTCTAACATTTTAGCTATTGAGATAAATGATTTCCACTTCAAAAAAGAGTGAAGAAGACCAACCTAGCACCATTGTTCATTCTTTATAGCTAGTCTTTAATATTGACCCGATTTCAAACATTTGAATCTAGAGAGAGATGTTTTATTGCATATTCCCTCTGTCTCACAAAAATTGATGTTTTGACACTTTCACACATATTAAGAAAAATTTTAGTTTTTATTTGTAAATTAATTTATAATTACTTTTTGGTAGAGAGAGAAAATATAAACTAATAACAATTCAAAATTTTAAATATTTTCAATGATTACTTTTCGAAATTTACAAAATATCAATCTTTGTGAGACAAAAAAATATCCCAAAACATCAATTATTTGTGAGAGATAGAGGAAGTATTATTTTACCTAAAAAGAATGAAAGAACTAAAAACAAGATTGGAATAAACTGTATGAACCTTTGTAAAGGCGTCTTGAGAGGGTTGAAATATCTTACTGGGACCCGAAGCAGATTAGATTTTGTGGCCAGTGGCCAACTTGCTTCACCCTCTCCAATCTCTTGTGGCCCAATATTTGTATTTGACCAATTCGTGTGCACTATATATATGGGCTTAGTAGAAGACCCACTTTTACCTTTTATATTATTACCTCGTTTAATATTTGTTACAAACTTCTAAAGAGTTTTGATTAGGACTTTTAAGTTCTGAATCTGATCTAACCAAACTAGTTCGACGTAAACGGTCCTAATTAGATTAAGTTTAGAATTTTAACGATCTCTCTCGGGCAAAAATGCAAAATATATCCCCAATATATATTATCCACCCAGTTTGAATTGAAACATAAATTTGGCTGAAATTTGAAATTTTATTTTCTTGAATCATGTTCCTTTTATCAAATGGTCGGTTCAAGCTGCAGGCATTAAATGCTCGGATGTTTAATGCTCGTATCATAGGGTTAAATTTAAGTGGTTTAAAAGATGATTTCGGTCTGAGTTGTAGAGTGTTATCTATCTCATCGTGGTTAAAAAATACAATGGTTTCTCGATCAGGTAGCGTTGGATCCGCTAGTGTTTTAGGGCGATACTAGATCGAACCATTGTATTTGGTCAAATTCTATGGAGGGGAATATTATGTATCTTGAATTTGGATGTATTCCTTTGGTTAATAAAGAGTTGAAGTTGAGCCAAAAATAAAAATAAAATGCTCGGATGTTTTACATGTGTGTTGCAAGTGGTTTTGAGTATGTGAATCTCTAGGTTTTGTCTTTGTGCATCTTCTTTGGGATTCCACGGCACGCAAGTCTACTGGGGTAAATCATATTCATCGACTCTAACCACATATAAATGAATTTGCCAAAAATAGGTTCATACATTCGATACTAAATTCACTATGGATACTATCATAATACCAACTACAGTACATTTTTTTATTTTATTGATGTGCTTTATAAATATCTCATCTTCCTCTTTTTGTTGCGGTCAGTACTTTTTACTTAGAGTAACTCTTTAACATCATCATTTCTATCATAAGAAAATACACGTCTCTGTTATTTTCTCTTCACACCATATGTATAAATAAAGGTATGAGTAAAAAACATGAATGTGACCATGAAGCTTCTGAATGAAAGTGAATTCCCACTCAAGAAGCTAAACTATGGGGTCCAATTTCCAAATGCTGCAAAAGATTGAAAATATCGAATTGGTCAAATATTGACCTTGAAAATTAAAGACCAAACTATTTGTGTTACTCTTTTAGCTTTTTTTGTTGTTGATTTATTATATAGCGTGAGGAGATATTTTATTTCAAATAATATTTTGCTAATTAGTGGGGGGCAAAAGTGTGTTAACTATAGAAACGAAAATAGAGTGAAAAAGACAAGGAATAAGAGATAATGTCGTGAGGAGTTTTATATTTATTTGGAATACTCACGTGTCTAGATAATCCACTTCTTTAAATCATGCCATTTAGTTTTTGCTTTTTGAAGGGGCCAAATCATGTCACTTCCGCTCTCATGTATACAAATAACCGGCAGTGTTAAGATGAGTAATGACCGGTTTTAGTGTATGTAGTAAAGGGGGTGTCAAGAACCTTACAGAAACAAAACTTGGATCTCAATTTCGTTTTGAAGTAGTATGTACTCTCAGTTGGCCTTATACATCCACTACATACACTTGTAATGGTTCTTATATATTGAAGTAAAGATTGATAAAAACGGCCATGAACCATAGATATATAGACAAATGTCCCAACAACTGGATGGACCATGGTACAAAACAGAAAACAGCCATTTAATTAGAAGACAACACACTTCGTCCTTAAAAATTGATGTATACCAAACTCTATTGTCTTTCTGTACGTCCAAAATTGATGTATGCAAAATGTGTTTATTGTATCTTCTTATTGAATATGAAAAAAGGGTAGAAGTAGTAGTACTTGGTTATCTTTTATGTTGAATTCGAAAACGTCAAGGATGTTTTTTTTTAATGAGTGGAGACATAATTGGTAGGGTTAATATAGGATTCAATGGTTTGGTTCTTCACATGAATGGGGTTTGTTACTTAAGTGGAAGAAAGCAACAGCAGACACGAGAACATGTCTCTCGGTGATACCTTGAATCTTCACTTCACACCACACCCACTCAAATCGATCTATGAGGATAAAATCAGATGACATCAGGTAACCGTTGACCATATAAAATACGTAATTTTAGTTTAGTCTTTTGTTTGAATTTTTTTTTTTTTGGTAGAGTTTAATCTTTTGTTTGATTAAGACAAGGGTTCCATTACTTACATGTTAAATTGCTTTTTCTCATCATTAGTAAATTAATACAAATCACAAAATATGATTATATGATGTCATACAATAGTTAGATTATGACAATTTTTTGGCATTTACAATACTTTTTTTGGCAATTATAATTGAATTTTATGTATTGAAATAATAATTTTTAAAAATGCATCAAAGACTTGTCATTTGTGGTCACATATAATCAAAGTAGAAGAGAAATTCATACGAATAAATTTACATTTAAAACAAAAAAAATATTAATAAGAGACATAGAAACACATTTATATACTGTTTCCTACCATTGAGACAAATCTCAGGGAGAGGAAACCAAATGCTAACGAAGCTGTTGTTATCTTCATAAACACGAGTCGACTAAACATTTTACTCTGAAGTATCTTAACTAAAGATATTTACCCACAAATTAATTAAAAACCAAACTTCCTCTTTTGTCTTTTTTGGCGCTTCAGTTGATCTGAACTGTCCATGTCATTCAGACAAAAAGGTATCCGACGGTCTAGATGCATCCACGTCATGATCACCCCAAACAAAAAAAAATCTCCCAAGAAGTTGAGAAAACATATCGTCTTCCCAAAGTTTGGATTCTTTAGGTTTAATCTCGAGAGTGATGATGGTCGAAGAAATTATCAACATCCCATGACGAAGACTCGAAATCTTCTTCGATCAATCTGAAGGAGAAATCTTCAGATTCTTCGTTTCCTTCTTTTTTCCAATACTCTGTGTTTAGCGGTAACAACGGTGATTGGATTTTGAGTTCTTCATCATCGAGAAACAAAAGGTCAGGGGCAGTTTCGGAATCCCATAAATAGTCGTCGGCGAGAGATAGATCCGGTAACGGAAACGGATCCGGGAACCACGGTTCTGATTTCACCAAAGCAGTCGGAGATAGCTCGATCGGTTCAATCTCAATCTCATGCTCTGTTCTGTACTCTGTTTCCTCGTTGGCGTTGAATCTGAGAACAGAGGTCGGAGAATGGAGGGTCTGGCGAGAGTCTTTCCCTGAATCGCAAACGTAAACCGTATCGAGATCGATGAGAGGCGTCGGCGGTTTCGGCGGCGGCGGAGACGGAGGAGGGGTTAGGAAATTAGTCAGTGCGTTATGTCCTCTCATTTGAATCGCGGCACGATCGTAAGCCACAGCAGCTTCCTCCGCCGTGACAAAAGTACCTAACCAAACCCTAGTACGGCTCGACGGATCTCTGATCTCCGCCGCGAATTTCCCCCACTTCCTCTGTCTAACGCCTCTGTACTTTTTAGGCTTCACCGACGACGATGACACGTCATCAACCACGGCTTTCTCCGCCTTGAGCTTAGCTTTCCTCGCCGTCGTCACGGCGAAGGCGGCGGAGGAGGAGGATGATTCGCCTTTGCAGAACCTAATCTCCTCGACGTATCTCTTCACCGTGACGTTGTCTTCGTCTTCGCCAGATGATGAGTCGGTAGCGAAAGGGTCAGTAACAGCGATACGAACCAGCCGTGGAGAGTCCTCACTCTGCTTAGCTACTACGGTTGTGACCGTACGATGCTCTGAGAACTTGACTCTTCTCGTTCGTCTCTCCATCTAGAGAGAGAGAGAGAGAGAGAGAGTTAAAAAAGAGAGTTTTTTTTTTTTACACAGTATTGAGAATTGAGAGAGAGATAAGTATAAAAGAAACGAGAGAGAGAAGAGTCAAAAAGGCTAACGAAGTATCGCCGTTTTTTTTTTTTTTTTTTTGGTCAAGTATCGCCGTTTCTGAGGAACGTTCTTGTTTTAAATACTACCACAGTCATTTTAGCTTTTTATGGAGATTTCTTGATTTAAATTTGCGATTATATTAACTGCTTATATTTACTACTGTGTCTTTTTAGTTTGACTAGTATAATAACTGTTACAGAGAGAAATTGATGCGTGTTCTAACCGGTTTAACACTATTCTCATATCAAATGATTTTGATTCAATCAAACCGCATTTCAGAATTGTCATTATAGCTGCTTAAATGATTCGGTTTATAAACCGGTTGGTTGAACCGGAGTTTAGAATTGGGAGTTTGTAAAAAGAAAAGGAAGAGGAGGGATTAATGAGGCGGTTTCGTGGATCCAAAACGGCTTTCCGCATCGCAGATTGAGACGTTAGATTAGTGACACGTGGTAGTTACCGTACCGAAAGCAGAGCCAATTGTCCTATTCTATAGCTTGGTCTCCAAGCAACTTTTTTTTTATCTAACCCCACGCGCTCTCTCTAGTGTTCGTATGTCTCACGCGTTACTCTGTGGGCCCTTCTCATGCAAGATTGGTCACGAGTATGTGTCACTTCGCATTGACCCAATTTTTTGGACAATTATTTTTATTACCAGGTTTTAAATTTGGTAATGAATCTAGTGGTGATGTGTTTTGAATGAGTGATAATTATATCTCGTCTTTATTATTTTAAAAGTCGATGTATAGGGAAATTATGATCTTTTGCTTGGACCCCGAGTCTCTTATCAGAAACTTTTATTACAAAAAAAGAAAAACTAGAAGAAAAAAAGGTAACTAAATACTTAGATTTTTCTATAATAAATGGTTGCGCTTTTTGACTATGATTGGTCCCAAAAAACAATACTAATTGTTTTTTTTTACTAAGTATAGTTTTAATTAAATTCGATAAGATTCTACGATACATGTAATTTTAAGGCGTTGTGTATACTTTTACATGAGATTAATTTACTCTTGTTAAAAGTTAAACCGTATAAAAATACAGTATATGTATATAATAACGCGCGGATGATTATATGCATTGTATTGTATGTAACATTATTAAATCTTTTCACATTTTTACAAAAAAAAGCATTATTAAATCGCATGACATTCGTTAGGAGTTAGGACCATAGTCGTCCTAGGTACTAGTTACTAGGTTAGAGAGTGGTCTCTCTTACATTGTCTACAAGACTACAACTTGTTATTTTCTTCTTCTATTATCTGTCTAATATTTGATACAATCAAAACATACATATTCATAAGAGACCCCAAACAAACAAAAAAGAAAACCTTAGTAAATGATTCCATCATCTCTACCGTCACGAACCCGTCATGTTAATATAGATTACTTTGCATTTCATTTGTCGGCATTGCACACGTAAGTCCCCGACACGTTGATACTACTATCAATATTTTTGTATTAGGAATTTATCAAGATACTTAATACACAAACAAAATAAAAACAGAGTCAACCGGTAACCATTAGAAGAACGAAAAGAAAAAAAAAGAATAAAAAGAACAATACAAAACATAATAAACAGTTTTCGAGGAATGATAAAAAAATTTGCAGAGAAAAAAAATATTAAATAGTAACCAAACAATAAAAATGCATTTTAAAATATATTAAATATTAAATAAATCAAAATTCAATAATATACTAATACTACTTTCAATGTATATATAATAAATTTTACATTTGATTTTAAAATAAAATTTTAGATATGTCATATTAAATATTAATAATTAATATTAACCTACAGTAAAATTTTAAGAGTAATTTAAAATATTTTTAGTTTTCATTCACAATATAAACATGAGTCTCTTAAATTTATCTTACTATTCATATAATTTTCAAATAGAACCTTTAGATTAGTTTAACATGAAATTTATATCAAAAATATTTTTTCTATCAATACATTATGAAAATATGAAAATTCTTATACTGCAAAATTGAAATATTATTAATAAACATTTTTTATTTATTTTAAAATAAAAAACGAATTTTAATATTTGTTTTTTTTTTGTTCCATTTGTTCCTCATCAATTTTGGGGAGGAACAATTTTGTTCTATTGTTTTTTACTTTTTGAAAAATGTAGAGGAATGTGTAGGAAAAAATATTACTATCAAATGGTAAAATTTTTGTGGAATAAAGAGGAATATCACATTCCTCCTTATTTTTTTCTTAAATTGTGGTTACCATTTGAAACCAAAAACAAACAACAACAAGAAAAGCCTAAACCTAATTATATATATATATATATATATATTTTTGAAATACTACATGGAAAAGGAGTAAAAGACTAAACCTTTTTAAAATTAAGAAATAACTCGATATAATGAGTGAGTCACTGTCCAACAAATGCAAAAAAAAAAATTAACATATTATTTAGATTTAATTATAAATATAAATATTGTCCGGAATGGCTTTCTAGATGATTAATAAAATCATATATTAAAATCATATGGGAAATAATTCAATAGTACCAATATAAGTGATACCAAAATTATTTAGATTCAATGAGTGATGCCATACTTAATTAATTAGCATCAATTAATTTAAATTGATACTAATTTATCTTAATTTTCATCACTTCAAAGGAAAAAAATACAAAACAAATGTATATCATCAATTGTCCAAATGATAAAAAATTTACTAGAAAATGATGCTAGCAAATTTACAAATAATATTTATTTATAAAAAAAATCTAACGAATATTAGCATCAATTGTTTACAAGTGAGCAATTTTAACATCAATTACAAACAAATGCTACAACTATGTAGCATCGATTGTTAGAATCT